>NC_088103.1:46548688-46874045 GCF_036370855.1 Dromaius novaehollandiae | reverse complement strand
GAAATCTGCAATAATTACCCAGTATCAACGCACCGCGCCAGAGGTCTCTGCATTTGCAGGGGCCCAGGAGGGATCCGTCTCCGTGCCCCACGGTCCGGATACGTGCGTTGGTGCAGCGCCGGCCAGCACAGCCCTCCGGCTGCACAAGCTGAGTGCTGAGCACCAGGGATTGCTGCTCCCACGCAAAACTGCCCTTGGGACATGTTCTTCACAGTCACAAAAAGCAGTATATTTATCTCTATATATAAAGAATTGTCTTTAAGCAGTATATCATTTGATTTCCAACTTTATTTTTGCATACTACTCAGCATCACCCGTTTCCACCTAGTCGCTGAATCTCTCCACGAAGCACGTCATCGGCAAAGCTCCGGCTGGGAAACGTCACCGGGATGCGTAGGGGCAGCGAGCACGTAAGCGCAGAAGTGCGTCTGCAGGAACGTCACTATCCTCCTAAAAATACACATCCCGCCTCTCGCAAGTCCCACGTACACAGCTTGCCTTCTTATATTTGGATTGCTTGCGTGAAGAAAGAAAAAAAAGTCCACGCGTTGGAAGTAGCTCTGTAAAGAGCACGAAAAGGACATTTCTGGGCTGTTGGCCTTAAAACGAGGAGGCTTTAGCTACGCGGCCCAGTGTTTTGCTTTCAGGTCGAAAGGTAAACTAGGCGTTGCAGAGTATAGCAAACATTAATTTCTATAAAAGTGCAATTATTCCACAGGGGAATGCCTAAGGGCAGCAGATACACATGCCAACTTAAAGATTTTTTTTTAAATGTAGGACTAATTTACAAAAAGCTTTCAATTCATACAAACTAACTAGAAGTGAGCAAATTCCCTTTAAGCTGGTCCAGTGCCCGCTAAGTTTCTCGTGGACTTCCCCACTGTTTTCTGCAGGACAGCAGTGCACTCGCAGTCATATCTCCTTAAAAGGCTTTAAGGGAACTCTTATCAGGGCCTTCCACATGTCGTGCACGGTGGCTGCGGAGCACCGTTCTCATGGTGACAATGCCCACGCCAAGAGAAGGTCCCGCCACGCTGGATGCCGTCCGGATTTGTGCACCTAGCCCTGCTCCTAAGGCTTTGGGATAATTCCAGGCCATTGATGCCTGTAAGGAGAAAAGGGATGAGAAGAGAATGATGCCGGGATAAGCGGCTTACGCTCGTGAATGACGCTCAGGAAACATAACTCGTGCTATGAAGTGAATGAGATAAATACACAAAATGGAATTGCAGCGCATCCTCATCTAGCGAGTATTTCCCAGCTCGTTTACAACATTTTTAAGACGTGTTAGTCGATGAACGTTGAACGCAGATGACTTTTGGGTGTTGACCTCTCCCAGCCTGACTCTCGGGATTTCATGGAGGCCGAGCCCCACCGATGTCGGCCGGCGCCTTCCCGGGCCCGGTGCTGTCCTGCGTGTTGCCACGCATGCAATGAGCGTGCAAAGCCAACGGCCCGAGGCAGGCTACGGCTTCTGCAATGCTGCGTTATCCGGGTTTCAGATGTTCTGGTTCACACGCTGAGGGAGATGCATATTCTTCCCATCTTTCCAGAAGTATCTTCCTAAACAATTCCCAGTTTATCATCTAAGTCAGGATGAAGAGAGGAAATCTCAGACTGCAGTCAGTGGATGAAAGGTAGTTCCCAGCAAACACTGACTTCCTAAAACAGTGTTTACAGCAGAACAAGGTTTCTTGCTCAAAGTTAACAAACACGTAAGAGCACTTCTGGGAAAGAAAAAGCATAGAAATATTGAACACTACAGGTGATTGCATTGGAGAGCAGTTCTGTAATTTGAATTACACTGGTCATTGCTACTTATGACAATAAGGAGATGCACATTTTTGGACAGGAATGCAGAATAGAAATTGATGCAGAGTCTTGGTAAAATGTCAGTGCACCTCAGTTTTGTCTCCTGATTTCAGGGTTTTCATGTTTCTTTTTTTTCCATTTTTCTTCTACTTTTACATACTACTAAGTTAGCAAATGGAAATATATGTACTGAATTCTTAACAGCAAATACACTAGCTAAAAAAACCCCTTAAATAAAAGTTCTTTTATTTCACTTTCAATACATAGGATGATGTGACTCACTTTATTAAAAAAGAAGATTGAAATCACTTTATTAAAAAAGAAGATTGAAAACTTTGTGATGTGAAACACTTTTAAATGGAAACATGTTAAATTATTTACTGTCTTAAAATAAGTATTTAATGGAAAAGTGTTTAAAATTTAATTGACTGCTGAGATTATCGGTTGAATTATGTGAGGCATCCACATGGTGCAAAGCTTTCTCTCGTAATTGAAAACACCAGGAAAAATATTTTTATAAGTCCATTTGGAAGCAAAAAAGATAATGAAAGATTTGTTGTACAGTGTAGTGCCATGTTATTGCTCAAGTCATCAGAGAGAACTAAAACTGCGTAATTTGGCAGGGGCGGGCGGAGGATGAGCAGCAGGCTGCTTTGGTAGATGGACCAAAAATTCGGTATAGAATTTTAGATGAATTTTAGATGAATGATAGATTTTTTAATTTTAGACTAAATAATTAAATTCTGGCATGGTAAGTAATCTAAGTTTGAGTGACTTACCAAAAACTCTTAATAAAACTGCAGCCGCTGTTTAGATCTTATGCTTAGCATCTCCTCGCGCCTCCTGGACCGCTCTCCCGCGCTACCCATCATCCTGCACCGCGGCACGTCCGCTCCCCAAGCCAAGGGCTGCTCCTCTAACGCACGGTGCGTTATGTTCCTGCAATAGCTATTGTTAAATATCTCTAATGCTAGACTTGGCCGACTCAGAGCATTCC
The DNA here is from genome assembly GCF_036370855.1 of Dromaius novaehollandiae. NCBI lineage: Eukaryota > Metazoa > Chordata > Aves > Casuariiformes > Dromaiidae > Dromaius > Dromaius novaehollandiae. The sequence continues at coordinate 46,871,236 of NC_088103.1, read as the reverse complement.
CCGCGCATCGGGGTTTTCCTCCGGACGAGCTGCTTCGTGCTGCATTTCTCGCTCGCATGAAATGCCTCCCGCCAGGTCAGCGTGCCAGCGCTTTGCAAGGGGAAGCCCTCCGCTTTGCAATGATGAATTCTTCTGCAAAATTATCAGAAATCCCAGTAATTTTTTAAAAAATGACTGGGTAGTCATGTACCGATGAAAAACTGTCTAGGAAGCACCAGCTGAGTCAGCCATTAAAGGATCACTCCAGACCATCGCTACATCATTTATAACACTTGACAAAATATTACTAATATTAGGACATTGCGAGACAATGTGTCAAATTCACCCTAATTACTACACCAGCACCACAAATCCTTTTGCAGCCGATCGCATTAGGATTTGTTTGTAGCAATCCAATAAATTCTTTGTGTTATTTTTAAGTTGTTGTAATTTTATTTTAGCTTCACTGGCAGCTGTAGCGCTCGCATAGGGCAATAACTGTTCTTTTCATCACAGCACATATTTAACTGACATTTCCATCTATCTGGGGCCTTTTTCAAAAACATTTTTTTAACCGGAAAGTTTATTACCTTCACGCTGAAAAAAAGCATTTTGGCTTGCAGTTAAACTGCTGATCTGTGCTTAGAAAACACAGCATGAAAAGGACACTTTATTCTAGAAATTTCCTCTTTTTCATACCTTTGGGGAAGACAGCAAAGGAAACCTCATTCTGAGCAATTAAAGGCTTTAACATTTTTAAGTTGTTAGCACCGCGCAAAACCAGCAACGTGTACCACAAATGAGATAATTTCCAGGGACCCGAAGAAGATTTGTGTTATTACCTTCAAAACGATGAAAAAAGTAATGGGTGTATATTGGAACCACTAGTCACCACTTAAAATTTGTGGCAATTTATTAATCTCTTCCTGTACAACACTTGTTCTAGTCTGTGTGTCACGGCAATTCTTGCCATTCCTTTAAAAAAGTCTTCTATGCAAAAAAGAAAAAGTATTGCAAAACATCGCAAAACCAAAAACTACTCCAGTAACACAAACCATCCACGATGATTTTTTTTTCTTTTAAGTTTAGTGATTAAGCTTAGTCTCGGCTCAGAGTCGGCGCGCCAGATTTCAGCCTGCAGTGAAAATGACTGGTTGAATTATAAATCCCTAAAAACAGAGAGTCAGGACGCAATCCCTGACACAGCCTTCATCTGGGCCCCCGTGGCATTATAAAAGACAGGAAACACCAAGGGTGCTAAGGGTGCAGCAAGCATTTTCATAGAGCACCTCGCACCACCTCCCACCGCGCGATTATGGAAGCGAAATGTCCTCAGCTCTCTGCGGGATTAACAAGCCGCCCAGACAAGATGCTTGACCACAGAGGCAGCTAGATAATTTGTTTAATCGGACACCTAGCTCCTAGGTGGCTGAAGTTAAGCGCCATGGATTTCACCCGAATTCCCCGCTCATGGGGGTGCCCCGTTCATCATTATAATGCAATTGGAACAACCTTTGGCTCTCGTCTCGGTGTGCGCTCCGCCTGCTAAACCCTTGGTAGAGCTCTGCTGGCATAAACACAACGCTCCCGGAGTGCTGTGTGGAGGCATTTGGGTGTTGGGATCAGTGCTGTGCTAGTTTCGTATATTTGCAAATGTTCATGAAAGCCGCAGGAGCTCGGCGAGCCGATGAGCATTGGCGATGTGGACCCACAACGGGCCGCGGTGGAGAGCAAAGAGCTCCAGCACCGCGTGATAGCGGGAGCTTTGGCAGCAATGGCGGAATTTCACTTCTTTTGGATGTTTGTTGGGAAAAACAGCATTTTCTCCCCTCAGAAAGTAATTCATTAATTACGTTTACGCTGGGAGATAATTCAGTGTGGATCCACAGGAATCCTTTCTTGGTCTAATTCTATTGAATATTTCCGTTCACAACTTGGATGCAGGAACACAGAAAGGATTGTAGTATTTACACACTGCCACAAAACTGGGAAAAAAACCCGGCTCAAGGTTTTCGTAGCAAGCTGAGGGTACGGCACGCATTAAGGGAGGTGGGCTTTGGGCAGGAGCCTCTGCCCAAGCAGCAGTACCCCAGGGACGGCTTGGGGCGAGGGGGTGATACGCCGAAGGGGAGGCAGCATTGCGACCGCCGCACGAGAGGCAACATCATTTAAGAAGACTGGAGGGAAACTGACTTTTCCGAAAGAGTTGAAAGATTTGGTTTTGTTCAGCACGAGAAGGAAAAGTGCAAGAGCGGCGGTCTCACACAAGGTGCAGGGCTGGAGCAGCTCTGGAGGCCTCACTTTTGTGGAATGATGTTTTTTCTGACTCATAACATCAAAAAACCCCATATTTGTTCATTTATGCAGCTCTGGGTGAGAGAAGAGATACCTCAGCGAACGAGGAGCCTGTTCTGAGCCCCGCCAAGACACGAGCAAGACGGCAGCGGTCCCCTTGCTGGTGGTGGCCTGGGTTAGAAAGAGGCAGTGGAGAAATCTTCTCTGTTTAGTCATTGGGAAACAAGCAGCTTCATAAGCTTGCATTTTCCATCCTTGTCATTTTTTTCCCCTCAGGGTAGCTCTTTCCCTCTTTTCTGCACGGCTCACGTTACCATGGGAAACGTGGCAGGAGCCAGCCGGCGTTAGCCTGGGAGATCCTCAGTAATTTCTCCTGTGAAAACGTTTTCGCTCCCAAGGTATAGCTTCGAGGCGCCAAGCCAAAGCCCGTGGCAGCCTACGGCAGGCTCTTCATCCACGCTAAGTACATAGGAGTTAACTGAGGACTCTTTACGTTAGCAGATTCTTGCGTTGACTGACTCAATATACAACATTTTTGGAGGTATTTGGCTCACCCAGTCCTGTTAGGAGTCAATTTGCTGTCCGAATGTTTGTCCTGGGAAGTCAGGTATCTACTACAGAAGCAACGGCTTTATTTGCAGAAGGCTTTGCTACGCGCTCCCACCGTTGCTGCATGACCAGGTTTGCTTGCAGCACATCAGTTTTTCTAAATACGGAGATATTTCCTTGCTCCCATTTTAAAATTGACTGAGTATCCAGAAGGAGGACTTGGGAAAATAAATCAGCTTAGTAGCCCGATGGTAACCTGCTGAAATACAATACAAAACTTCAGTGAACATCGCTTTTGTTTCATTTTTTGCATGAGTAACTTGCCGAAAGCTTCATGACTGAGTAATGTATGCAAACATTTTTTAAGGGAGACGGTTTCATCTTTTATTCTATTAATTCATATATCAAAGGGGAATAGGAGCCTATGGATTTATTTATGTCTTGCCATCAAGCAAAACATTGCAATCTAAAATAATCCAGAGCAGAAATCTGCCAAGAACATTGGAAAAACAGCTTTTCTTGCAGGTGCTAATGTGCTGAATCAGAAGTGAAGCCACAGAAACAGACAGAGAAAATAAAGACATTTGTAATGCCTGACACACTACAATTTTCATTTTCTAGGACGAGCTTTCTAAATCATACCCTAAAGTATCTGTTTGAATTTGACTGAAGGTCAACATATTCTCTTTGTAAAATGAGCAGAGCCCAACTGCGCTGCACATCGGGGAGCTAATGCAAGGGCAGTTAATGAGAGCTGCACGGAAACCTGAATATTAAGCAGGAATGGCTGCATAACTCATAACCCACGCATATTGCATAACGCAAGCCTGCGCTGCGGGACTTACTGGGGAGGAAAAGCACGTTTCGGGGACCGGCAGGGCCCCAGGAAGAGAGAGGGATGCGGGGAGATGGGTGGCACTGGGTGGGGGGACGCTCTTGGTGGGCCACCCGCGTTGGCTCAGCCACTGCAATCCATCCCGTAAATGCTCTGCTTCTTCCATCAGGCTTTATGGTAATTACAAGTGCAATTAGTATTACTGTGTAGCTCGTAATAAACTATCGTATAACGCAGAGTTCTCAGATGTGCTGGCTAATTTGTCGTTTAGAAGATATATATACCTAGACAGCCACAGACGCGCACACGTGCACATTTAAAAGCATAATTGCTCTGAGGCCCTTCCCTAGCTGCCAGGTAACTCAGAGCAATCCAGCCTCCAGTGACCAGCAGAGGAAAAAAGGCTTTCGCTAGCAAAATATATGCACATAGCTGCACAAAAATATGAGCTGTATCTTCGACGTGTCTATCTTCAATTTAGGTTTTTCATATCCTCTGTTAGACTTCAACTGATTAACTGAATTTAATTATTCAAATACCTTTTGTTCATAAGAAAACCTCTAACTGAATGATAAATTCAGAATCTAGTGTGACCTCTATGGATGCTGGAAAGAGGCAGATACCTAAATATCTCCTTGCAATGAATGTTACATTGAGAATGCTTGAAATTCTTGTTTAAATATGGGACAACTTTTCATTTCAGAATCAGAGCTGCATGCTTATAGACTGCAGGCAGGATATATGCTTATGTATCACATCCCAAAATAGAAAGTATGAATAACATTTTAGAAAAAAAAAGATAGATGAAATCTTTATATTTTGGTTTTCAATAAACCTACCATTCCACCGCATCCATGCCCTTTTGCATGTAGCTCGGTTTCCACTTGCAGCTCCCACCAGCTTCTGGCAGGCAATAGCTATGGAGGAATCGCTTCCGCGCTGCGGTAGCCAGCAAAGATGCTGCCCACCCTGCAGCCACCCCAAGTTTCTCCAGTGACTGCAGAAATCAGAAGGATCACCCCCCACCCCCCCCCAGAGACGCACCTCTGCAGCTCCCAGCACCAAGGTCGTGTCTACACCGGCCCTTGCAGAAAGGCAGGGTAAACCGTACAGCAGCGTGAAGCCAACGGGCATTTTCCAAACTGTACTAAAACCCTGTGAGAAGTCTGTCACTCAGGAGTAGGGTGACCTTGGTTCACTGCAGCTTAATCCTCCTCTAATCCTCCTCTCGAAGGCAGGATTACAGCCCACTGAGCTAAGGACTTGCTGCTCCTGGCCGCGAACGTCCATGCAGGAGTTTAACACGCGTTAAGTCCCGTGCGTTGACGCTGCTGCGTGCCCGGGAAGGCGAGGGACCGCTTCCCCGCTTCCCTGCGTGGGGCATTGCCATGTTTGTCCAGGAGTTCAGCTGGAATTAATGGGATCGTTTGAAAAACGTGGCATAATCCAGACCTAAAAGAAGTTCAAATTCCGGCCTGTGAAAGCTGGTGTGCCCTAAACGTCATCCGAAAGGAAGGTTCTCGCGGCCAACTTGTACCAATGGACTTGGATGCATTTATTTTGCTGTTCTTGCTGAACAGCAATATTCTCCTTAGGCATTTTCATAGATATGAAGAATCGTACACACGTAGCGTGTGGAAAGCATATAGAAAAAATAGCTCTAATTTTCTCAGGTTTTAAGGTACTACGCCTGCCGTCAGCTCACGACAAATCAGATGCCAAGGAGGTCCTCTCTGGGCAAACTGCTCTTTAGCAAAAGCAGTATTTTAGTGTTGCCTAATGAGAAATTGGATCATTAGAGAAATGTTAGTTTCCAAGGAACAACAGGAACAATTAATTTAGTCTCACATCACGGAAGGTTGCAGCACGCGCTAATTTGGGTGGAATAATACATCACAAGAAGCCCAAAGCAGGCCTCGTGGGCTGCTGCTTTGAAACCCTAATGCTTGCAGAATACTTGGGGTCATTCAATAATTTATCACTATCTCTTGTTAAAACCAATAACATGAATTATTTTAATCCTTGGTAATTTCAAGGTAAGAGGGAAAACTGGGCAGAAACCTATACTCTATGCAGAATAAAATGCAGTAGGTTGATTTTTTTTTGCCCAATAATGGCTCATGTATTTAATTCATGTAAAGAAGTGTTGAGTTTTAAATTGTGTTTTTTAAATTGATCTTTACTTTTTCTAAGGGAAGATCAACCCCAGACCTAACTAAAATCAAAAATATGTACAAGTAGAAGATCCTATGGACATAGAAGAAGTCTATGAGTACTAGCAGCAAATATTTCTAATGTAAATTCGTAATTATTTTTAAGTTGGAAAGCATATGATGGAATTAATTCTCTGGGAAATGCAAAGCTGACTCATCCTAAACTTCTTTCTGCGGGTACTTGAAGTGGGATGAATTCCTTTTCTGGGTGCACCCATCTTACACCAGGGTATTTCCAATGACTTCGGTGAAGTTACCATGCAGGGCAAGGCTCTGGACCAGCGTTTGGCAGATTCAGCTTTCCGCTGGCGACAGGTGCTGTTAGATTAGGCCTAATGAGCTCTCAAGGCGCTCGCGCACAAGTCGGATGTTAAGAACAAGCCTAAACGCCAGGATAACCCAACGTGCCCGTAGCCAACCTGCTTCTAGACATCACGATCAGAGAGCTGCTCCTCATTAAGCCTACCCTTGTGGGGTAGCAATTAATCGCATTTTAATGATAGATTAATTGACTCTGAGAGAATTTAAGGTATTAACCTAAAGCTGTGTAAACATAGCTGGACCCCAGGTGTTCTGGATTTTTAACTCTTTGCTTCGAAGGCTGGACAGATTGCATCTGCAGGTGAGCTTTCATCCACGGGTGGGAAGTTTTGCTCTGTCTACAAGAGTATGTCCACCTTTGGATCACCCTTCTGTAGTGGTGACAGACTGCTGAAAGTTACATTTCAGAATATGAGTTTTGAGGTTTTCCTTATTTTTTCTGTGTATGCACGTTAAAAAAAAAAAAAAAAAAAAAAAAAGCTTGTTTCTGTTGCAATGTTTCTGCTGTGATATTGACATTCAGACAAAATCAATAAAAGACTTTTCCACTGTTGGCTGTGCAAGAGAAGGGGATGCTGCTATTTGCGGTACTTGAATTTTTGTTTTTGTTTGCAAGGGTAACACAGCATCTCGAAAGAGCCTCCCCACGGCATGCACTGCGTACTCTGCTCTCTTGGTCTGCTGATCTGCATAGCTCGCTCTTCCCTCGCGCTGAGCAGTAAGGCCAGGGGGAACCTTTATTTCCAACGCAAGCTGTATTACCTGCAACTCTGAGCTGTGCTAAAGCAAAGGGCAGCCCCATTTGCTTTGGCTGGAAGCTGAAATCATTGCTGAAAATGTGAGACAGAGGGACTTTGGGCTGCTTTCAGCAAGAAACTTAATACAGCCTTCACTGTGGAGAAGCTTAAGGTGTGCTACAGTGCTGGAAAAAAGCGTGGGGGTTAACTTAAAGGGTCGATTTACTTTAACCTGGCAAAGTAACCCAGGCAAAATGTCTTGTGGCAAAGACCATCAGCCCTTGCACAGAAGCGATGCCAGCGCAGTACTCCAGCACCGATGGGGCTCCGACCATCATCCCGTTCCACCTCTGGAGGTCCTGGAGGTCCTGGAGGTCCTGACCGGGTAGCGGGGAGAACTCAGAGCAGACGGATGGTTTGAACACAGGTTCTCATGCGTTTGAAACACAGCTATCCCCAGTGGTTTCAACTTGCTGGAAGATCTGTGGGGGAAAAAAAAAAGGCCACCGGCCGCGTCTGGGGCTGAACGAGGCTGCTGGAGGCAGGGAAGCGGTTGTGCTGCCGCGTGAGACACCTACCCCCGGGCTGGCAGCTTCTGCGGCTGCAAAACGTCCGCTGCCTCTCAGACACGGGATCGATGGCGAGTCCCTCCGGAGCGCGGAGTTATGCCTCCGAAGCTCCGCCGCCGTTTAGAAGATTTCTGTTCCCCCTGATTGTTACGGCAACTTTAAAAAACTGAACTGCGTTTTTCTTGAGGCTGCAGAGAGCCCGAAACGATCGGTCTCAGCCCAAAACGATCAGCCTGAGCGCATGAACTGTCTCGAGCACGGGAGCAAAAACCAACATGGCAATTCAAACGTCAACGCTGCCAACGCGCCTTAGCCACTACTGACGCTTGAGCAAAGCAGCGAGTAAGGAGCTGACAACGTTCGTGCCACCACCAGCAGCCCTGGCTCCAGACCCCGTAACTGAGGCATTTGCAGCCGTCGCAGCACCTGGCTGCCAGGTTTTATTCCAGCCCCGTGAGCAACGAGTCAACAAAACCCTGGCCATCAGTAAAACCCTGTGAATCTGAAAAGGCAGAGCAAATCGACTGCGATGTATTTCAGATGCCTCGGTTTTTCGTGTTTATTTTGCTATTAATTTAAAATTAATCACTTATGGAGCTGAGGTTGTCCAAATTGCAGTAGCGTCTGAGACAGCCGCACCATGGGAGGAAGGCGGAAAGTCAGGGAAGGGCATCATTTAGGGGTGGCCTTTGCCTTCCTTCCACATGCCAAGCTTCACCCGGGAAGCATGTTTAACAATAATATGTGGAAAGTAAAAAACACTAATTACATTATTGGTGTTACCTTAATTTTTAAAAAATAATGGAAAATACAAATATTCAGTGCTCCCTATTCTGAAAACATACTGAGCTAAAAAGAGGTACCACTTTCAGCTTAGCTGTGGGTTAAAAAAAAAAAAAAAAAAAAGGGATTGTAATTCTTTCTGTGTAAAACCCTAGTCAGAATCGTTTTTTAGCCAGCTGGTGGCAGTGTTTTCATAAGGAAAAGATAAAAGACATAGCGCTCATTTTCCATATAATCCACTCCATCAGCTATTAAAGTGGAAGAATCTTTGTTGTTACTTGGTTTCTCCCATTAATATTCTAAGAAAATCCATATGAGAAATAAAAACGCTCACTCACTGCAGAGGAATACTCTGCTATTAAAAAGTTATATAATGTCAGGAGAGCACAGATACGGTTTTTCCCTTTCAAGCTTGGCTGTTGTTTATGCTGCCGGAACGCTGCTTTATTAGAGGGATCCTTGCTTTTCTGTGCAAGTTAGTTTAGATTTTGAACAGAGATGTTAAGAATGAGATAAAAGCATGACAGATTTAATATTGTTTTCTACCCACTGCTGTGCTTTGTGTTTTGGGAGAAAGTGTTAGGCATTGTTTCTCGAAAATGAGAATGCTGCCCTATTTCCTTGCTCTCCCCACGCATTTAATGATGGAGCGTTCCCATCCCTCTCCTGAATCTTAATTTAAACCACATCATGGCTATGTGGAGGAGAGCTTCATCTGTGCTTATGGCATTTATTAAAGAGAAATAACAATTAATCAGGATTTATCAGAAATAGCTTCCAAAACACAGATAGCCTTATCTGGAAATACCACTCACATGCCCATCCCACCTGAAGCTTCCCACAGTACGAGCCTTGACGTGCAATATTTACAGATTTTTCCGTCCCAAGATAACAGGCACCAAGAATACCAAGTGACGAGTGAAAGCTATTCTGACCTCTCTGCTTGAGAACAACCTCACACCCGCGCTCGGAGGAACCAGACCCTCCTCCCCGTATGTGATAGCCGTGCCATCTGTACCGGCTCCATCTGCTAGCAGGCGTCTGAAGCCCGCACACACGTTTGCCCGTGTGGCCGCACCTCCGCTACGCCTGGGAATCGCGCTGCGCACAGCTACGGCGCGAGAAAGGAGAGCTCGTTGCGATGCCTTTGACTTGTACTCAGGGGCGTGGGGGGGGTTAACTGCAGATAAATAGGTAATGGGTAGATAAATTGGTGGATGGAGAGATGGATAGACAGCTGGATGAAGACATAGATGGATGGGCAGATGTGTAGATAGATGGAAGATGGATGGAGAGATGGTTAGATAGCTGGATGGAAGAGATGAGTAGATAGAGGGATGGATGGGTAGAGAGGGGTAGGTGAGGAAGGGATGACAGCATGTGATCTCACCAGGAACGCCTCTGACTCTGATGTGCTTTCTGACCTAGGCTAAAAGGAGTCACCTCTGCATTTCCCTGCCACGTCTGTTGCAATTTAGGTCAAGATTTGCCCCTTTGCTCCCTCTGTTGCTGTTGGCAGAGGTACCTGCCGCAGGCCCTGCTCCCACTCCTGATGCCCCGTGCTCACGTGTCCCTCAACATCCCCATCGCTAGCGCCTTACCGCAGGCTCCACGTCGGATATAGTGCGATTCAGGCAAGACTCATGCCCCACCATCAATACCTGCACCACAGTTTGGGAACGGCTGATTTAGGAGAAAGCTCTCTGAGGCTGCGAACTCCTCTCTTGTAGGCACCGTGAACACTCAGCTTCCTTCGGATTATCTGAGAAGCACTGAAATACAAATAAAGAATAATAAACCAACAAATACCAAGAATGAACTCCAATAAATGTGCTCATGTTTTAGACAGATGGACACTTAGATGCTTTGCTACACTGAGACATCCTTTCTATAGGTGGTGGTCAGCAGTATTTAGGCTGGGTTGGCTTCTGCTTTGTTTCTGACCGGAAACCCCAATACAAGAAATGCTGAAATTAAAAAATATATTAAGAAATGGGAAAAAAAACTACATGTCCTTTTGAAAGAGGTACCTGATGCTGTGGGGACACAAGGTGCCAGCACCTAGAGGCTCTGCTGGCCGCGTCGCCAGCTCAGACAGCTCGGCCACTGACCAGTCCCAGGAACTCGGTGCCGGGACAGTGGAGCAACAACGCTCCGAAGCCCGGAGGAGACGTGAACCTGGGAGCTGGACAGGCGACCTGGCAGGAAATCCTCCTCACTGTGACTTTGTCAAGACTGATTGATTTCCTCAGATCACTCCATTTTTTACAAACTGTCATTTTCCAATGCAAACATGTTGTCAGAAGATTTCTGGCTAGCCCTATTTAATCCCTTTGGGGTTTTGTTTCCTTTCTGGCCTTTTTCAATACTTGATGAGTGAACAGTTTCTGCATTGAGTGCAAATGCTTGGAATAAAATTTGCCCATACAACCCCCCTAGGATGTACATTTCGTTAAATTATTCCTTTCTCAAGTTGGAAAATACTGTAAATATTTTTCAGTGAATATGTGATTGATGTTTCAATTACCTTTGAATTTGCATCCACCTTGGTGTTCCTTTCTTGCGAATATTCCTATGAGCTTGTTGAATGATCATAAAATTAAACATTGCAGGCAGGAGTATTTGCAGAAACACATTTTATGTTTATTCCCCAAGTACTTCTCCACGGTGAAGTAGCTCTGGTGCCAGGGCGAGACAGAAACCAGCATGCGAACTGGTAGTCACACCGTAAACAACCCAGCTTGAGATCCGCAGAAAGCTGCCGTCAGTCAGCAGCTTAAAGCAAACTCCAGAAGCACGGCAGGGTTCAGGACCCGAGGAGGCGTGAGCGATGACGGCGTGCACCTCACACCGGGAGTTACGCCTCGTGCTCGTTAAGCTTTGTTACTTAATCGCCAGCACGCATTAGTGCAAGCGGTGGTGGGTTTCCTTACAGCTGTCACTAACACAGCTGCTTAAAACAGCACAAGACTTCTGGAAAGTCCTTGCTGGGCTCCAGTTAGTCCTTGGCAGGAGCTTTGCCCTGGGAAAAGGCCATCGCTGTGCTCCCGTGTGTTGTTCGCATGCAGAACTGCCTCCGCGTCCAAGCCGGCGCCGTGGCCTTGCCTTCGCCTTGCGCTCCGGCCATCGAGCATCCTTAAGCTGACTTTGGCGGCTAATATACACCCCGAAGACCTGCCTACACGCCAGTCCTGCTGCACGAGTCCTGCGCAGACTCCCCCGCCGCCGACTGCGCGTCCCAGTCTGTATTTGAAGAGGTTTAGGAAAAGGTCGACTCCTTATCTGGTGGAGGGTTTTAAAACAAACAGCCTTTGAGGCTCAGATTGATTTGGCTTTTACTGGCGCCTGGACCTCTGATGCTTTGGAAGTGCGGTTTTCAAATGTACTCTCACATGATTTTACACCCGAAACGCTGTCCGGTCGGAGAAGTTATGGCTGATCTTTATCATCCTCCGCAGCCTTTCGGAGCCTCTTCTGCCCGCTTTCAGTGGCTTTGTTGACGTTAGAGGGCAGTCTTCCGTTTTACTGCTCCTCCAAACGCATTTCACATAGCGCTTCTTATAACGTGCAGAACCGCAAGCGCTTTGGCAGGCTAGGGGTGAGGGGAGAAATGCATTCGAAATAAAACGGTGCTATTTTCGTTTAAAAAACTACTACAATTCTGCAAACATATTCGTTCAAATATCACATTTGCATGATCTTTGTATAGCTAGAAGGGTATACAATTTAGAAAATGTAACACGTATTAACTATTTCACTTTGCAATAGCTAAATATGAAGGCTCTGTGCTTTCCCAGCAGGAATTGGAGTGAATTAATGCAATGCAGCCCTTTCTTGACATTGCAGGGTATTAAAATAGAGGTGGCTAAAGGTGACTACTCTGCACCTAAGTTTCATGATGAATATTTCTAAAATCCTATGATCTCTTAAATTCACTTCGCAAAATGTTTTGAAATCAAAGACCAGCCGAAAAGAAAGATGTCAAAGACTGAAAGTTGCTTTAAAACGTGTAGAAAATGTATTTCTGAATCAGAGACTAGGAAATGTCTCGTAGTCATAAAACCATAAACCATCTATAATGCCATTCCAACATTCAAAGCGGTAATATTCATATATCAAAGCCAAGGTGCTGCTAGCTTCCAACTTTTTTAGGATGGCATTTGTCTTTATGACAAAAATAATTATGGAATGGTAACCTGCAGTGACTTCAAGCGCACACAGAAAAAAGTACCACGTCGCTCATCTCCAGCCCCACCAAATTTAAAAAACCAAGCTTGTGATCATGAAAATGAAGAAAGGATAAAATATACATCCATCATAGGCTTTTAGCTCTCTGGTAACTCTTTCTTGTGCAAATGTGCAGTACAGAGAAGGATTACAAAATACGCACATTTCTCAGAGATCCCGTTTCAGCCTGTTCTTTCTCCTCTGCAGATCTCCTCCGTGCCATCACGTGCTAGACACCCATTCCTTCCCATAAATCGTGACCATTTGCACTACTCTAGTGCTGACACATACTAATTAATTAATTAATTAGTATTGCATTTGCACAGGCGAGACGCAGCAGATCGTCCTCTGGCCAGGTGCCCTGCTGCTGCCACCGCAGATGCTTCTGCCAGGCAGCCGGCATCAGCGTTAAAGTCATGGCAGTGGCAGTAACCCAAATTCATATACCGTGTTTGGCACCAGGTCTGTCCAGAATTCGGCCTTTCCTCTGCGCCGTGCGGCTGCTGCCTTTGCCGGTCTCCCGGTGACGGCTCACGCCAGGAGACGGAGAAGTGCCTCCATCTATTTGCTCTGCAAGACCGCGTTCCCGTCTACGCTCTGCGGCCCCCGTTTTACGTCTCTGCAACTCCACGGTATAAAAATATTAACAGAAAGAGAAGGATCTCTTCACTCTCCACTGCTGACATGTGTAAGTCATCGTTTATTTATGATAAATTCAAGCGTTTCCTGAAGGCCAAGAATTTTAAAAGGGATGCCCAGGAAAACCAGGTTTTCATGCACTTGGAGACCAAATCCCCAGAGAGCAGCTGGGTTTGTTTGTACTTGCCAGTTTTGCACCAGGTAGCCATGATCGAGCGCTGACCTAGCTATTCCTACTGTCCACTATAAAACAAATGTTGTTAAAACTGTGTTCAAAATAAAATTTCTACATTTGTTGGACATACGTTGAAAGAATACAGCCAACAAGTACGGTAAAAAGCTCCTGCGATCGACTGAAAGGCCAGATTCTGATACCTTCCTGGGTATTTCAGGGTAAAGAAGGACAGCGATTCATGTGGAAAAGCATATTAGTGAGGTCGAACTTGCAGAGTGAACTTCTGTCTTACACCAGCCCAAGCAATAGCCTTCAGAGGCCAATACTTTGCCCAAAATCCACGCTTTAGCAGCAGAACTGTCATGTAGCAATACAAATGGTATGTTTGCAATGAATACCCACATCCCATATATTCACAAACTAGCTCTGAAGCACTAAAATATACACTTTCCAATTAATGTTTGCTTGTGTCAAATGTAATAGCCTTCAGCCCTGCGGCCCTTAAAAAAATGCTAGTTATTTATGCAGTATCACTATATCCACCTAAAATTCTCTACAAGGTATTTTACGTGAATAAAAAAATGGAAAAAAAAAAAAAGAGTATGTTTTAGCAAAATATCCACATTAAGCTAGTGACCAAAAACTCTATTTTCATTTTAAGGGACGTAGCCTTCATGGTATCATTGACTGAGCAGTGCTATAGGCCAAAAGACACAAACTTTCATCCTGGGTGAGGGGGGACGAACAGCGAAAGACAGCGATAGCTTGCACTGCGCCACTTGACTTAGTTCTGAGAGCTTAGTGAAGATAAATGTAACTCATTTCCTAAGATAAGTATGCAAATGGCACCTTAATTATTGATCATAAAGAGTGATTTGCAAAGTTCAAATACCCACATACTCAGATTGACGTGATACTTTGCATGCAGAAAAAACAAAATAATCGCCCTAAACTAAATGCCACGGAGCCAACGTGAACCCACTGCACGTCTCGTTCTTGCACGTCCCCTCTCCCGAGGTTGGAAAAACACACGGCACACTGGCAAGATGTGTCACCAAGCACCCACGTGCCAAAGCAAGGAGTTTGGTGGCAGAAGGTTGGAAACACAACAGCTTGACCCAAGAGTAGAGTTGGGATTTTTGAAGCTCTGTAATGGCCTGGTGCTCAAGTTACATCAACCTGAAACGGAGACCACGCTCTGAAACAGGGACTTGCCTGGCCGCTGACAGCGAGGAGCACCCGTGAGCAAGTCCATTACAGTGACATATGTATTCTTAGCTAGGCAAAAAAGAAAAACACATCTGCAAGTGGCAAAAGAAAAATCTTTTTGGTTTGTAAGTGTCTTTTCATAGAGCAATTACACCAGTTCTACCCGCACGGGTCATTTGTCTTCTTCCATTTAAGGCGGTTTAAAGTAATCAACAGCAGCTCCATGCGTCAGTTAGCACACTTCGCTATGTTCAGCAATCAGGATGTGGCCTTAAATTGCTGCATAAGCTCCTGAAGTCAATTGTGCTACATTACCCTAAGTGGCTATAAGGAGCCCTCTTAAAAATGGACATGATTAGATTGCAGAACCAAAGGTAACCAAAGATAAGGGAGAATATGAGTAGAGCATTAAGTAGAGTTTATATTCTTCAACTTGTGGTGTTTTATTAAAAGATATAAAAATATGGCATGTGCAATTCTCTTGCACATCTTGGAGGAAGACGATAGGATGGCAGTCAGAGTCCAGCACTGTTCTGCAGGCTCTGGTTGCAGCACGCTGTGACAGTCCACACTTGGCATGACTTCTGATGCCAAAACGTGAAATTGAGTCAAAAACGAGCAGTCAAATTGTTTTCCCCTGGACTTACATGCTGGTTCTTTGCGTTGCGGAGCATCCCAGCCAGCATCAATTGCTGTCTCATCGTGTGAATGACTTAGCGTTCTTCCCGACAAGCCGTAGTGTCTTGTGCAACAATAATTTTGCCAGATTTTGGATGTGAGAATGAATTTAAAACTGTGAAATGAAGTGACATTTCGCAGGATACACTTTGCTAGGCATCACTGAGCAGTAGAAAATCTGCTCGTGACTGTGCTGCTCCTATCATCGAGGAAGCTTGCAAGATTCGCATTGCCAGCAGGAAGGAATAATTTGCAGACCTGGCTAAAACCAAAAAGCAAAAAGACCAGCACAGTAAAATATGTCCCATGTCATACCCTGGGGAAACCAAAAGGCACACGTGACCAAGAAGGCTTTTGCAGAGCAGGCGGCGTGGCTATTTTGGTATGAATTCTTTTATCCAAAATATGTAGAAAAAGGACTTATGCCTCCCAACCGAGAATGCTTGATATTTTTGACACATTTGCATATAGTGGGGAATGTTACCATAACTGCCAGTATGTTTTTGTTCAAGTCTTTCAGCAATATGTTTACCAGAAACAGTGGGATTCGGTTCCAAAGTAAATGTCCATAAGTGAATTGTATGTCCAACATCCCACCGCAGTCAGCAGAGATCTATTTGATGCAGTCAATGCATCAATGCATTTACAAACCAGTGCGGCACTAATGCCCTTCTAAGATCCCCCATTACTGTGAATTGCAGATTACGCTGAGAATGGGCCATCGAGCAAGGCAAAAGTGCCCAGGCCCTGCTGCAGAAAAGTGCTTCCAACGCAGCAGGCTCTTACTGGAATAATTCATTACTCCAGGTTTTCATTTACTCTAAAAATATTCTAAAACAGCACTGTAGAGGCTTATAAATGAAATATTCAGCTCAGAAGAACAAATACTACTAAACGACAGTGATTTTTCCACCAACGCTCAGCTTCGCTTTTACATATTTTCCCTTTCCCCCTGCATTTTGAATCAACTCGAGATCCATTTTTCTTTTTATTTATTTTGTGATTTTACTTAAAAACAAAGTAGACGAAACACCACGATGTGCATAACCGGCACCTACCAGCTAGCATAATTTTTCTGAAAAAAATAAGCGGGGAGGGGGAGGAAATCGCTCTAGAGTGATGTTCTCTCTTGTACCTACATCTCTGTGCTTAATATTAAATTTTCACATGCGTTCTCACGGCCCTTGAATTCAGCTGAGTGTCACACCACTAATTATAATTTAATGGCTACTAATGAAGACAAGAAGCCAACTGTAGAGCTTTGCAGAGGCAAAGTCGGCGACCGGGCTGCGAGCGCGGGGCTCATGCAGACTCAGAACGCCGGGATTTGGCTTCCTTTTAGGGAAAAAAAAAAAAAAAAAAAAAAAAAAACAGCGTTATGGGCCCCAAATTAAGATATGGTGGGCTAAAAGGGACAATAGGCACAAGCTACAAAAAAAAATCAATGAGCATGCTTTCTGGAAAGAAAAATCTATTAGCGAACCTCGCCTGTCTGAGGTGTTCAAGGGTTGCCATAGTGACTCAGTGGATTCATTTGACCGACCGTAAGAAGCGAATACAAAATGCTCTCAGAGCTAATACGCGGGATGTCTGATCCAAAGCCCATTGAAGGCTCTCAGTACCTTTCCGTTGACTTCAATGAGTTGCGGATGACGCCTCAAGAGCAGCTCTTGATAGCTCATTTCTTTTCACATCAAGCCCTTTCATGTCCCCTAACAGGTTCCTGCTGAAGACTTTCAGAAGGTGGGTCTCAGCCTATCAGGTTTTTGAGATATGCTTAATTTTAAGCACAATCGACCCAATGACTTCAAATCCAGGAGGGAATTAGAAGAAAAAGTCTTTCTGTCACCACAAAGGCAGAAAAATCCTCCCTGCTCTAAGGCTCATGCAGAACTGAATACTGAAGCGAATAGTCTGATGTACGCTTTATTTTTCACTGTCAACAGACTACATTGCTGGTTTGGTTATGGTCACTAACTGTGGCATGCTGGGATAGCACACACTGAGCTCACCTTAGTTTGTTACCAAAAAAAAAAAAAAAAAGTATTGCCATAATGGTTCTCTACTAAATATAAATTCAAACATAGTGAAACGTTCTGTCAGACTAATAAAAAGTATATCTCTGACACTTCTTTCATCTTTCTCCAAACTCTTCAAACGTTTAAGCAGTCAGCTCATCAATGACATATTGCATAGACGCTTCGCTATTAGAAGCATTTTTTCATGATGAATCTTTTAAGTGCCAGAATATCTGATAAGTTAAATTTTGATTTTCTTTATATGACAAATGCTTAATAGTTGTCTTAGGTTCTTTCTGCACTATGATTTTTATCTGTATTTTATTACGGCAATAATAACATCTAATATACTCTTTCATATCTGCCTTGTTCTTTCTTAAGGTCAAAATTATATCCAGAGCTAAAAGCGGCAAGAGACTTCTTCCTAGCTTCCTTTCAGTAGTTTAAGGGAATACATTACCGTCTACATGCATATAATAGCAAATTAGGAAATCTAAATAGGGAAGAATTTTTTTAATATATGCTTGGTAATCAGAAAATCAGGTATTGATATTTCATTACAACAACTAATTTTCAATCTTGCAGGTAAATTAGATGCTATTACATCAGGTTATCTAATTGCCTTTCTTGCCAATAATCTGTGAAGAAGGAATAAAAAATATATATTAATTCCTCCAACTGTCTTCAGGCAGATTTCCCTTGTTCGTGTTTTATTGGGTTTGTGCTTTTCAGCGCTGAGCCTCAGTGCCTTGCTGGAAGGCAGGGATCGCTCTTAAGGAGCGCGGGCGCAGCAGCAAAGTGCAATAATTTCTCCGGGTCTCTGCAGGGTGCTGGGGCCACCGCTGGGGACGAGGAGGGTGGCGGAGGGACACATTTGGTGCACAGCTTTGGTGCCACAGCCTGGTGCAAGGATCCGCGGGCAAGTTTTTGTACCTCTCGCCAGCAGCCCGGCAGCCTGCACGCGCACCCGGAGCTACCGGGGTGCCCCTGCACCCAGAGGGTGTCCACAGGAGACACGCAAAAAAGTTATGCTCACTCTGCTTGCAATTTAACCTTTGCAGAGGAGTGACTAACTACAGCTTGTGAAACCTGGAGATCGTGGTGGAGCTTCCTTCTTACATCTCCCGAGACATTAAAACGTTGCTTCTTGGACAGATCCGAACAGAGATGGAGATTGCTTGGGTTGGAAAACTGCATTTGCAGGACATTTACTACATCTGAAATCACAGCAGCTGAGAAGGAAAGAGGACAAACTCCCTCCTACAGCGAAACTACTTTGTGCCACCGCATTTCCCGACCAGGGCTTCCTCTCATCCGGAAATTACACAAGTTAAAATACATAAGAATAATAATTATCCAACATTTTCCTTATCGATTTTTAAAGGTCTGGATTTTTAAAGGTCTCTAGGTATCACTTGAATAAGAGGTGCAAGAGCTAAGTGACCTAGGTGCCAAGAGTGCTCAAAAGGAGTGCAAGTGTCTAAGCATTTTTAGAAAATGTGGTGTTTTAGACCTGTCGGCTTGGACATATGCAGACCGCAGTGCGTCCGATCTCCTCGTACCAGACAGCGAGGAGCCAGCACAGCCCAGAAACCCAGCTGTGTGCTCAAGCCACTCTTCTCCACGGGTTCAGTGGTGCAAAATGCAGGAACGATATTGAATAGGGAAATATTAGAAAGGCTCCACATACCGATTTATTGTTTTGAATTTAGCTTTGAATTCAAAATGCATCACGTGGACAGTTTGCAGAATTTTCAAGCCAACGTTTACAGCTTGTTACACTGTGTTTGGAGGAAATGGCCACGAGGCAAAATTCACACAAACATAACTCAGCAGATGACCTTTCCTGCAGAAAACATTTACATATTTTCAGACCAAAGGACTTTTTTATTATTTTTTCCATAAAAAATGAAGCAAGAGGAGCACTGTTCATTACTGCACCACCAGGCAGGAGCTGCATTTGGCACATTTCATCAGACGGGCGATGCCTGCGCGAGGCGCTTAACGGGGGCAAAGGGACCAGGCACCGATACACTGCCTTGGAGGGATTTCCCAGGACTCTCCTGAAAACGAGATGGCACATCCCAAGGGATCACCTCCTTGTAAAGCCATTTTAAATAACTATATTAAAAAGAAGCTAGAACTTGCAAGCAGGGCCCGATTCTGCTTTTTGATGAGGCCCATCATATCTTTTTTTGGAAATTTAGAAGTATAGGTGCTTTAAAGCTGTTAATATCGCCAGAGCAGCGCATTCATCCCCAAGTAAAAGGGATGGAGGGAAGTGCAAGCGTGCCTCGTGGTGCCTCTCCGGCGGAGAGGAGCATCCGCGAGGAGCAGCGGCGACAGGCTGCACGCACACGTCCGTGCACAGCACGGCACTGCCTTTGGGTTAACCAAGAGCGAGCTGATCAAATCTGCAGCTTTGCAGGGAAGGGGGATTAACCGCACGGAAACATGCATCCCAACACAAAACCTTCCCGTGCCGTAACTCGGGCAGCCAAGCCCCCTCCGACATTTCCATCGGCTTCGCTTGGCTTGCGACCTTCGCGGCAAACCTCTGGTGACAGGATGAAGACACCGACACACTTCTCTCTGCCGGTTTTATCCTAAAAAAGCGTCAGAAGTGATTTTAAGCACAAAGTTAAGCATCAGGTGCTAAAATCGAGGGTATGGTTTCGAACACTTATTTATGACTTTGCTCTTCAAAAGGAAGTTTTTTTAATTCCTGATCCAACGCCGTTGCGAAAGGACCTTTTATTGAAAGGCAGCTCCAGGTAAGGCCTCAAAAAAGCCCGTTCCTCGCTCCTGTCCACCTTGGCTAAGCAGCTCTTCAGCAGGACGAGACAGTAATCGGGTTTCCCGTACAGCTGGCAACTCACATAAAAAGGATTACTGCTCTGAAGATCAAAAAAAGAAAAAAAGATAAGAAAAGGTAAAATTATGATTTCATGCATTTGCCAGGACTTGTTCAGTATAAAACACGAAGCAGAAACACAAAAACAATTTATGCCTAGAATGACAAGAATGACCTATTATTTGCTAAGGATTCATTGTACTCAGAATCACATGTTTTTTCACAGCTTTACAGAATATTTAACTGGAGCATTCGTGATATAAAATACAGGTATGGTTACCGTTATGTTCAGGAACTGCTTTCCCTGATGTTGACCTGTTATGACATGTAACATAGGTCCCCTAGACATCGTGCATGTTTATTGCTATAAAACAGGATTTTTCAGTTAACGACGTAACAGCACCCGGTTAGCACTCCTGTGAAATCACTGAGTTCAAATGACAGCTAAAAGAAAATGGAAGTACCTGTGAAGCAGAAATTTGGAGGAAAAGGATTTCTAGTAGTTATGACTAGTTACCATAATAGTCACGACTAAATTTAATAATGACAAAATAGTAACGGGATTGTAAGAAGTCTGGAGTAAAAGCCACGTAGTGTTATGTTTATGCTCCTTCTACCTGCACTTGACATTATAGAAATGTATAAATGACATAAAAACTTGCACAAATTCAAATCGCATTTAAATTAACATTGCATTCGAACTAAAACCTGTCCTGCCTTGTCTGTCGTTGCTAGGTGCATCTCTCACTCTATCATGATTTACGAGCTTGCTGATTAGGGGTTTAAGAGACATACGCCCTATGCTTCACTAAGATTAGCTGTAATGCAGCTGCTTTTATTAATACTTTTATTAAAGGCTCACATAAGTCACTAACCACACAGCCTTATTTTTCCCATTCCAGGGCTTTTTCCTCGGACTGAAGTTTCTCCCTGGCATGAAGAAATACTTTCTGCAGGAAACGCAGAAGCAGAGACGTTCCCTCCGGAGCATCGAGCTGCTGCCTCACAACCTGTGCAGGGATTTCTGCTATCGAGTAACCAGGTTATGTGTTACGCTGACGTGCAAGGCAGTGATTTATCCTAAATATTAAACTCATTTTCCCTATTACGTCGCTCTAGAAATAAGGCCGGCTATGAAACGTGGCTAACCAGCCCATGCCCAGGGCTCCCGGAGTGCCGCACCGCTCGCGCCCAGCCACGCTAGCAGCTAGCAAATTAGAACAGCAGCTAGCACTACAGAATATTAGTATTCTTTGCTTTAAATAATCTGGTTACTTCTGTTTTACAGCTTTCTTTTGTAGTTCAATCAAATTCACATCACTGATCCTAGGGAGCAATTTTTCATAACCTTACATAAGAACACAACGGCACTTCTATGCTTTTCTCCTTCTCCTATACACAAAATAAAAATGGTTAATACATTTAGCAGTTGCAGTCTACAAACTAGCTGGCAACAAATGAATAAAAGAAGTATACCTAGATTATTGTACCTATTCAATATAGACAAGGAATGGAGATGAAACGGAGAGGAGACTGGTGTTCTTCTCTTTTCCATAGACTGCTTCAACTTCTGCAAAAGCTCCCCATACTCTAAATTAAATATTCAGTAGACTTCTCACATGATTATTTTAGAAGCTTGCATATTTTATTAGTAATTAAAGCAGAAAAAGGAGCTATCTTGCAGGAAAATTAGATAATACTTATCCCATAGCTTTAATACAAGAAGTTTCTTATTATTAATTGAAAAAAATTAATTTAAATAAAATAGCTAGGTGAGAGAAAGGAAATATCTGATCTTCAAGTAAGTAGGGAATATGACTTACCACGGAAGGGACAACTGGGTAACTCGAGCACATGAATGTTGTTGAGATCCAGAGAATGAAAACAAGGTTCAACCTGCACAGACTTCAAGGGAAACCGAAATCAGTTTACATTTAAAAGCAAATCAGGCAAAGCCATACGCATGCACATAAGCACGCAAAGTTTCTCCGTACGCAAAGTGCCTTGCGGCCTCTTTACCTGCTCATTTTCCGCTCGGGAGTGTAGGGATGCATGTGCAGTTACCTCTCCACGTGTCCCTTCAGTCCTTTCTTGCATGACCATTTTATACCAGAGTTCAGGAGTGAAAATGTCATCAAAGCTGATTTCATTATGACTAATTGGTCCTTGCTTGGCCTTTTATTCTTGTTAAATGGGAAAATGGCAAGGACGCGCGTTCAGCTGCCATTACAAAAGCACCAACTGATTTCATCTAAAGTGTCCCGTTAAAATGTCTTTCAAGTGGGCTTACAGTTAAGGCTGTATCATCTGAGCAAATATGGTCAAAGGTCTAAAGAGTCCAAAAAATGTTACTGCTTAACAATATATCATATTAACACCCCGCAAAGCCTGGCTGCAAGGGAAAGACAGTGCAAGTGTAATTAAAGTGGAAAGTTCCTCAAAGAACCTTATATTTTACTGTAATCAGAGCAGCTACGATGCCCAGTGCTGGGGCACGTGGCCAGCTCGTGCTCGACCCCTTCCCACCTGCCAAGACGCCCTGGCAGTGGGGGAATTAAAATTTTCCCCTTAGGGTGAAAATGCTCAGGGATTTTTCCCCTCGATATTCACCCAGTGCCAGAGACACGCACGCCGGTGACTCAGCAGCCTCAAATCTTTCATTTTCTCCAATGTTTACACTGAAAAATCAACATACCGGGGCTCCAGAAGGCAACGCTGTGCGAGTCTTGGAGGAGACGGGAGCTGCTATAAATTAGGGCAATTTTGACTGGAACATTCAGTCTCCTGATGTAGATGCAATTAACTCCGGGAAGTTCAAAGCGACAAGGTCTTCAGACAAGGCCTGAAGTATTACAGCGGCATTTAAGATCCTTTAACGCTTTTAGAGAAAAAGTCATAATTTGATCTGAGATGGTGGTTGAACACTTTTCCGCTTCATCGCTGTACAAGGTGGTACTGGTCATGTCAGTGTTTGATATAATCCAGGCATTCTTAAATTACTTTTAAAAAGTACATGTTTGCGGTTGCTGCTGAAGGACTTTAGGATCCTTCAGGACCAACGGAGCTATAGAAATGAAAGAAGAAATTAGCCTGATTTGAACACCGTAGTAAGCAATCCATTTATAAAAACTGTCAAGAGAACATTTGACTATTTGCATATTCAGTATGTGTCCTCCTATTCAGAGAGAAAATCCTTTCATTGGAATTGAACATCCCGTCCCGACACACACACAACCTCCAACTCCAGCAGATAAGCGGATTAGCTCGATGTTTCTGGTACAATGGAAAGCACTTTGGGTTGGATTCTGCTTGAGCGATGTTGAGCATCGGTTCCCATTGTATCTGCCTTTAGTTAACTCCATTTCAATACAAAATTAACCTTCACAGAACATTCTTTGTGGAAGACGAGGGACAAGAATAGCCTCGTGATTGAAGTTCAGGACACGCAGGTTGGACGCAGAGCTGTACCACCCAGTCTCTGGGTAATCTTGGGTTTTTTTTATTAAACTGCAAATTGCATGAGTTCCTGGTGACCTTCCTTCATGCCTGGTCAGCACCTCCTACTCCCACTTTTATTGCACCGTTATCAGGAGTGGTTTTGCAGGCTGCAGAGGCCAAGCAATGGGTGCAGGAGAGCAGCTCACTGGAGACATCAAGGAGCTGGGGCACACTTATATCTCTGCCTGCAGCCGCGTCTCTGGCCAGCAGCCCAGCTGCCCGTCCCGTCCTCCCGTGCCGGCTACGCTCTGCTCCCCCATCGACTTTGGTCACATTCGGAGCAAAACTAGCAAATATGCTTGTTAGGGTGCTTCGTACGGCGGGTGGGAAAGGGAGAGACCCGTGTGACAGTGAGTCTCCCACAGGCTTTGCAAAATTGATAGCATCTGCTCTGAATACGGGGAAGAAATCTATAGTTAATCTGAGGGTTTATCTGTATTTCACTCATGCTCGTGTTATAAATGACCACAATATGACCTATTTTTAGCACTTCTTCAGGATTTGCAATGATTTCTGAGACTGATTTGGTTACATAGCGTCTCTCTCTCGCCTTTTAATAGCTACCATAATTTTTTTTTCCTGTGAAGGACTCATTTAAATTGTGCCGGTTTCATGAGAATTTTAGTCATGGACAAATAGACGCATGGCTCAGCTGCCCTTCCTGTCTGATGAAATAGTCTATGAAAATCATTTTTATCATCTGGCTTCTTATGATGACTTTATCTATAGCAAAATTCTTCAGCTTGCTTATGGTTTCTGACTCTGCCTAAAAGCCACGAATGTCACCTGTGACAAACCGCTGTCCTTAGGATCTTACTCTCAGGGGGAAAGGCAAGTGATGTGCTTTTTTTCCTGCAAAATCTCAGAGAAAATTCCACATTCTGAAGAGTTTTGACCACAAACTGCTCTCACATGAGGCAGATTCAGATTTCAGTGATGCCGATATGTGTTATTGAGACATTACCAATCCAGACTCGTATACTCCTGCGAAACACAGAAACAGTTAGGTACACGATCGCAGCAGGAGCAGGACTCAAACACACTAGCTTTCGCTTCTATGTTTGAATTGATTTTTTTTTTCTGGGTTTTCTAGATGCAATTTAGCATACCGCAACCGTGATCTGTATGCATGAAGTGTATACCGAGCTTTAGATACATTCCAGTTATTCCCACTTCAGGTTTAGCTGGAACAGGTTTAACAGGACGAGTGGCAATTGACATTTCTGTCCTCTCTTCTGCCTGGAGAGCACCCAGTGTGCGCCCCGATCTCGGGCAAGGTTCACTGGCAGGTCTCACAGGTAACACGAATCATTAATAACCATAACGAACATTCCCAGCATCCATAAAATCTGTATTTTGTGAGTCTGAATTAGCAGCAACAGCTTCCACTTCCCTGAAAAGCCCACCGACAAGCATGTCCTCCCTCCTGCTTGAATTATTAAGGGAGTATTACTGCATTGCATCTCTTTGCTGCTTTGATTTGGGTTTCTCTGTGTCTGGTTGGAAAAACATATCAAACTCACTGCAAAGCCCGCGTATAAGCCTATCAAGCCTTGCAACTTAATAAGGCTAATAGCCCTATAAGCTTTAGAAGCTGATATTTCCCTCCCCCATCACAGTAGTAAGCCGAAAGTGTTTAAACTGGTATTGTATGCCTTTGCTGAAGGAGCAAAATAATGAGAAGCATATACCAAAGACTGTCTGCATGGTCCATTAATATAACCCCGAACATCGGAAGACCACAGCAGGCTGCGGGTCTGCGTAAGGGAAAAGTGCTAAATCTTATTTTTCCTTCCCAGGACGTTCCCTGTGAAACCGCGTCATGTTTTCTTCGCGGAAAGCCACCTGGAAATTTTGCTCCGAGCTCCAAGTCTCTCTTGCTCGCTTTCAAGAGCATGGTAATCAAGAAGCCCAGGCAGGATGGTTTGCTTCGAGATCAGAGCAAGGTGCAAAATGGAAATTAATCATACTCGCAGGCTATAAATCTGCTACTGACTCAGTGATAATAGAAAATCCCAGCAAGGTACAGAGACGCCGGAAAAACAGAACGCTGCCAGCCGGTTTGTTCCTTAGGTTATTATTGCTGGTTTCTCACTGTCAACCTGAAATACCGTGGATGAGATTTACCAAGAGCGGCAACGAACGGACATGATGAAGTGCATGTAACGTCAGGGGTCTTGCAGCCCAGGACCCACCCGTGCAGCTGGGATGAAGCACAAATTTTGCACGTCTGGAAAGCGCCCAGGTTGGCCTGTTCTGCTCGGCTACGGCCCGGGCAGTGCGTGACAGGCTCCTAGAGCGGGAGGCTGCCTGTCATCGCTGTTATTTACCTTGATCCTGCGCCACAAAGGTGTTTACCCAGAACGGCTCTCTGCGGAGGACACAATAATCTCATCAAAGGTCAGGTGCATATTTTCCGAGTCCATTGAGGACCGCGTTTGCTGCTGTGGATAAACAGTTCTGCTTCCTTCTTTCAACTTCCGAAGTTCCCTGGAAGCGGTGTCACATCTGCTGCGTTGCCCTGTGCTTGCCACCGTCCCATCTGCAGCACCGTTTCCAAACGGGGACCGCTCCTACGCTAAGCTGCGACGCTGAAGCCATCACTTCAAAGACGCACGGCTCCTTTCTGAAGGCTAATTTTCAATGCAATTCTCGTTATCGATAGGGAAGACTCCAGCCATGCACCTTCTGACACGCAGCTGTGATCTACGAGGAGAAAAGGGAAATTGAACACTAAAAGGCGAAGGAACATTGCCGCTCCTGCCTCCCACCCCTTAACGGCGTGCTGGTCTGCTGGTTTTGAGTGGGCAGATGTTCAGAAACGAGGAAAGTTGCACAAAGCAAGCAGTCCTGGAATCCGTAAGGACCAGGGAGTGAAATTCATGGAAATGCAGAAGATGTTCCTCACACCGGGACATGGTGCAGCTGCTCCGGGACGCTGCAGCCAGCCGTGGTGAGGCCGGTCCGAGCAGAAGGGCAGCCCCGGCGCGGCAAGCCGTGCCAGGACAACCTCAGGGCCGGTTTCCGTCCTCTTTCCAAGGGCTTCTGCGTCCTCCCGCCGGTGCAGGTGCACGTCACCCCGTCACGGCAAACGGGCTCAAAGCTGCAGGCTGAGCTACCAGAAGCCAAAATCAGCTTTAAAGTCATGTTTTGTGGCTCCTGCCCTCAGAGCGATTCCAAAGCAATCGCCAGCTACATCATCATCGACATCCTTGGCATTTTAAAGTCGAAATCACAATTATATTCTTTTTCCCGGTTACAGTTTAAGCACACGGAGATTATGTGGGCAGATGAAGCGTGAGTTTCCGCAGGCAGGTCTGACAATCCCCATCACGCCTGCCCTGCCGCAGCCCTGGGCAAAGCTGCCAATTACGTCCGATTTTGCAGTCATTTTAAACCTGAGTCTGAGATGCCGAAAGTCACCATCTCCTGTGGACGTTGGTGCACGGTACCTGCCAGGTCCTCTGTGCACTGCATAAATGTCCACTGGACTTCTGCTGACACCAGCTTCGCCTTGCGTTCCGCTGCAAATGACATATATGCTTTTGGCAAAAAAATTATTTAACCATGGCAGAAAATATTTCAGATTTATAAATGATATTGCATTTTTGTCTGATTCCTTAGCATGTCTCCAGAAAAGAAGTACATGGAAAAAAAAAGCTCTCCTTATTTTGTATGCACAACCACCAAATGTTAAAGTCATCTGATAATTTATCTGGGAAAGAAAAAAAACCCACAGCAGACAAAACTTGCTCAACCCATTAAGGACAGACTCAGCAACTGAGATGTGGTGGTAATTAACATTTTTGCTATGCTTATTTGTGCATGCCAACGTAATTTATGCCTTCTGAAATTTCTCAAATAGATCTTACAGGAAGTTGCTGCCTAAGAGGAGATGTCAGTACCGAGCTAAAAAGACACCTGTCAAAGCCGAAACCTAATTTCTGCTCAAACAGAACAAGGATCTCAATGATCCGAGATAGCATGAAGAGCAGTAGAAGTAAGAACAAGAAGAGAAACTAGAAAGACCAGGAAACTAATGTTACAAGGCAGCAGTGAGAAGAAAAAAATGTAGGAAATACAGAAGTGACTTAAGAAGAAGAGATAAAACTTTAAAGGATTCAAGAAAAGCTAAAATCTCTGCTCTGCTGGCCAGGGACCTGAGCCAGGAGAAGGGCTGGTGCACCCAGAGACAGCAGTGGTGCTCAGCAAGGGGGAGATCCGGGTACACCGCACGGCCCCGGCTCAGAACCGAGCTCGGGCTGCTGCGGAGCACTCAGGCAGTATGCAAAAAGGTTGAGCATCTCGCTTAATCACCGTAATTAAGCAGTGCTCTCAGGCAGGTAGACAGGCCAAGAAAGACAAGGCAATGTATCGGGTATGTTTTACCAAACTAAGGTGCAAACAGAACATTCTGGCTCAAGCAAATTTGTGTATTTTGGTCTGCAGGATCCCAGTTAGCACAAAGCCATTTTTTCTGCTCTGTAAGTCCCCGAGATGCTGCACACCTGAGCGTGAGCATTTGGGAATGGAAGGAAAGAGAGCAACGAAGGGCAAAAACTAGTTGTAGCACAGCTATCCCAATGAAACGACTGCAGCTGGGTGACAAAAAGCATGCTAGAAACCTGCAGATCGGCAGTAACGGCAGGATCACCGGGAGAGAGCAAGGAGGCCACACACTCACGACAGGGACGGAAAGAGGTGCGTTACCTGCCCCTTGGCCGGCTTTTATACTGTCTGGAGTGACCTTGCAGATGAAAAACAAGATCAGCTGAACGCAAAACCTCTATCAGCCGTATCGTTTCCTCTACAGATAGTCCTGTTCTGTTGGCTTCGACAGAAGCAACGAAGACAGCGGAGTTAGCTAAGCTTTGGTGCAGAATTATGAGAAAATATTCAGATCACAAGTGAGAGGTGGCTCATTTCCTTCTGAACGGGCAATGTTTGAGAGGGAGAAATCTCAGCTGTTCTGCAGATTAGCTCTTGGCATTTGTGGAGAATGGTAAGAAGCCAGTTTAAACTCGTGATGCAAAATCTAAAGTACCTTTAGGAAGTAAGTGGCTGCATCTGGAACAGCAGTCGACATTTGTAGCAGGTGAGAGGACACCCCTTGTCTCCAAAACTCAGAGCATTTTCCACCTGTCCTACCCACTATATTCTTTTGACTCACTGCTGTTTTCTTTCCACTTGTCTGTACCACTTAAGTAAACAAGGAGATTGCATCCTCTTTAAAGGAATCATCCTTCTCAGCAAAGAAGCAAAAACCCTTTTGATAGAAATGATCTTCTCCGTAATGACCTCCTAAACAGAAAACAAACAGGCACTGAGCCCTAGAGCAAGTTCCACGCTGTGAATATACCTACGCTTTAAAATTTTGCTGGAACAAAGACAAAATCGAACCATTATTCTGCCTTGCTCTGAGCCCGAAAGGCGAAGGGAGGGGGCCGGTGGCTCGGGGCCAGCACTTCCCCGGCGTCAACCATCCCACGGGACCTTTCTTAACTCGACGACCGGCAGCAGGGAGCTTTGCTGCCTTGCAGCGTGCCAGCCCCGGGTCGTCATCTGATGCCTGTCGTTGCCGTGTAAAGGTCCTCACGTAGACCGGAGCTAATGTCGCTGTCGTACCACCCGGTGCCCACGCTGACGTGCCTTTTGTCTGAACGTAAGCTACGGAGCCTGATTTCCCCTCGTGTCCTCCCCCCCTTACAAAAGGCTTCATCAAAAATATCACATGCCAAAGGACAGAAGAACTTGCAGTTTTCTCGCTGAAAATCTGTCTCAGCTGACCCAGCTTTTCTTGCTGTATGCATGCCTTTCTCCATACCTAGCACTGTTTTAGCACATGCTGCAACTCTGCAACAAGTTATATCTGCATCCCTTGTTGTTCTGTATCGCTTGCATTGGTACCTAACCTACTAATCTAATCTGTTTTGCTGTCTTTATGCTCTGAATTCCCCTTTTAATGTCAACATCTTCAGGCTCTTTTCTGAGCTGCCCCTCTCGCCACGGCTGCCAGCTAAACAGCAGCTTTGGAGAGGGCATTGGATACTCCCTGGCCGCTTACCGCAGGGTTTCCTTGCCCCGGTCCCGCAGGAAAAGCTGGTAAGACACACTATGTGAAACTACCATCTTTCCATTCACTTTGACACTGTATTGACTGTCAGAAACAAACACGTAGTCCACAGAAAGCCCCTGTGACTCTTCCTTCCTTCCAAAGAGCCTGCCTGCTGACAGCTAGTTCTTTTCTTCAAGCAGTAAAAGTTCAGGCTTTTAAACCCAATTCCCGTCACAAACGTACACTCAGGAAATTATACGACAGACTTCAATATTACACTTTCCAGGATAGACTAAGTGACTCCCGACCACCGCAATCAGGTGGAGGGTCTGGGAGGGCATTTCCTTTATGGGGATTACCCACGTTTCCTGCAAGGCAATGATGCATTTTTCAGAACGGAGTGCGTAGTGAAAGTGAACTTTCATCCTAACTCAAAAACAAACATCAACACATTAGTGCATTGGTGACTCTTCTGGCTTGCTTTCAGCGAACGTTTCGGTAGTTCAGCTTTCTGAGCATCGCCATGGTGAAAAGCGGATCCGTGAGCCTGAATTAGTGCTAGTCTGAAGTTCCCCTTCATGGAAGCACCACGTGCACCACTCGCGTGGTCCTGAAAGCCGTCTAACCACGTGAGCGTGGCAGGGCAGCTGAGCTGCCTTCTCAGCAGAGCTTCTTGGCTTAGGGACCCCATCCCGTGGATGAGATGATGCTTGCCCAGGCACTGCAGCGAGCGAGCACAGTCTCAGCTAGCCGAGGAAGCTCCGCGCTGTGCTCCAGCGCCTGGCGTGGACCTGCCCTCCATCATCAGTTCAGGAGATCTGAGGTGCTGCAGACTCGTACAACAAATTATGAATGTGAGACCGAGAAAGCAAAGCTCGCAGAGTTCCCAGGCTCTCTACCACGGCAAGACTACGCTACATGCAAGAGGTCCCTCCAAACTCAAATAACCCTACAATTCTATGCCTTGCCAAATTTCATATTATCAGTGTCATCTAAGCCAACAGGACAAGAGCTAAAAATACGCTCATTCAACTCATCGCAAGCTTCTCGTGTGAGGGTAGCACACTCCTGGAAAGTGTTGAAGCTTGTGGCCTTAGGGCATGTCTCCACTGCAGTCAAAGGTACGATGGTAGTTTGCGGGCGTATCAAGCTAGCTCAGATACTGGTAACTGTGCCTCAAAGATGCAACCAAGAGACGCAACCCGAAGATTTCCCATATCCCAGCAACGTTTCACAGTTCAGTGCTACTATGGTTACATGATGCACTTCTCAGAGTTAACATGTGAATTTTCAATGCCAAATTACACACTATGTTCTTCAGCCACATCAAATTGCTTTACAATCCCCGTAGATCACAAGCCGTAAACTGGCTATTTCTGTTTCAAATGTCAGAGATACGAAACGGAGAACTTAACTCTGAATTCCCCATGGGCATTTTATAACCTACAACCTCTCCCACAGCCCAGTTGCCTCTCGTGGGGTGGCATAGCATAAACAGAGGCTGGGGAAAGATTTTTGACAAGGGGAACACAGCATCCATGCAGACTTCGTCCTCCCCGCTGTCCTTCCGATGTCAGTCCCATTTTCCGCAAAAATGAATGCAGTACGAGAACAAAATGTGTTTACTATGTTTTTCCCCAGTATGAAGTCATCTTTTGATTCTCCTCTTCCTAATTTTAGCTGTATGGGGGTTTTTTTCTTACATCATAGTAGTTGTCTTGAGAAAGGGGTATTTTTTTGGTTCATCTGTCCAGCTGTGGCACTGAGCACTGTGTTGCACTGTGTTCACAAAAGCTATCATCCATTTAATCGTAGATGGCAGGTTGTAACAGGGCCACGTATCTTTCTAACCTGAGCAGTCAAGTATTCTTTATTCTGGCCAACACCAGACCCCTGAATCACTCAAACGTGAAGAAGAAAATTCCAAAGCTAGTCCAAACCATATTCGCTTCTTTAACCTCGACAAAAATGGCAGGATATATTGGCTGATTACAGTCCCTGCTAGCACAGACAGAACCGGGCAAGGCAACCCCTGTGCCCTGCTGTGTATGAAGATGTTACAGTTGCCTGGGAAACCGCTCCGTGGGATCACTAAAACGTATTCTATATGTTTGCCTTCAGACACGAGATTATCACCCCGTCTATGAGCAGTGTCAGGAGAAAATCCTGACATTGGATAAACTTAGAGCGCAAGCCACCTGCAAAAGTCAATTAACTCTTCTGTGGTAGTAGCTGAACTTCCACAAAGCTAAACCCAGTACCAAATGCTTCACTGTCCAGTATCAACCAAAGCTTCCCTGGGAATGTAAAGGCGGGTTGCAGTTAAACAAATCTCGCTCTTCAGCAGAAGACATAATGTTTAAGTCCAGTGGCATATCATCAGCAGCTGAAAGAACCCCCCCAGGTGAGGCAAATCATAAATAATCAAAGGAGATGGGGCTATTCTAGGACAGAGATTGTTTGTTTAGATTCACCATTTGCAAATTTGGAACATCTTTTTTGGTTTGTTTTTAAGAAAGAGTACATGCAAGGCTTACAAGAGCCAGCATCAGGAGCAGCCAGGTAGCCACAGACCAGCCACAGATGAACAATCAGGTACTGCCTCCATCTGTACTTTCTCACGATAAGGAGAAAAACAAGATTTGTGTTTAGCCCAAAAAACAGACCTCTGCCACACTCCTTTCCCAAGATTTTCTCTGGTGCCACAATCCAGTATTCACAGCGTTACACACAAAAACCCATAGACTTTATGGTAAAGGAATTCCAAATATTGCAGACATACAGAAGCAGGCAAGCATTAGCTCTGAGGGGAACATATTCAACAGTAAGCAAGAAAGAGCAAGGAATTAAGGCTAGATGGCATTTTATTGCAACATAACAAGCCAAAAGTGAAAGCAGGACGGTGCTCTGTCTAAATTCAGTGGGGTTATGAGACAGGTTTTAGAGACGAAAGAGCAAGATATTGCTCAAAAGTCTTCACATTTCTGACAGTAGTTTAAACGAAGAATACAGTATAATTTTCCTGCTTGCTTACCTTCAATCAAAAAACAACACTGCGCTTTAATTTGTCCTGTGGGTGTAGTGAGCTCTTAAGTTAAAATCCAGGCGTAATATCTTCCACTTGTAATTTAGGTCACAGGCTGGGAAGCGGCGTAGGAAACGCAGAGAAATGTCAAGCTTAGCAATAGATGCTAAAACTCTGTTCTGCGCTCGAGGCTCCAGGAGTATCAATTGCACGCAGCCGACTTCTCTGAAAGAACCAAATCTTACGGCCAAAAAGGGAGGCTGAAATCCCTGCTGGATTTAAAACCCGAGTTACCAGGCCTCCCGCGAGGGCCTGCCGTCACGGCGGGGGGCTCGACCAGCTAAGGGCAGCACAGCAGCCATCGTCTGCTTGACTCGCAAGGCTTCACGCCCGGTCGGCAGCTTGAGAAGCTGTCTGAGAAAGGAAGGTGCACGGCTTGGAGTTGGACGGCAGCATCAGGAGCGCTCCACTCGCCCGTTTTTGCTGTCGTACGAGGGTCAAAAGGTCTCGATAGGGACCTTAAAGGAATTATTGGGATCATGCTCTTAATGCGCATGGAAAACAGAAGATGAGGTGTATAAATAGCAGATTTCAATGGTGTTAGCCTGGTTTTTCATTTGTTTTAAGTCTTTGGTTAGTGTCTTTCACTTACAAAAACCCCACAAAACAAAACAATCTTCTTCTATTGTCTCTGTTACACAAATTACAAGGTTATGTTCAGCGTTTCAGATGTGGTACTGAGTATCATTAGAATTATGTCTACTGTTATCATTCACTGCAGTGTGAATTTCTACAGTTTATTATGCTCACCCTCATATAAACGTGATTACATTGCACCAGGCTATAAATTCCACATACTGGAGGATGCAAGCATCTTTCTTCTCACAGTTATTAAATTGAGTTTATACACATTCTTACTAATTTATATTATGCCTTTCTTGTTAAATATAACAATAAAATATAATTGAGTCTTCCATTCCTAATGCTGATTCTTATTGCCAAAATATGCGTACATAAGTTTCTGTACATGAGAAAATCGTCTGGAGTCTTCGAAGGGCGCAGCACTGCTGCCAGCCAGACCCGTGTTTTTCCCAGGTTACAGTCAGGCCTGTGCAGAGGTTGTTCAGTCCGGTTGACAGGACGTGCTGTTAAAAGCACAGTCGGGTCCTCTGAAACTGCACAAACAAACCTGAACGTCTAGTAAACTCCATGCACTTGAGTCCTGGCAAAACCACGTACATTTTAAGCATGTGGGAGAGCAAACTGATTCTAATTTTCACCGTTTCAGTTCTTGCTTGATTTGACTGAGGTTTTAACTAAGCAGTGTTTCAGGTGAAAATGTTAGAAATGATTAAGCATCTCAGAGGTAAAGACGCCGTGTTATTTGGGTTGACGTCCAGTGATGCTGGGGAGAACACACAGGTTTACACGCCCCACCAACAACCAGTCTCTCTGTAAGGTTAAAAACGAAAAGAAAAGCAAATCTCCCTGTCAACGTTTTCCTCTGCTTTTAGCACTAATGTTGAGCGAGCCGGGTCCGCTTGGTGCCAGGCTGCCAGGCCAGGCGCGGCGGCTGAGGGAGCAGCGCGGGACCTTCCCGACGGCTCGCTGCAGACCCCTCCTCGACCTCTCAGCAAGGGCCGCCGACGAGGCCGGCAATCAGCACTGGTTGGGCACGGCCTTCCCCCCGCAGGGGACGAGACCTGTCCCAGGCCGGGCAGCAAAGAGCCACCGCGGCCAGGGGCTGGGGAGCTGCATTAGCCACCCGCAGTGAAGGAATCGATATCCGCCAGCCTCCTCGGAAGACTCATTTTAAAGCCAAATAGAGCTTCGAGTTGTTACCGTGACGCAGGAATGCCGGCGGTGCTGCCCGGCCACCTCCTGGGATTACTTTTTTCATCGGGCTAGGCGCTCCAAAAAAACCACCCAGCACCGTTGCCCGCTGCCAAAGCAACTTCAAGGAGCGCTGCAATACGCCCAGTCACGCTTCAAAATCATTGTGCCAGGATTAGGAAACGCAGCTGAGCCCAGAAATTCACTTTTTGCCTTATAGTCCTGAAGGCAACACTGAAACACTCTGGGAGAGCTCCGTTCCACGGGAAGACAAAACATCACCAAAAAGCTCCATGAAAACAGTTATCTGATGCAGAGGAGATGACGACTCTCTCCCCAAGAGTACCATATCCCTTGTCAAGGAGTAAGAAAATATTGGAAAGCCAGACAGAAATTCTTTAGTTTTACCATGAACTATTTCGTGCGACAGCTCAGCAAGCAAATGACCTGAATGCCAAGTAACCAGTTAAAAGACCTTCACGTCCTGTCGGACAAGCCATAGCTTTTTATAACCGCTTTTTCTTCTCTGCCTTTCCACAAACAAATTGCTGTACATATTTGTCACAGAGAGTGATGGAGCGAAATACAAACCAATAACGAAGAAGCAACCCGTGCCAGTTTACAGGTAGCCAGGGTCAGAAGGACAAAGACATCAGGAGCTTCTGGACAGAATTCTGGATGCCGGTTAAAAGCCCTAAAACGTCACGTGTTATTTTTATGTCACATCAGTTGCGCCCCTTTCCTCTTCTGCTGCACTTAGATCAGTTAAGTGCTTGAATTGGAATATTTTCCAAAGAAATGGCGACGGCACTATGCTACGTCCCTCCAGCATGCTGACGGGAATAGTCTGTCCCTTCTGTCTACCTTTTGCCCATGCGAAAGATCCAGCAGCAGTTGAGACTTTAGGAGTTAGTACAATTATCTTCTTCTGCATCTAGTGGAAAAGTAGGAGTCAATCCTTATTCTGCACATCAGTTCCTGTGTTTTAGTCCCAAGAAGGATTTAAGTTTCATAGCCAGAGAGACCATATGTCAACACACACACGGACTATGTACATTACTGACACATTATGAAGCCAATTATTTTGTCAAATGACTAAGATCTTCAGGAAGTTTTGGAAATGACTGAAAATAGTATGCACTCATAAATTAAGTGCTTAAATTATTTGAGACTATCAGATCAGACAGGTTTTCTATATTATAGAGTGCTTCGTATTTGCTTGTAAGACTGCATGATTTATCTTGCCCTCTACTATTTGCTTTGCAATCAGACCTATCTCTTAGTGGAGCCTACAACTATTTTCAAAAATAGGATCACTGCAATCTTTTGATTTCATTTTTAATATTTGCATCCATTCACTTTATATTTATTTAAACCAGTATAATTACATTTTATATAACCTTGTCCTGCAGTGGCGGAGAACTGGAAAACAGACCCTTGCAGACTTCAGCTCATCAGTTTTAACAGTAAGATGTCCTGGGGGACACAATTCCAGCTTATTCCTAGAACAGGTCCCAGGAAGAACTCTTTGTGTCTGCAGCAAGCAGGTACTGACCATTCTTATCCATCCCTAATGCTCTCCAGGATACGGCATTACCTCGCTTGACCACAGAATTGGAGATGGCCATGTTTCCTGCCTGAGATTTCAACTAGACGATTACATGTTCTCATGCTGATGATGCACCTCGGAAGGTACAAAGCTTTGTGGTCCTCCTCCAGCTTTCTGTCAGAAGAACCAGTAGACAGTGTCTGGTAGGGGGTACTTCTTGCTAGCTCAAGACTTCTGTGGTTTACTCGGCCCCAGGGTCAATTCTAGGATTTTGGTAGTGTTGTGGTAATCTGGACTTTTGCTGCCTATCGAACAACAGAAATGATTGCAAGGAGAAAGTCCAGTAGAAAAAAATTGTCATAGGAGGAAGTTCCCAGATAAGAAGTAGAGAGTACTGTGTATTGAACTGGGGCAAAGCACGTGGCAATGACGTCCTTTAGACATCTGCATCAGTCTGGTTTACGCTTCTTTGTGCTGCTTGTCATCATCAACATCCTGAGCACGGGAACGTGCTGAAGACACTAGTTCTGACAAAACGAACCCGCAAGTTTTCACAGAACAACTGGTGCAACAGAATGTCCATAACGATCGATTTCAAAATATGACAATAACAGTAGCATCAATTATTTTAGGAAATGCCTACAATTTTAGGCGTTTCACGCAGAGACTGAAACGAATTGTCAAATAGCACCATATAATATCTGCAACGACAGTCATAAAATCTTCAAAGCTTTTAATTACTTTGCCAAATGCCTGCTTCTACAACACGATTGCAACAAGTTCAGATATAGGGAAGGCTACTGCCATGACAGTCTGCAGCTATTCGCGGACATGGAAATGAGACTCCCAGGCAGCCATTAGACAGTTTTCCATTGAGTGAAAGCTATTGCCCTTTTTTTGTTGTAGCAACAGGAATTAGTCTGGAAGTGTCAAAAGAGCTTTTTCGCTGTCTCTAGATATCTTCCAAGTCAATCCGCACAGAAAGCAAGGAAGAACTGAAGAAAGAGCAAGGCGGTGACTGTGACACAGTGTTTCGACCTTTCCAGGACAAACTGGAGAAATTCTGAGACACGTAGTACAACGAGGACCAAAATGATGGATGAAATAAGTGGCTGTGTGTCAGAGGCATTATCAGGAGTAGTTAATATCTACTTTGCGTTCCAGCTAACGGCCAAGACCGTATCAGCGAATGAGCAAGGCACAATGCCCTCGCGCTGCAGTGTGATGGAAATGATGGAGCGGAGTCACGACGCAACCCGTGCCAAGGCCGAAACGCTGCTTGCAGCCAGCAAGACCAGAAGGGGAACATCAGCTCATTGACGGGCGACTGCGAACGGGCAGCACCCCGGCATGACAGGTTTGCAGTGCAGTCGGGTGAAGCCTTGTCAGGACCCTGTTATTATTCATTATCAGAAAGCAGCAGGCCTGGGACTCCCAACATGGTACGAGGACTGCCCTGCATTCGGCATTATGCAAGAAAGAAGAAAAAAAGGACAAATGTTCTTTACGAGTTGCAGTCTGCTTTCCGAAACATTCAGTGCTTGTACTATTTTTTTTTTATTTAAAAGAGCTCCAAAAATATTTCCAACTGTTGTAAAACAGTACCTCATTGCAAGCAAAAATTTAATCTCGATATAGCTGTCCTGACCACCTGAGATATCGAAGGTAAAGCAGTCACCCATCACTGCTCACTCTGTTACCTTGGCAGCCCTGGGCCCCCCACATGCTGCAGCCCACCGTTCCTCGCTGTACAGTCAAAGAAAAGCCTGTTTTAGCTGCTGGCACATCCAAGGGAAGGCGCTGAACACAGCAACGATTGCCAGGTCTTCATCTGCAGATACCCGTCTGCTGCTAACGAGTGAGAATGAGGACAGACGGAGGTGAGAGGGGCTGTGCAAAGGAACAAGACACCTCCCCTGGCCACACAGAGCGGAGCGCAAAATGGGCAAAAATGGCAGAGTAGCAGGAGAAAGGAGGGTGGAGGGAAGGGGCTGGGGCCAGACAGGAATTTAACATATAGGGAGTTGCCTATTTTGAGGGCCAGGGGAGGCTGAAGAGGACAGAGAGCCCCACCGGGGCTCCCCAACCCCACACGTACCTGATGCTTTTGGAGGATGCCTCACTCTCAGCGACCTCGAGCTGTCCCCGTTAGCGTGCGCCGCTAAGCGAAAGGACCTGTTAAAAAATGGCCATTCCCAGAAATGATGCACTACGTTAACCCTGAGCACAATGATAACGAGTTTGCAATTTGAAGAGGAACTTTTTTAACATCGGCCAACTGTGAATAACACTCCCGTCCTTGGCCAGCTCTTACCAAAGGAGAGGACAAGCCCAAGGTAGCTCACACGGCGTGATGGCATCCCCCGGCCAGGAAGGTCCTTCTCGGTATCCATGCATGAAACGCCACTGCACAGCACGGATGGAAACAGCAAAGAAGCCAAAGCTCCCTGAAAAGATGAGTGTCCTTCATGCAGGTGTCACACAAGAAGGAAGAAGCCCAGTCACTCAAAACTGCACGTTTCCTTATAGAAAATAAACACGCTGCTCTGCACCCAGCAGCGTTTCCCTGCTGGGCCACCTCCTCCCCCTGCCCCTCGTGGCCATCAGCAGCTTCCCCGGCGCTGGGGCAGCTCGGCTTTCTGTGCCGCGGCATCCTCGCTTCACCACTCTCCGGTAATTCTTTTCCCAACAGGAATAAGCCTTCCCACGGCTCTGTGCGCTGCTCGGGTAGCGCTCGGTCCCAAAGCCATTAGAAGCAGATACAGCTCAGCAAGCTCCAGTCCCTTCGGTTCTTCCCATTCTCCCGTTTTCCCCCTCCAGTCTGTCGCTGTGCCTGGCCGATCACCTGCCTTTGCACCATCTCACCACGAGATGCCACCAGCCTGGGGCTCTTCGTGGGTCATGGAGGGGACAGATGGTCTCTGACGGAGCTCCTCGCAGCACGCTCCGTCCCCAAAGGCTGTCCAGGGCTTTCTGCGGCGGCAGTGCTGCACCGCAAACCGCGCTTGCTAAACGCGCCCCGGCTGAGGGAGGCACGAGCCTCCTCGAACGCGTTTGCGTTCGCGCGAAGCACGGCGGCGGTGCTCGACCCCCGAGCGCAAGGAGCACCGCAACTGCCGGCTGCCGAGCCAGCGGCACCCGAGCTGCTTCAAAACCCACCCGATTTACAAACGATGGGATCAACTTGGAGGTGGCAGGAGACTGTAAGGATTTCCGAGGACATCACCGATGATCGTTATGGAACGCATGTGCGGGCAGATCCCGAGTGCCGGGAGCGTTCGCAGGTCCCAGCGTGTGTGCACAAATGCACTGAGAGCCAGGTCTCTCTCTTGTCGAGGTTAATGCAAAAACCTGTTTTGATTTCGGTCATGTAGCCCTGAAGCACCCAGGTGTTCCTCTCCCAGTGCAGAAACGAGAGACCACACGCGCGTGTCTTCTGACTGCCTCCAAAACCGTGCAGCAAGTCACGCCAGAACCACCGGCTTCCAGGGCTGTGGCGTTAAAAACCATGCAAACAACACCAGAAGCAGGAGGAACATAATTCTTGTATAATAATGGCCTGGGAGAGCATGATCTGTATGAAAAACTTCAGTGATGGCCTTAAAACACTGGTAATGGCAGTGCATACGTACCTGTTCACTTTGATTTCCAGAAAGGCATCATAGACTGCTCCTCACAACCGGATCCTGAGGAAGGAACAGGCTTTGGGGAGGCAGCTCGGGTCATGAGAATTGATCAGAGCTGCTTCATCACTTAAAACAGACGCTCCTTGCTTAGATATGGGTCTGAGTGCGATGCTGCCCCTCCGATCTGCGATGAGCGATGTTCAACAGGTCGCTGATCTCTACCTGGCAAAAACCTCTCTAAAGTGAAAAGCTTCCCCAAAGTGCTGGGATGCAGTACATACCTCCAAACAGGACTCTTTAGGATAGGACAACTGTATGATGCTGCCACTAACATCAAAGCATGCATATGAAAGAAGAAGGTGCAGGTACAGGTATAAACATACTTTGGGGAACATATTTTGAAGCTTTGGTACATAAAGTGAATGTTTTGAATTCACTATTCAGCTAAATTGGTGTGGTCTCATTTTCAGAACTGAACTAATTATTTAAATACGATCAATAAGAAGTACCCTTGAAAAAAGCATTATTTCCATGTAGCTAGAAAAATGCATGTTGATTGCTTAGGGCTTTTTGAAGCTTAGAGCTTTTGGCTTTTTTGAAGCTTACGGCTTTTTTTGAAGTTTAAAGTTCTTTTAAACTTGCTCCTAATGTTCCAGGAGGAAAGATCATTGCCAGCTTTGATGCTGCTCCGTAAGAGAAGGCCATAAAGAAAGCATTTTCAACTTTTGCTATGTGATTTAAGAGCTAATTTGAACATTCAAAATGACTTTACTACTCCCAACTATGTCAGGTATAGGATATATAAGATAAAATTAAAATAATAGGCCCACATTTCTTAGAAAGCCCATATCAGTGCGTATCCTTAAAAAAAAAGATGATGATGATGATACTGGGAAGAAAAAGCAGAAAGGAAAAGAATATATGAAGTAAGAGTTACACAACCTTTTCCATAAACTGAAAGTTGAAAATTCAGATCAATTATGAGAAATCTAGTGGATATGGAGGTGGTGGTACCTTACCACCACCGTTTGGGACCAACAGATCATAACGGAATACAAAGGACTGAGATCATCGACAGTTTAATCTCTCATCCCTATATACTAACTACTTTTCCAGTAATATAACAGGAATTTTGGTTTTAAATAAGGTGGTGTGAAATACAAATAAATTTGGTTTTAATTTCTATGGCAAGAAATACAATCAGTATTTATGGCCATACAATAGTTCATGACTTATGTTTTCCTTATTAATTTAACAACTACTTCTTTTTTTTTAAAACTTATCACACACCTCTGCAAGATTTTTTATGCATTTAATCCAAGCACCAAGAGAAGATGAGAAAATGCTATGCTAGTCACAGGGAGTGAAGGTCCTATTTCATTCAAGACAGCAGAAAATAAAAATGTTGACACTTAAATGCCTCTCTTGGATGATAGACTCGGGAACCATGCAGCCAGGTGAAATAATTCAGGGCATAGAGCTCATTCGTAACCTTCTGTCCACGACTGTCACGGAGCCGAAAGGCCTGGGACACTGTGAAGACACAGAACAATATATCGGCAAATGTCAAGTCTATCCTCCAAAACAAAAGAAGTAAGATTTACTGCGGAGGTCTGGCTGGGACAAGGAGAAAAAGGTCTTCCTGGGACATTTGCTCACTCTACTGCTTCATACCATCCCCGTTTAACAGAGATGTCAGATAGTATCTTAGTGGAAAAGGCAGTGGGATGGCTTCTTTCCTCCAAAACACGGTTCCTAATTGTCAGCACAGTCTATTTCGCTCTTCATCAGCTCCATGCACAGGGCCGGGGTTTTAGAGGAACTTAACTTAGTCAAAGGTCCATTGAAATCAAGGTGAAACGTATTCTGGTTTCACTGGAAGCAAACACAAAAAGTGCTCCGGAAAAATCCAAGCATGCTTCTTGGGGAGACAAGAGCCAGAGCAATAACATCTAATTTTTACTCAGCTATTTATTGAGTTACTTGAGTAAGTTGTTTCATATGATCCAAAAATATGCCATTAAAACCACCTTTCAGGATAACGACTACACTTTTAGCAGTCTACCCCTTCAATGATCACGCACCTTGGACTTGAAACAATGATTTTCAGGCCCTGCACATAGGACTTTAAGAGAAAAACAGAGCAATATATGTTTATTGCATTTGTGCATCTATTTTAGTTGCATGCACATGTAAATATGACCATGCAGATATATTTTAAGTTACAAAAAATGTTTTTGTCTCTTTAATGATTTCATATCTTCTCAGGTTCATGCTGGCCTTTATACGCTGTGCGTATCACGGGAGGTCTGCACGTGATCCCAGCACAAGGGCTGGAAGAACAGCACCGAACTCAGAGCTACCACGCGGAGCAAGAGCTACCCCACAGGAGCAAAGACCAGGGAATCGGACCTCGGTGCAAACGGGCGCCGCTCCGCGAGCCGTAAGCACACCCCATGCTATCCCAGGGCTGGGCTGGGGAAGGGAACCTACGTGTCTACCCAAAACATTGAATGGAGGAGCTCACTTACTGTCATGAAGACCACTCGCCCTCCTTGCACCGTGCCTGGTGGCAGCTGGAGTCCCAGCCCAAGAAACACTGCCGTGAACGATTCATTTAGAGATGAACTAATTGATGGTTTAAGGTTCTTGGAATGACACCAAGCACACCTTTCAGGGCTTGTGTTTGATCTTTCCAGCGTAATTCTTTTATGGAGAATGCCTCATAATATGCTAAAATACCAATAACCTGCTCATGATTTTAACAACAAAAAGTAACTTTTGCCAATAGTGATACTGTGCCTTAGATATTTAGAGGATATCCTGGCAAAGACGACAATATAGTGAGCTATGACAGTGTTATCCAGGCTTCCTGTCTTATGATAGTAAGGAAAATAACATAATCCATGAAGAAATCAGGAGGAGGGTGGAGGTGGTTAATTTAAAAAGCACATTTACATTCCATATAAAAATAAGGAAGTTTTAACTATTACACATTTTGATCCAGCTCTTTTTTTTTTTCCATCTGAAAAATTAAAAAAGCGCTCTTACATACAGTAGGCATAAAAACGCATTTAGTACAGATGCTAAAAGAAAGCGTATCACTGAACTGCGAAGTGATTATGCTGTACCCTTGGGCAATAAGGCTGTCATAAAATTTCAAAACAAGATGTGAGAATCTAGGACAGTTCTGTTGCTGGGTCACAATATTTCCTTTGCAGTCACATTCCCTGTTTTCTAGTTAGAAATTAAATTGCAACATTTCTAGTATCAATTCATCTACTGTCACCGAAAATATGCACAAAAGCCTGACTAAATGCGGAAAAGAGGGGGGAGGATGTAGCAGTTGAGTATGTTCCATACAGGTCAAATATAGTCACGGAACACGTGGACATGAGAACTTATGGCTCGAGTTCAAACCAAAGAACCATCCAACCCCGTCACTCAAAACGTCAATACCAGATGTTAAAGATCAAAGAACATACTTGCCCCCTTTTTTTAAGGTGATCTTTCCTAGCATATCCTCTCTTCTGGCAAAAGCTGTCAATAAAATCAGAGAGTGCGAGCGAGAAGATGCCAAAATAGCTGGTGTCAGTCTGCTTTGGACAAAGGACTTTAATCTCAGCATCTCACTTATTTCTGCCTGGGGTTTTGAGCTTACGCCTTTGCAAAGTGGACAACATGTGTTTTACGTGGTGAATCCCAGAAGCCCAGGACACGTCAGACCTAGCGCTCACGTGCTGCATGGACACAGCAGACCCCACCGATGGCGAACAGACCGGGCGCTGCACGGTCACGTCTGAACTCCTGCCCGTGTTCCCCATGGCTGAACGACGCACGGGCACCAAATCTGATGGATTCAAAATGCTTTGGATATACACGTTGTCTGCAGAGTGCATGTCCCGAGAGCATTTCTGCAGGGAAAGAGGAGGTATGGGAAAAATCCAGATTAACAGCAGTTCAGTTCACGAGGATGCCCCTAGCTGGGCATTCCCATACGTGTGTGTCAGTCACTTCTGGCGAGCTGCTTCACATTATACACACTGACCTCTGGAACTAGTCCTTGTTAGAAACCGAATCTGAAGTCTCGCCTCTGTTATCCTCCTAAACTCCCATAGAAGCATAGGCGTATTTATTAATAAAGCACTTTCAGGCACAAGAGACACGTTACAGCACAGTTCCTCCAGAAGGCAATTTTGAGTGTCAAGGTGTGAACCGTCCTCTGGATAAGCCCTTTCCGCTGTTCCTCCACCCTCTCCTATTTTTGCAAAAACCAAAACCACACAAACACACTTGCAGGAGCCTTGGTCCCATCCTAATGCAGAAGAGAAAATATTGAAGCCTGGACAAACATTTGCACCATAGGAAAGCCATTTCCAGCACAGAACACAACAAAACTGCCCACGTTTATTCAGGAGTGGCAGTCCTTGGTACTGATTCAATATTTACATGTTTAATAGAATAAATGCAATAGCAAAATAGCAAATTTGCAGGCTGTACCAATTACAAGAGTAGTGAAACGATAACAATAAACCTACACAGACTAGTTTTTCTTAGTAACTAAAATGACTGCCTAGCGTGGTCAAGAGTGAGCAAGGTACGGGTCCAGGGAAAGTGCCATGCGGTAGCTAAGGCAGCTAGTGAAGGGCAATAAAATAGTGATATGCAGCACTTAGAGGCTCCCCCCTCGCCCTCCTCCA
The DNA here is from genome assembly GCF_036370855.1 of Dromaius novaehollandiae. NCBI lineage: Eukaryota > Metazoa > Chordata > Aves > Casuariiformes > Dromaiidae > Dromaius > Dromaius novaehollandiae. The sequence goes on along the minus strand of NC_088103.1, from coordinate 46,826,869 downwards.
AAAAATGTCTAGTATGCACAATGAACTTTCAATGTCAGCAGAAATGCAGCTAATCCTAGGGCAGAGAGGGTAATTTCAAAAGGTAATTGATGTCTTTTTAACCCACAACTGTCAGATTGTATTGAGAATAACAGAGCTGACAAGTCTAAAGTTAAAAAAGAAATTATAAAATTGATCCACTTCAGGTTCTGAATTTTAACACGAGGTTGGCATTGCACTTTTAGCAGGACAGTACTGAACAAATATTTGTCCTTAAATAAAGGAGGAACAAAAAAAATGGTATAATGCTTAGAGCAGAGAACAAAATATTCAAAATCCTGAGTTTTCCCCTTAAGTTCGTCAGAATGGTTGAATCCCATTTTTCTTGACAGCTACCATGCTCCTGATAAGAGCAATGTGTTGGGAAGTGGAAGTCATCTAGAATGATAAAATCAAATCCATTTAAGTGAAAACGCTTTTAAATCCACATTATACGTATGTTCCCGCATTGCCAATCTCTCTGTGCTGCAGCGAGGCAGATGCGGAGAATTCCTGCATTCAGAATTTAAAAGGATGATATAACTAGAAGCCTTGACTCAGTCCAGAAGAGACAGGAAAAGTCACAAAAAGCCATAGAAGCTGGCGACCACACCGAGGGCAAACAGCGGGATGAGGAGCTATAGAGAATCAAAGCGTCATTTTTGTGTATGATCCCAGTAATCCTGCTCCTCGAGTGGTGGGGGCTTAGCCTAGGCGAAACGGCAGCTCCAAGGGCTTAAAATGTCATCGGTGGCTTGGCCATATCAGTGCCGCTGTCACCCACCGCGCCGCATCGGGGAAGCCGCGGCCGGTTTCCCGCGTTGCCCTCTCGGCTCGCGTCCCGGCAGCCCATCGCCGGCCCACCAAGAAACTGGGGAAAGCCATGATACACCGCTGCAGCCACTCGTCCGAGGCTCCCACTCGCCGAGGCTTCAAGCACTGCCTCCATTTTTTAGCATTTTCATTTCTCTCTGTTGTGCGAAATCTGGGTGAAGACATTTAACCAGGGAAATGACTCAGTTTTCTTACTCTCTTAACGCCAGTTTTTAGACTGCAGAAAGTGCAGGCTGCACTTTCTGTAAATCCTTCCAGTTTGTGAACAAGATAGTAAAGATTTAAAGAGCCTTACGGGCATTAAAAAAAAAAAAAAAAAGGTGAAACACAACTTTAGGAATAACAAATTAATGAAAAACCCTCACTGACTTCAGCGAGGCCGAGATGTGAACACGCACACCATCTCGGCGGTACCTTCTGCATCCGGCATGCTGAAGCGAGGTTGGAGGACCAGATTTACGTACGATGCAGAATGACATGATGTAAGATGTAGGTTTAAGTGGTAAGATACCTAACACGTTCACCAGAGAACTGAAATAGGACTATTTATATACTGTTACTGTTATCTCTCTAATATAAAAGTTATAGCAACCTATGGCATTATCAAAATCTAAATACTATAGTTGTAACAGTTTAATTTGGTGGACTAGTTTAGATAAAATTAAAAAAATACTAGCATATTATCAGAGGCATGTAATCTTCAGTATTAATCCAACAGGCAAATAATGTAACACTCAGCTGCCAATACCAATTTCAGATTAAAAGTTTATCTCTCATTTACACAGATGCCTTTTAGATTTTAGACTAAATGCTTAAGTTGTAGTACCATTATTAAACACGTGTTTGAGCAAATACCGAGAGCGAACTTCCGTGTGCTCTTGCTGAGAGGCACCTAGAATTGATGCTGTTGGGGGATTTTTTTCCTTCCCACTAGCTCTTACTCTAACATTATGTGCAAGAACCAGCTTTCTTCGGCTAAGCTTTGAGCTGTGGAAGTAGCAGCTATGAAACAAACTATTTTTTTCCATTATCAGAGAAACAATTTTTCCGAAGGTAACTGGGAAGTTACCGCAGTGGGACTTTTCCAGCGATGAGCATCAGGTGTTAGCAGGAGCGCAGAGCAGGAGCTCACACGGGGTCTGCGTCACCCCGGCTGGCGGCTGCCTGACCCTCTTTTCTCTGTACGCTTCAAAGGAGGCAAATCTCCTCCCCGAAATGAATTCAGAGAAAATGCCTGGAGAGCAACTTGTAGGAAGGAGCCGCAAGCAGGGACCGCTGCTTTCTCTGACAACGTGCAACGGACCCGTTACTGCCCCTTTTGGGCCACTTTGTTCAGCTTCTGCAGCCACGTGCAAAAAGACTCTGCCAGCAGCCTGCAATTTAAACGATACAGCAATTATTTATTGGCTGACGGACACAAAATGTAGCTCGAATCTGAGGCGCTCCGAGGCTGAGCAACGGGATGGCCATTGCCCCAAAAATTGACTCGATGATCCAACCTTCCCCAGGTTTTCCTTTTCCTTTAGGATTTTGTACCTCTCCACGCAGGTATTTTTCTTCTTGAAGCCTTGAGCTACTGATGATCCTGTATCAAAACCCCCTTCCTTTGCCTGCAATGTGACTTCTCTCGCCTCTCTGCAGCGCCTCAAAGCTCTTTGCCCACCGGAGCCAGCTGGGCTCTTCCCGAGCTGGGCTCCCCGGACCACGGGCAGCAACGGGAGGCCTCGGGGGATTACAGAGAGCGGGAGAAAGCAGGAAAGAACCTCAGGAATACACTTAAAATGTTGTGTATCATGTAAAGCCCACGGACTTGTCAAAGTTGCTCCTGACACGGATCAAGTGCGGGAACCGGCTTTTTTGCTAGTGAAGTAGAACAGGTGAGCGCTTGGCCTTCTTCCCTTTGACTCTTCTTGTCCTCCCAGTAAAAACCGCACGAGGTGCAGGGACCTATTATTTTCACAGTTATTACACTGGGAGAAATGCAATCTGCTATTTTAAAGAGCAGTTAGTTAAAGAACAACGACATTCGCTTGCAACGGGGCTTGGCTTGCAGACAGTTTAATGAAGAGCCCATGCAACATGCGGTTTAATGAAACCGAGATGGCAGAGCTGTGGAAGCACTGATGGTTGGAGCCGGGGGCCCCGGCCGCAGCGGGGTCCGGGCCGGTGGTGGTCGAGCGTGGAAATCCCTCCCGCGAGCCACCTCTCGGCATCCGCACGCAGCTCCGGTGTATCCTGCAGACGCGATACTGCCCTGCAAAAGGGGGAGCGGGAAGGAGGGAGAAGGGAGGGGGGAGAAAAAAGAGAGCATCTTAAATGCAACCGTCGGTGTTTAGAAAAGGCTCTCCCTCCCACGCAGGGCTTCGCGGTCACTGGTCACGTCCCGTTAGGCTGCACCACGGGTAATGCTGGTTGTCAGCCAGAAACAACGAACACGGGCGGAAAAATAAGTTCTGCGCAGAGAAAAAAAATTTCCTTTTTTCGGTACTACGATGGCCTCCAGGAGAAGCAGCATCCCTGCAAAACACCACGGCAGGGCCGCCGCGGCCTGAAGGGAAAGCCGGGTGCGGGTAACCCCGGGGGAGAGGGGCACAACCAGACTGCAGCTCCCGGCCCCCGGCTGCTGCGGCAACCCGCGTTTCCCCTGGATTCGGAGGACTCTGATTTATCCCCCACAGCTCTGGCAGCCGCGTTGGTTTTATTTGCATTTGCATTGCCCCCATTTGGGTTTATTTCAGCACCGCCTTGATTTTGTTGCAAAGCGTTAACGACTACTGGAAGGGAAGTTTTTGCCAGGGAAGAAATGTGCCTGTTTCTGCGTGTCTTGGAAGCAGCCTCCTTCGCCCCGTGTCAGACGGACGCAGCGTTAGCTGTGCTGGTCCTGGCTGGCAGAGCCTCAGCATCCTCAAATTATTGTGATTTTCACGTGAGACCGAGAAGGAAAAAAGGAATAGATCTTCATCTGCATTCAGTAATAATTACTGATTTCGGAACCAGTTCAGCAGCTAAAAATTTCCAAGCACTGGAGAAAAAGGCTTTTTAACCGACATTTTAAAACACAGCTATACATTCGGAGGGCAAATGGATCGGAGCTTGAAAGGAGACTCCTACCCCAACCTGTTCGACCCGGGAGCTGGAAGCGGACACTGGATGGATCTTCCCTGGAGGAAGCACGCTCCACCGCAAGGCGGGATCCAGTGAAGGGGTTTTGCAGTTAAACCCCAGTCTTACCAACGGAAGGAGACCAGTCACCAAGAATCAAGGCTAATCATCACTCAAAGTCGACTTTCAACCTAAGCCTAGCTTTAGTATCGTCTTCCACTTCCTTGCAACTCAAACATGAGATTAATTTCTTAGACGACAGTCCTTCAACTTAAACAAAATCCAAATTCAGTTTTTAGACAGTATTTTGTGTAATCCACTGACAGGAACAGCAATTTTGTCTGAATAACTCTCGAATGAAGATTAGTTGTAGACTACTTGGGGCAAATTGAACATGTACTGATCGGTCATTTATTTAAAAAAAGGAAATCTTTTCATAACACTATTTTTGGCATAGTACAGGAGGAACAAACTAAGCCTTTCTGGCAAGAGTTCTCCTTACTGCTATCAGCATTTTAGAAACGCTATCACATCCCCTTTGGCAGAAGTATTACATCTGTACTAGGAAAAATAATAATGCAATATAGAAATGATGTGTGCAAGCGCCATGGGCATAAACTCAGTGTTATCCTGAAGAAGTTATTATACAGCTTAATGGACTCATTTGCATTGATTAAATATTGGGGAAAAGACTCTACATTTTGCTGAAAGCGATACCTGTGAAGAGTGATTTCAACGGATTTGGTACAGCTGAGCTGCAACTTAGGAGAGGATTTAGCCCTCCGTCTTCCCTTTCTGCTTTTAAACTGTACGAGTGGTGTGAAACTTGAGAGATCAATACTGCATTTGCCATCAAATAAAACAGAACTCCAGATTTTCCAGGTTTTTAAGAGAACTGGCCTATTTTAAGACATGCTTTCTGCTATTTACCTTAAGCAAAGGTCCTCCATGGACCACGAGGTCACGAGTGAAAGACACAAAGGGACCTCTTTCTTAAAAAACTTTTATGTCTACTTTTTTCTGTTACTTTCTTCTGGCAATCGAGATAACAACACCACACTACATAGAAGAACAACAAATAAATTTGCCAGCTCTACCCAGTAATAAATTCATGGCAAGAAGATCACAACCAAGTACACTAACACAATATTGGCAGACAAATCTCATCATGAGTATAAAAATATATCAGGACAGGCCGCTTTGCAATGCTAGTCCAGAGGAGATAACCAGCTCCTCTTTGAAAAAAAGATAGTATTTTTTTATTTGAAATTTCTGCATTTATGCTTGATTTCTTTTGATTTTCCTCTGATAGATTTTGAGCACATGCGCTCAAAATTCAGGAAAATATATATACTTTTCTAAGAAACAATAACTACAGCTTAAATGAACTTCCCATATTCTGCAGTGACTTTTCTTTTGACAAGAACTCACTTCGCAAACCAGTATTCATAATGTTAAAACAAATGTTAATAAGCATTTAAAATTGCATAATTTACGCTACTCTAAAAAGCATTTTGCACAGACCGACACCGGTGGGATTTCTTTACCTCACAAATCGTTACACTTCTGCACTAGTCGGTTTTGAGTCAGCACAGCATGCATGTCACACTGTTTTAAAATGGTGCTTGGATACCTATTAATTTCCATGGGCTGTTTCATATTCTACCAAGTATTTTTCAGTAGAGACATTTTTTGCAGTTCAATTTCCTCGGTTCTCCACCAGTGATACAATGCTCTGTCAATGGTCGGAGGGATGGCGGAGAAGGAAACAATTTAAACTGTGATTACAGCGCTGAGTAAATATAAGCGCCGTCGTAAGAAAATAAGGCCTCTGAGAACAAATATAAAACTGGGAAGAACTGCCAACAACAGGAGCACACAAAAACCTGCCTTATCTGGCGGAAAACAATGTCACATTTGATTTTGTCTCTCTGTCCCTTTGTGAAGGACTCGCTCACAGGCTGATGACACTATACATTCCCCTCTGAGGAGAACTGGCAACGGGCCACAGCTTTGGATAGGAGCAAAACAAGCATCTTTTCAAGCATTTGTTAAGCATCTAGACCTCCCGGCCTAGCAATGCGTAGGAGACTGATAATGCTTACTCTTGGTCATATAATTATGACTACGATTAGAGGCCGAAAGCTGTTTCATGCGACGCTATGCAAGACACCCAAAGGACATGGAGGCGAGTAACCGGGCACTGCCCGTAACGAAGACATCTCTGCTGTGGCATGGCAGAGCTCAAGGTAGCACACGGGAACCCTGGTGCCCAGGCCCCAAAAGCCTTCTAAAAACATGCTTTCCATGGGAGTTTGTCAGGAATCATTTGACAAATAAGATGCAAACAGGATTTGGGTTTCTCGTACTTCAAAGGAGAAAAGGGGCAATGCACTAGCAAATGCAAGAGCGTTGGGCAAGGGCAGGGAGGTTTGCTGGCAAAAATTCACCAGCAGTTCTTCCTCCTTCCACCTTCCCCCGAGAACACCTCTCTCATGATGAAAAGCAAAAGCTTAAGTCTATGGGGGTTTCTCTGAAGTTCAGCTATCAACATTTCCAAAGAGTTTAGTTTTCTTATGACTCTGAAGATGAAACCAGTAGCTCCCCCAATGACTACCAGCAAAAACAGTGCAATGAATTCACATGCTAGACTAGATGTTAAGTGTCTTGGGAAGACCAGGAAACTGTCTGCTTTTGTAGTTAAAAGTAATTTTTAAATGTCACCTATATATTTGCCTGCCACTGTATTAGTACTGCTTGCATTTGTACGTATGGAAATGCAAGTGTCTACTGAGGAGGCTGAAGACGTGGAGAATGTGCTGCACAGGCCATTTACTGAAATCTGTCTTGAGCTCCAGCTCAGAGGAAGCTTCGTTCATAATATAGAAGGCAAATAATAAGCTGTCTGCGAAGAAAGTGAAGTTTCACACTGAACCTGTGGCACTAATAGGCTGTGCTCAATGTTACCCCATTTAGTTCCTTAGCTCTGCAAGAGAGTTTGGGCTGCAGACACAAAAGTTCGATAGCCTAAGTGCCAATCTGGGCGTTGAAAAGCTGAGTGAATGGAATAGCAGGCCAAAACTGTACGGATTCCACCCAATATAGCACCATTTCACCACCCGCAGAATCTCGGTCCGTTCAGGATGGCAGACAGGGAGTTGGGATAGCAATGAATCTCACCCAGCTAACCTGGATTCTGAAAACCACGCATCAATATGTAACCTTAACAAGACAGCATGAAGGAATGGAAACGGCTTGGCAAAATGCAAGAAGGGACTGAGCGTACTCACCGGCCGGCCTTAGTCTTGCAACGGGGTTGGTGAGTATCCATGTAACGCACCGCTTCAGAGCCAGCTCAGTTAGATGTGAAATGAGTTATTTAATTCAGCGTCTTTGAATTAAAGTGCTAGAATACAACACACATTGGAAATTAAAAATTTAAATCTCTGTCATTTGATAGAGAAACCTCATTTACAGTAATTGTTCATGTCTACAGAATACATATGACAAAACCAGGGGAAAAAAATTAAAAACCCTATCAACAGCCTCACTGTATAACAGCTGGTTAATTCCTGCTCAATAACAAGGTATTTATACCTATCCACACATTTCTGCATCCCCAGGAAGATGGCAATGGCAAGCCCGAAATTCAGTTTAAAGCCATGAAAAGTACAAAAGTAGGATGAAAGGAAATTGAAATGTCAGAGCAACTGGACCTCACAGTTCTCATTACTGTATTAACACAGAAAGCTGAAGATAAAGGAAAACAGTTAAAGCATTTCAGGGTTCGCACCCACGCACGCTTGGCCCTTCTTGCACAGGCATATTCTACATGTAACACAGTTTACTGCTTGGGCACAAGGCAAGGTGAAGACACAGAGTGCAAAATTAGCGTGGGCACCTTCCACTGAATTTAAATACAGTCAGCAAAATGCAGATAATTTATCAGTGTCGAGTCTCATAGGAAACATTAAGAATAATCACACAACCAGAAAGGCGTTCTGTATTTACTTAAAAAAAAAAAAGAAATAGAATGATTTTTTGTTACAGGAGAATGCAAATAACTTAAATGGGAGACTCGTGATGGGAAACGTCGAGAACCTCAACAAGGCAAAGTGCAATGTTCCCAGCAAAGGCTGAAAAGCGGCAGGGAGGGCAACCCGCTCCTCCGCCGCGCGTTTCTGCCAGGTACACAGGATTAGCGACGGCAGGTCCGTGAAGCACCGCAGACCCACACTTCGCGTAACGGAGCCGGAAAAACAGCTCCCTCCGCTTGCAGCTCCAACAGGAAATACTTTGTTCCAAATGGCATCCAAAATTATTCCAAAGCCTAGTGCAGAATGGCAAAAATTGGATTATAAAAATAGAAAGACACCTGTAATACCATACACTATCTAAATCCGGTCTACACAGATTTAAATATCAAACCCGCTGTAGCCTATAGAAGAAACGCTTTGCTTAGCTCACCTGATTGTGTCAAATATGCATATGAGGAATGACTCGTTTATCCACAGGAACTTGGACTAAGAACAGATGATTGCGAGCGTTCGTCACAGGGACGGCTACTCTCAACACCGCGCCGAGCTCCTTGCACGGAAGAATTCCAAAGAAAGGTCACAGCAACTAAGGGGAAGGAAGTCTAACGCGAAGCAAGACGGTGCACGCCTCGCTAGTCAATGGAATGAGGAGATTCACATTAAAAAAAGAGGGTTTTGATATATGCATGTGTGCACAGACACACATAATAAACACGTAACCCAGAAACGACAAAAGCTGACTCATACGCCAGTTTGGCTCCAATCTGGATCCTCCCCCATGTGAATGCCTCACCCGTTACCTTCAATAAGAAAAACCCTCAGTCTCATTCCCACGACGCAGACCCATCCATAGCTAGTGCCAGCTTTGCCACGCTCTGCAGACCACTAAGGCACACACCACACGTGCAACATAAGGAACAGCCCGCACGCTAAGACAAAACAGATTTTAAAAACATTTTTGCACATAGCATTTGTGCCCTCATCGGAGACATTTTCAGTAATCATAAATGTCAGTTACAAAAACTGGCTTAAGATTTGACCTTTGCATGGAGCTTTCTGTTGAAAACAAATCTGATTAAAAACAAACGAAAAACTCCCCAACAAACCTTTCAGGGTTTTGCATGGGACTGACGAGAATTAAAGTGTACACTGGTAAAAATTCCCCTCTCAATCCAACGCTAAGGCTCAGAGAAATAATATTGTGAGATTTTTCCGTTTTCTATATAAGAACTGTAACTTTCAGCATGTAAATATAAGCCAAATTCCAAGAAGCAAGGACTACAGGCCATCAAAATCTGTTTTCTCATACTACTTGGAAAGTTGACACCATTAAATTTCTTTTGCTGGGAGAACTTCTGTTACGAAGCCTTGCGGCATTGCTCCCATGGGAACGGGGCGCTCCAACGGGCTGATCCCGCAGTGTTCAAGGACGTGACAGTCCTGCTTTTAATGACTCCTGTTGACCTGTGGCCTGGAGGAATGAACAGCCTTTGGACGTGGCTGTTTTCAGCTTTACCTTTCAAGCGATGACAAAGTATTGCAGTGATGTCAATCTGGCTCCCAGAAAAAAAGGGAGACTCTAATTTCGGGTAACTGCTCGACAGAGCATTGGTTCAGTCAAGTCTGCGTGAGCAGATCACAAGTGGTTTATCTATGAACAGTATGACTTGTCTTAAATGGTGACAAACGGGCCCCCGTGGACACTGCTAACGCCCTTGCCAAGGCTGGCTATGGAAGACACGAAGGGATCACCTTTCCCCGTGGTTTTCTTTCAGCAGCCTTCTGATTGTGCGGTCTTTCGAATTTAAAGCAAGCTGAAAGGCTGTTCAGAGATTAAATTCTGGGTCTGCTAAGTGTCACATCAGCTCTATCTATTTTGGTAATAAATTTACAGATATTGGTAACAGAAATGTTGATTTAAATGAAGTATGAATGGGGATTGTTGGGCATGGATGCACGAGGACGAAGGAGGGACACCTAGATAGGCACATCACCAAGGTCCCAGCAACATCCACTTGCAGCTACTCAAGGCAACCAGACGAGGAATACAAAGGACAGATGGCACCAAGAATGGACTGAGGCCACTGGGAGATGATGGTGGGAAGATAAAGAGCAGAACTGGAACCATACTAGATCCACACCAGATAAGACAGCAAATAAATCAGTAGTGTTGCCTAATGAAGTCCCACAGAAGGAGGACCGAATAGCGAGATGAAAGATTACAGTCACTGTCAGCTCCCCAAGGGCACACCCAAAAACCAGCACCTGGTCACCAACCTCAGAATAACCCAGGAGATGGATGAGGACCTCACAGCAGGTATCTCTCATCCTCTATGTGCCTGCAAGGAACTCTGGACAACTACTTGGACACGGGTGCCTTGGGGCTTGGCAATACTCAGTCAGGAGAGAATAAGCGTCAGTGGTATCAGCTTGGTTAAATTTAATCCCTTTCCTTTCCAGTATGGTCTTGTATTGAGCTCTTCTACATCAGCTGAGCTTTGTTGCTGCAGTGTCACAAGAAATTCATACCGCATTTGGATATTCTGATATAATGTCACCAGAGTATAAAGGCAGCAAATATACTGAAGGAAGAATAACTGCCTTAGCAGGACTGTTCATTGCTTAGCGACTGCATCTGAATTAGCTTCTGGATTTGCTGAAGTGTGTTTTTCCAACACTTCGAGAAGGGTAATGATTCGTTCTGGCTCGGTTTTATACGAGTAATAGCCTAGAAGCTGTTAGATTGTAAAATAGTGACAATTTGGGTCTGAAAGGGAATCCGAGAGTCTGATTTTCGGTTCCCAGTCACAGGCTTGTGTATGTGTAAAACACAGATGTGTGCGAGTATTAGAGTTTATGATTTTGAACGTGCGATTGGAAAGTGCTACTCTTCTTCAAGGAGTCTTGCAGGGCCAAATTGTAACACCTGCTTGCACAAGAATTTATTAAGGACACGCGAAAACACACACTATATGAGAAATACAATTCGCAAGCATGGAGTTAAAAGGCCTGTGTGAAAATCTGTCTCTGTCCTCTAGAAAGGAAATGGAACAGAAATGAGAAAAACTCACCAGCATCTCAACACAATCTTCAGCAGCAACAGCATACAAAAATGTGTGTTTACAGTGTTGAAATGTGTGTTTTATTTCATTACTGCACATATGTAAGAACAAGCATACCGGTGCTGTGAAAGACCACAGACTCCTCCAAAATTGTTCCAAAAACAAAACAAAACAACGTGGGTGTACGTGTATCTCTCTATTGAGTCCAGCAGCTCCTGAAATTCTGCAAGAAGGATGAAAAATACCGAGGAAATGCATTTTCTTAGACAAGCTTTTAAAATAATCTTTTATTTTTTAGGTCAGTGGTATATTTAAAAACAACCTATCGTAAGAGTATAAAGATTGTAGATAGTAAAAAACAAGTGTGATGACAATAAAAAACGCTAGAGTATGAAGTTAGTTTCCTTCCTCCCTCCCAACACCTCACCCCATCATTGTCCAATATTTTTCAGAGCCTAATACCTGAAAAAAAATTAGCATTTTTTTACACTCTCAGCAATTAAGAAATTAAAATATGTAAGGCATTATTTGCAGGTACATTAATTCGTTATTACATGAAAAGCAGGCACCATAAAAATTAAACATTCTAAAAACCATCATATATACAAACTCTGTACAGAATGATGGCACAAGGACAAAATGATCCCATTCAGTTCATCCTAATCCACAAGAAATATTACACATTAAAAAAAAAAAAAGAAAAAAAAGAAAAAGCTCTTCCCAGTCTCATATTCAACCGTTTGGCTTAGAATGACCACAGATCCTCTCTCTGCACACCTGGTTTCTTTTCCTATACACTCGTGCCTGTCAGTGCCTAAAAAAGTTGCCTAGTTTAAAACTGATCAACACCAAGAACAGCCAACTGAATGAACAGGTAAATGACGGATCACTAACAACTAATTTTAAAAAGCCCATCAACAGTCAGCTTATTTATAAGACAGAACAATTTTTTTTTTTAAAAAAAGGCATTTCACAAAGAAGCTGTGCCTGATTTTAAGCCCTGGGCGTAGGTGTTATTTGAGGAAATCCTACGGCAGCTTCTCATTATGGCGAAGCCTAATCCAACGTGCGCTGAATTCAGCGTGAATATTGCCATTGATTCCTATATACACTGAAATTAGGTACAAAATATTCAACTTGCATTTCAAACTCCACAGCTACCTATGTGCTTTAGGTACAAAATACGCAGCTCTCGTTTTAATCTCCACGGCTACCTATATGCTTTAAGTTATTCGGAGTAATAACAGAAAACGTTCAGGAACGGGTGCTGTCAGTCGAAGGCTCCTGCTCTCGCGCAGAAAGCCGGATTGCTCCCGAGCCGCGGGGGGAGCATCCCCGGGAGCGGGGCTGGCGCGGCGGCGTTCCCGCGCTGCCGGAAAGGCGCTTCCTACCCACTTAGAGCATTGCACTACGAGTTAGATACGGCACACCGGAGTGAGGTAAACGTTACGTATCTCAGAGTACGTCGGGAAATGAATTGTTACAGCTTCGTCTTTGGAAAAAACGCCTCCTTCTTCACTGGACGATCCCGGAGTCGACGGAGGTCTGCTTCCGAGTCGTCTTGGGAGGCGGAGGCGGGGGAGTTTTGCTGGGCAGCGGAGGTGGCAGGTGCTGGAAGAAACGAATTTCGGGTAGAACATGTTACCCACAAGCAGCTTTCCAAAACATCCCATAGTTCATGTACAACCGCGAGAGACAGCGGCTAAGTTTGTAACCACCTGATTTATGAAAACTTCTCAGAATTTGCTATTACAAAGACCGAATGCTCCTTGCCATTAGCTTAAAATACAATTTTTCTGACAATGAAAAATCTCTCAAGAGTTCATGATTAATTAGCTCGGTATTTCAGGAAAAATCTTTTGAAAGCACTGGCGAAGTTTATAATTCCACAGTTTATATCATGATAGAATATCGATTTCTCGGTCTGTATTGATTGCCCTCAGCCCCTAAGCACTACAGAGCTTAAAGGCTACGCTCAAGTAACGGCTTCATTACTTCTCCATTATTTCTATATTTCACACTTTTAGAACACAAGTCATTCTAAAAAATAAAAAGAAACTGTTTAAATAGGCAAGTATCTTACAATTTACCATTATACAGTCAGCCATGTTTAAAACGTTCAAATCAGAAACCCAGACTATTTAAAAATATAGGTTTTCAATCCCTTCATGCATTATACAACAGAACAAGAGTACTCTTGGATTCTCCCGCTAATTAGACAAATACAAAAAAGAAATTATTATGGAGATTAGACTTTTTTTCCCATAAAGTTCAGCCATACGTATGATAAAGCGGGACCCGCTTCAGCAAGACCAAGGACACTGCAGATTTGCTTCTGGGCTTTGCAGTCGGGTTTGCAGCAGCCTTGGGCTACGCAGCCATTACAGCTTCTCCATCAGCGCACCGACGCTCTCCTGCAGCGACACGCTGCACAAATACTACCTGCTAGCGCTGGACCGTCACCGGGGCTGTTTCCAGATAAAAGGCTACGGAAACGATAGCCGCGTGCAAACGCTTTAAACCATCCCAGAGCACACGGTGCATCTGCCACCTTTCCTTGATCACTGCCACGAGAACAGTGCGCGGGTTTGCAACGGCTTAGGACTATACTGCATGCGCCGTATTCGCAATATTCCTACTGGTGCTGCAATTTCTACTTGAGGTCATATTTACGTGAGCGATTTTTTTCTCCCTTACTTGGGCCCTCTGTAAATAGAAACTTTTTTGTTAAGGTCTTGGACGAAATAATCGGTTATTTCTTAAGCACAGCAGCATACTCAAACTGCTACACACACAGCTCTGATAAACCATGTGAAAATGTGCAATTTTAAGTAACAGCCTTTAAATGATATCCACAGTTGCTACCCAAAAACACAGTGGTTCTGGATGATGCCAGGATATTTCACAGTCTGGTCACTACCAAAGTGGTAAAGTGATAAATGTAGAGTTTTACCAGATTGGGTAGCTTCATTAAACCTCGACCAAACAGCAAGATAAGCTCGTCTACTGGCAGAGCCAGGAACATTGGGTTTCTGCTGGAAGAGCTTTCCTGTATCCTCGCTGGAAAGACATGTTTTCCCTTCCGTTTGAGCATCTTCCTCGTTCCTCCTGGCTCCCCGCCTTGGCAAGCAAACAGGGATCACCAACTCTTCTTGGGGAAGCAATGCCCCCAAATCTGTCCCTGTCTCGCGCGTGCCCTCGCCTTCGCCCGTGACCATAAAATACTCTGCATCCACTTGGAAAACCATCGCTTTTAATCCGCTCCCGGCTGAGAAACTGATGACCAGCAGCAGGACGCTGGAGCTTTCGGCACGCGAGCGGGGGAGCTAATCCTCCTTGGAAGGGTGTGTTTGCAGTCAGAACGGGTAAAAAACGTCAAGAAGATGTCAAACAGACATTGACAGCTTAGGCTCCCCATCTACCAGGGGAAGCTTCCTACACGCTAATGAAGACAGGAATTAACATATTTGGCAATGGAGACCTTCATATCGACAGTCCTGTTAAAGTCTCTACCACCTCTTTTGAGGAAACAACCAGATTCCTAAATAAAGCTTGGAGACTGTAGAAGACACCGCTGCTGGAGATGTACCCGGAAAGAAAACGGGGCTCAGAGGAAACAGCATTCATTTTCGATAGCAAACTATACACAACTCGTTTCTGATTTACAATGCAACACAGTGCACAACGATGTATGAGTCAGAAAACCATGTCAACGTACTAATATGAAAAGCAGATAAAGACAGACTCCTACTTTACTAAATGCAAAACTGAACTTAAAAAAAAAGCCACTTCTTTTCTAAGTATTGTGGCCAGACCCATGAAATACTGGCTCTGCTTGACCAAATATTTCCTCAACCGGGTATGTTAGGTCAGCTCCTGAATCCCTGTGAAGGCCCCTAGGTGCTGGGTGGTCAGGGGTTACTCAACCTCACACATGTAATGGTGACCTGCACTTTCATATTGTTTGAAAAACTGGCCAGCTGCAATCATGTATTCAAGCATGAGTTTATGGACAAGACTTTTGGAAATACTGGCTATCCTCCTTTACAAATGTAAAGAGGATAAGTATTGAATCAGTCCATTAAAGATGACGGTGATGCATACATCAGCATACAACATATATGAACTCCTCACGTAGAAGACACTGATTTCAAAACGCAGATAATCTAGGTACCCCTGTAAAATACACATTAAACATGTGTGTACACAAACATACACATTCCCTCAGTGTTTTCCTCTCAGATATCTTCAACTTCATATTTATCATTAGACGAAGCCAACTTTGCTGATAGCATCATTTGTGAGAAGCTATTTGGAATTTAACTAACATTACATTGGCAATAATTCTCAATTCAATTAGATCAAGGGCATTTCTCAAACAAATGAGCCCTTCATATTGATCACAGAACAATCAAATTATCCCTGAAAACCTGCTACTAAAGAGCATATATAATGCAAATAAAATGAGAATAAGCTAAATATATATGCTATAAATAACAAGCACAAAACCTGCAAGAGCTTAGATTCTGCAAGCAAATTAGGCAGAAAGAAATAACAGAGATAGGTAGATAATTATTATAATTGAATTTACAATTTCCATTAGAAAGTAGGATAAATTTAGTACATGTTCATTTATATAATAAGCTACCACTGAATATATTAAGTAGGCCATGTAATGCTAGTCGGGGCACCATCACTGAGAGATGAGCAAGACCAAACGTGCCGGTGCAGAACTGGTGCAAATGCCGACCTGGCCGGCAGCCCAAGCGCCGAGATGCATCCCCTTATGCAAGCACAGGGTACCCCAAAGCCCACCTCCTCTCTCCCTCCAAGATCCACCTCGGAAAATTACTCTCACGCCTACAAAGTTCTTTGCGCCCTTAGAAACTTTGAAATAGAAAATGAAGTTTCCAACTTTTTTTTTCCTTTACATTTAATTGGGAGCGACTTTGCAGAGCTCGTATTTATTTTTCAGCGGTTAATTGTGAACCCTGCAAGCCTCTGAGCATGCTTTTGCTTTCTGAGACACTGACAGAGGCTGCTGGTTCACCGTCAGACCTTTTTTGGGCAGACTCCCTGACTCACGTGTACCTCAAGGGAAGCAGAAACCTTATGT
Source organism: Dromaius novaehollandiae (assembly GCF_036370855.1). Classification (NCBI taxonomy): domain Eukaryota; kingdom Metazoa; phylum Chordata; class Aves; order Casuariiformes; family Dromaiidae; genus Dromaius; species Dromaius novaehollandiae. The sequence goes on along the minus strand of NC_088103.1, from coordinate 46,810,700 downwards.
AAAAGGCACATCTGCAACACAGAAGCAATCTGTTCCTTCTATTCCAAACATTAAATTGCTCCCATTTGTTTGGGTTTTTCTCCCTGATACAGAAAAGAAGCAAGTCTAAAAACATTTGTCTCCATTCGTTTATAGAAAGAGACTACAGTACACTAGGCACGTCCAGGATACAGGAAAAATAAAGAAGACGAAAATATCTTTACTCTGTGAAGAAGCAAAACATATGAGATTTTCTTGGTCAGAAAAAACTGTAAAAAAAAAAGCCACAAACAAAATTTGAGATGGAACCTTGTGCCGTTATTGCAGAAGAGATCCCTTCCTCCACATCTGTTTTTATTGACATTACGTGGTCACCAATACACTGGCTATGGAGATCCAATGACAGGCACTATTTAAGCCATAAGCAGTTCAAATGGAAGGCAATCAGGCTATCGCCTACTCGGTACTGTGCAAACGCTTCCCAATATTGGGTTCTGAATCGCAGATTCTCGCTCGTACCATTGGTTTTAGCAAGGAACCAAGTCACCTGGCAAGCAGCAACCTGCAAAGTCTCGTTATCTGCATAGAAAAGTAACACGTAACGTGAAGTCTTGCAGGAACAGCACTCGCATGCCAAAAGGGTGATAACGCTCCAGATTCTTGGCTGACACCATCAACACAACTCCACTAATCTAAATCGAATTATAGACGTTTTAAGCTAATTGAGTGCTCGGCCCAGTGTGTAAGGTTACGTGGGAAGTACTGGATGCAGCCATGCTAGATGCTTATTTAAACTCTGTTTTCGTACTCCACGTACTACAGCTTGGTCTGACTTTGCACCACCTCCAAGAAGCGCCCTTCCTGGGGACTATCTTGAGGACAGAAAGCAATTTTGGGTGTCTTGCTGTGCTGGCGCGCCGTGTTGCCTCCCGCCTGGCACGTGCTAAGCCCACTTCCTCGGGCAAGGGCAACAAGCAAGGGCTTCGACTCAGCCGCCCCTGCCGCACCACCCGCGTCTGGCTGGCAGGTTGTGCAGAAGCCCAACTTCGACGCCCGGGTGCCGAGCAGCGCCGTTCCCCGGAGCTCGCGCGGGAATTTTGGCAGCGGGCGAAGGGGGACTGGGCAGAGGTGCTGTGCAGCATCCGTGTTAGAGCACATTTAATACAATTTTACACTGCTAAAGCCCATGCTGCACATGGAGTCTTAGGACTTCAGCCCATGCTGGCTAACTCAATTTTAAAAAGCATGATTTTAAAAAGCATGATCTTTCTTACATCAGCACACCTCCGGGGTCTTGTATGCATATGTGAATACACTAAAAAAAAAATCGAATCCCACTGGTGTTTTGGTCATCTTCTAGCTACAGAAAGCCCTACTCCCATAAGTCTGGGTTAAAATTCAACTTTACACGTAGAAACATGTGTCTGGTCGTTGTTTCCTGAGAAGGTGGATTCCATGTAAGCCCTAGCACCGTTGCTTGTCTTATCCAAACTTCTCTTCCCCAACACCTTCTCCTCACCCACCTCCACCAAAACGTTCTGGCTGGTCTTCCTGGACTGCCTCGTCCATCCCTCCCGATGCTTTTTCAGACCTTGAGGTCCCATGACTACAAACTTGGATCTATGCCTCCCATGTCAGTCTTGGCCATCAACTCTCATTCATCACAACAGAGGAAAAACGGGTTTTCTTTTGTATCAGCGCATACAAAACCATCTTGGGTGGGAAATATCGTCTGGATACAGAACATACTTCTATGTGTCATGGGAAGCCTGGGGTTCAACCAGAGGGTCCTGTTTTTTTAAAAATCTGGAGTATCAGATGGAATAGGGTAAGTTTATTTCCATTTGTGACCAAACACAGAGCATATAGTCAAGTTTCTAGTGTTAAAATTTAATAAAACTGATTTTTTTCCCATTTCACGTTTTTCAGCTTTTCCATGAGAGGCTGCTCATGCTAATGCTTCCCTGCCCCAGGAGAGACCTGCAGCAAGCCTTGAGCCCTCTCCCTGCAGCTATCCTGATCGAGGGCAGGGCAGCGGACAATAACCTCCCGAGGACTAATGTCAAAGAAAAAAACAATTGATAACACTGAAATAATTGCTCCCTAATTACTATCCACCTTACTAGCTTCAGCTGGTTTTCTAGTTCCCTGCCCCGGGCTTTGGCCACATGAGGACAGCACACCCACTGAAGCCTTTTAGGTCATTTTTCGCTCCCTGCAGCTAATGTAAGAGATGGAGAGTGATCGGCACTGCAGTAGAGGCCCTGCAACATGTTTAAACATCCTCTGGATTTTATTTCTGTGCAAACGCTTTCAATATGTGCAATTAAGCAGTAAACTGATTCCCAGTCTGCATGTCACTAGTGCAACAGTCCAAAGAGCTGCTGCCATCATTAGGCACGTGGGTCTGGTTTGGGTCTTGCATCTCACAGTGCTTCAGCCTCTGCTACGCTCTGCTTGCCAAGGTCCATATCTGCTGATGGACTGATCGAGATGTTCTCCTCTGAACCATTATCTGCTGCTTAGTAAGTGTTATAGCGGATATTATAAATGTAAGTGCTCCTTTGTCTTTTTTCTTTGAGTTTCTCTTTTCCCCGTGAATACTAAGTAGGCGGTGGATTTTTATGCAAGGATATGTATGCACCCATAAAGAATCAGAAGTGCCTAAAGGAATCCCTTGATGTAATAATAATCCTTGCAGGAGTCATAGACTTCTTTTTTTATGTTCCCATATATCATTAAGAACATTTTTAGCAGAACAAGTCATACAGTGCAAGAAAACATACATAAGGTATCATAGTTAACAATGAATAAGAGGGCAATCAGAAACTTATAATTAGATGATTACTGGGATAAAAGACTTAAGTAGACTAAGTTAACGGCAGAGTCCAAACAATCTAAGATTACAGTCTCAGGCACTATATGACATTATTGCCTGCAGTTTGATTCAAAGCAGTGAGCATGCCTTGATGCATTTATCGAGGCAGGCTTTGCTGTTCTCTACACTTTTTTTTTAGTAAGTTACTGAAAGGGAAGCCATACTGAACCAGATAATAACTTTTAATGCTGGGAGATCTTTCCAATTTAAAAGCTACTAGGATAACATTATCTGTAATATTTTTCACTGATTTTTCTTTATTGATACAAACCACACATAACTTAAAAAAAATCATCAGTTTACTAGACAGATAATTATAAACTGTAGTTATTTCTCCCATGAAAAAGGGCATGAAAAACCATCCACTGGGATTTATTGATAGCCATAATAAGAATGTACCTATCTGTTCTTTCGTGCCCAGCACTACTCATTTTCTTTATGTCCTTTAAAACTTACTTCCTATAAGCTTAATCAAATGAATGTGCAAAGCGACTGGTATAAGGCTACTCTAAAATATTCTAAGACTAATACCTGGGGCTTTGTGAAAAATCTGTTTCCGATTCACCTTCCAGACTTCGTAACTATATTCCCTATTCTTCAAAGGTTTATAAAAATGTAGATGCCGAGGGAAATTTTATACACTTAACTGAGCAGATGTAACTTGAATTCGACTACGTTTCTAAGGTACGGTCAAATCCTGAGCTCCTTCGAGGTGGGATGCTAAACAACAGGGCCCATTTTTACAGTTACTAAATAAATAAATAAATAAATACAACTTTGCAAAAATCCAGATCGTATTACTGTTGTTACAACCTTCCATCTCATGATAAAGAAATCATGATCGTCACAGGTAGAGGAGCTGCACAAGGTCACACTGAAAACAGCAACAAGACTGAGGCCAGGACCTCGGTCGTCCTCAGATCTGCGCTTTAACCGTCGCAGCATGATGGTGTTTGCAAACAGGACAGTAATCACTTCGCATTTGCCCGCTGAACAGAAAGCGCCTTCAAACAGCCTTGCAGGGAAGGGAAAAGCAACCTTGCAATCTGGATTTTATGCCTTACCACACATTTTATCATCTCCTTGTTTAACACCTCTTATTTGAGAATCGAATGCAAGTTTGCAATCCTGAGCTATTACCATGACCAAAAATTAACAGTATATCATGCAAAATTAATTCGCTATCCTGGAGCTCATAAAGGAGGTGAGGAGTTTAACGAATTTGAAAGCTAATTTGAATTTCTCAGGTTTCTTCATGAAAATTGATTCCTTAGACAAAAATCCTGGCAGTCTTCCCACACACTCTGCAATTTCCTACTCAGGGCCCTGTATTCAGGTTAAGCAGCGCCCCGAGAGAGAGGCCGGCGAAACGTAGAGAGTTTCGTCACACTAAGAGCTTGGTACGCTGGGTTGGAAAATAGAGAGGAGAAGGGTTCACAAAAAAATTTAATGAAAATGTTCATTAAAACCATCCAGTTCCAGGGAAGCACTACTGAAGAGACCGTGGGAACAGCAAAGTTTTCAAAATATGCATATAACGAGTAAATCACTGTGTTGTGAACAACAGAGCTCACATTCCTAAAGTGACTTCTATACCTGTTTTTTCCATTTAGCCTGACAACGTTAAATTGGTGCAACAGCAGAAACAGCTACGATTTCAAACCGGGGAAGAGATAGGCTTGCTTGCCTTAAGGCACTGCGGTGGTTTGCGCTAAGCACAACTGTTCACACAGAAAGATTAAATTCTTACCTGACTCTTTCCCTGCTGAGATTAGCAATGGTTTTTGTAACCATGAAAATTTACTGAAAAGCAAATTAATCAGCAGAATTTCATCTGAATGAAGAACTTTTAGAAGGATACATCTGGGAGCAGAAAGGAATCACTACTGCTGAGAAGTTTTTTGCGAAGCAGCTCCTTTTGCTCCGAGGGGGCACGGAGTACCCCTAATTTGCTGCTGGGACTATACCCTGTCCGTTTAAGCTCCCTTACCAACATATCTAACGGCGTTTTGCTTTGTCTTCTCCATGAGCATGAATCTAACCTGCCTTGGTGTCAGTTAGGAGGAGCGATGCCGTTCCTTCACGCTCCCGACATTTTTTGCAACCACAGAAATCCGTGGATCTTCTGCCTTCTCCACCAGCAGGACAACCTCTGGCTGCGGGTCGTTAAAAGTGCAAAAGCAAATAAAACTGCAGAAAGCGATCACCATCGCTGGGACTCACCCTTTGATGCGCAGGGGGGGACGTCGTGGGGCTAATCAAGTCTTGGCTTTCCAGGAGATTCCCGTAATCTGCCATGCTTCCTTTGAGGGGCAGTGGAGGAGGGATGTCCGCGATTTCTGTACTAGACATACCGTTCAGCTCCAAATCTGTAAAAAGGAACATTTATTGAGCTCTTCGAATAACCCAACTGAATCCAAAGATCCAGACTACACCAATTCTCACGGCACTGAGACTATGACGATACGGCACATGAAACATCATTGTCCTCTCTTCTTTCCATCTGCAGTTCACCTAAAGAAGGATTTTAGAGCAAAGTAGTACAAATGAACAACCCCCACAATGACTGGAAAGCAGGTATGTTGTGTCAAGACGGGCTAAGTTTTACGATACACCCTAAAATACTTGAAAGATCTCTCTCTTTCTAATAGAAATGGAAGGTTTTGCTTCCTTAAAGCTTCACTCAGAAATATTCATAGCTCATAAAGTAAAAAAAATTTTCTCAACTGTAAGCTCTGCATTTACACCTTGTACATTAATAAATAACAAAAGTTTTGGTAAGTGCATCTAGAGAATACACTCAAGCCAAGCTTTATTTACCTGTCTATAGTAAACTAGCAGAAAGCTTTCTGTAAATAAACCGCACAAATGAAAACCTATCATTAACTACATTTCCCTCTCAAAAATTTCCAAACTCCAAATAACAATAATAAATGAGCAGTCACCGCTAGGTATTTAAGCAAATAAAATCATGCAAGAGATGGTAGAAACATTTTTTATTGCTGTTGGCTGGGTAGAAAGTTCCTTTCTCATAGAAGATAAATCCTAACACGGAGGGGAATAGCCTGAGGGACAATAAAGCTCCACTTATTAAGGCCCGAGTGATACAGAGGTTTTTCTGCTGAAAACCACCCACGGTGCATTTCAGGGTAATTCAGTCATTCCAACAAATGCAAAATCCACTATGAGCTTGACGAGATAAGAAACTTAATTTATTTTTGACAAATTAGGGAAACTGTTCTCATTCAGAGAATGAAAAAAAATGTTATTTTTATTTTACCGGGGTGATTTGTGAAACAAGTGGAGAACTTGTTTATGCAGATATTTTTATTGCAAGGATGCTATCAATATCTTACACCATGCGTCCTTTTATTGTTCTCTAAAATGGGCTCTGACTAACACAATATAACTGTAAGGCAGAGGTATCGATTTGTCACTGAAAACTGTAATTTCACCCTCCTTCCTTTCACTTGAACTTTCAGTACATCAGGAACAAGAATCTTTTCCATCCCGGGCTTTCAAACTTTCAGTGGCTCCTCCTGAATCAGGGTGAAAATGGTTATTTGTCCTTCAGGACCTGAATGGTTTTATGGGCCCTTTCTTTAATACTTTTTTTTTTTTCTAGCAGTCCTTGAGTCTCTCTCATCACCTCCTCTGTCCCTTCTGCTTGTCATCCTTGCTTTTTGATACAGCGGATTTCTCCATTCCCCAAAGGTTGCAGTATTCATAGTATTTTCAGACAGGTATCTCCATGAAAATCTACTTCTACTAAGCCTATATTATTAAAACATGTAATTTGAAAGCAATGCTACCCACTTATTACCAAGTATTAATGCTGAAAGTGAGCTTCCTTGTTAATCTGGTATCAATTTCCCAGCCATGCCGTATGTCTAAATATCACAGGCATTGGAGGGCATAAACCTCCTGGAAAACAGCTCCTTAGCATAAATGCTGCATGTGTCTGCCTATCTACGACTACATATGTTTTATTTATTTATTTATTTATATGCAATTTAGGAGAACACTGGGAGATCTTTGGAAAATCGTATTTTCTTTACAGGCAAAGTTTTAGCAGAGCCCTGAGCTGTGCTTTGCAGAGGGAAACCTCCTTTCAGTATTTAGTGTAAACAATTCATGTTTTTAGGTCTCACTACATATTTTCCATGGGTGGAAACTGAAAATCTGCATAATAGCATGTAGATAAATGTTACAAATTCAGTCTTACAACCCTTTAGGAGGCAAATTTAACTGTCCCGAATACTTCATTTTTAAATGCAACATGATTTTACAGTATCTAACTTCACCTCTGCCATTACGTGCAACCTAATACAAGGTACCAAGAAGGTAAGGCAAATTTTGTTATGAATTAGAACACTGATATTACTAGAACTGTATCAAATCTGAGCCACTGCAGCTCATGACAGATGTTTGTTTCTACAATAAGTATTTTCATAATCACAATTCTGAAACAGGGAAGGTATCTATTGCATTCATGCAATTCATACAATTTCAGTTTAATGCTCTTCAAAGAAACCACAAATTGCCAAAACTAGAATTTCACCACAGTCAGAGAAACACTTTTTTCCTTACAATATTTTATCTACTAAAAAAGATGTAAAAAATAAAATCTTTGCAACAGAAGCATTCAGTATCTCTACTATATTTTAGAAACTATGTCACAACCATTGAATTAACTTCATCTTCATTTTTGGTCAGAAAAAAGTGTATAGGGATTTTTCACTTAAAAAAAAAGTTATTTTTTGAGAACACAAACACTTTGTCTCTCTAAGGGCTAAATCCTAATGCTGATCCTGCATGTCTGAGGCTGACATTTGGAAGATCCATGCAAAGACACATGAGCAAGGTTTCCGTGAGAGGTACAGAGGGAACAGCTCGCGGAGACAACCGCGTTGCGAGGGCTGCGATGCCCTGGAGGGCCACCAGCTCTCCTCCGCTTCTCCTCCTCCTCCCTACGCTCCTCCGCTCCGGTCACAGCGCTCATTTTCTGCAGCTCCCACGGTCCGAGCTGAGCCTGTGCACAGCGTCCTCACTACCTGACTCCTCTGCAAGATAGCACTGAAACCCCCTAACTGTGGGCAGAATATTTCCATCTGCACAAATAGTTCATAATATACGTTAACTAGACCTTTTTCATCTTAACCTAATGACCAAGTTTTACACCCCATTCTCCCACGCTGCTAGCAAGCAGGCAGGATCGCTCAGCAACCCAAAACCGTGCGTGGTCTACGTTTGCACTGAAGTAACCTTGGAATTGCTGGAAATTTCAGCGTTATAACTCTTCAAAAGATTATGCAGAAGTTGCAAGTATTTTGCAGCAAGCAAGTTCATATTACATCAAACCCATAAATCTCTAGCACAAGACAAATATTCTCAGAAATGCATGATAGCTGCAGATACTTTTTTTAAAAAAGAGATCAAGTTGGTTTTAATAAATATAAGAAGAAATAATCCCACTCAGAGGATATTCTCTGCAGGAATACATATAGTTCATTTTCTCTGTATTTTCAGTTTTTAATACGCTGGTAGTTTTTGGAAATCAAAACCGGTAAGAAAGGAGAGAGTTCACACCTATCAAAACGATTGTTCAGGGTGTCTGACTGCGCAAAGGAAATGCTCCACTGATTTGCGCTTGCTTCTCCTCTTCCACATTAGCTTTGTAATCAGCAATTTGAAACAACTACAGCAACACCCCACGCCTTTTAGAGGACAATTCTGTTGCTGCAGATTTGTAGAACAAACACATGTATTTGCTATGACGCAAATTTTCCAAAACGCTGATTATTTAAAGAAAATGTTTATATATCAAAAAAGCAAATTAAAAAAGTGAACCTGACCAACTAAGATTTTTTCTTAAAACTGCCCGTCTATACTCCTCTTTACTAACATGTAACTCCTGTCTGTTGTATGAGAGGTTGGGTACACATATCAAAAAGATCACTTTTTTTTTTGTGTGTGCACGCCAAGTGCCAGCAATTGAAAACGCTGAAAGTCAGTTTTTGGAAAATGGCACTGTAAAAGAAATAAGTGCTGTATTACACTTAATTTTATAATAGGGTTTCCTAAAGACTGAACCAAACATACAGTATTTTACAGAAAAACTGAGTGACAGATGTCAGAATGTCAAACAAAAATAGTTGTAAAAGACTGACATTTTATTCTCTGGCTTGCATTCACTACACAGCAAATAAAAGCTCTTTTAAGGTATAATTACATTAGAAGATTTTTTTTTCAGTGTTTATGATCCAAAATGCCCTACAGATCCAATTTTTGATAGTTACTAAATATATAAATAATTATTAATGATTATTTGAAACGGAAAAGAAACTGTCAACGCAACAACTTTGCTTGCTTTTGTAACACGTTGAAATCTTTTTTGTCAGTCAACAAATGCAAGAAGCGCAGCACTGAGAGGTAAATTCTTGCGTCTGCAAGTCATATCACATGGTTGATGGCACAAAGACTAAACAAAGGAACCAAAAACCAAGATGGTGAGAATTTCTGGGCAGAAATATTAATGAAAAATTTGATCTTAATACTGATCTGTTGCCTAAAATACTTATTCAGGTCATAAAGTTGTAATCTGCAGAAGTATAGCTGCATGAGTGAGCACTATAAAAAGATTCACATATGAGGGACTTGTAGAAAGATGAAGTTACTGTTAACTGTAATGTAATGCTAAGGAACCACATCTTTCTACTGGAATGTGCTCTGGGCACAATCCTGGGCAACGTGCTCTAGGTGACCCTGCTCGAGCAGGGGCGTTGGACTAGACGATCTCCAGAGGTCCCTTCCAACCTCAACCCTTCTGTGATCCTGTGGCTGTGTGAACTTAATTAAAATAAAGCAAACAAAAACTTACTGGACTGCAGGCTGAAAGAGAGTTTTGACCGTGGAGTTATTGGGGGTGGTGTAACTTGAGAGCTGGGCGGGGAAGGAGACACGGAAAAGCGCCTTTCACTCGAAATGACGTTAATGACTTGGCTCTTTGGTCTCTGTGGTCTCAGCGGGCTGATCTGCAGATAGACAAAAGCAATGAAAATCATAATCGTTTCGCTACAGCACGACACAGAGTATAAGCAGATACTGGCAGCACGATGACGGTCATCGAGGCTACACAGCTCAGGAAGGCACGTTACTCCTGCGCAGCAGAACTCGCACTTGCTGCATTTTCCCACAGCTTCCCAAACCATAACAGGCAATGATAACCTACAATACTTTCGATTTAACACAGCATTTCACAGCTCCAAATGTTTTTCCCTTCTTCTCAGGAATAACAATGAGACTTAATGCAGAGAATTCCTTCAGCCTGGCATATTTTTCTGAAGCAATGAGCCAATTCCCAAAACATTTGCTTAAAGCATAGGAGAGCTAAGTCAGTCTATAACCTCACACACGATTGCCTGACATTCAAAAATCTCTTCTTTCTTCTCACAGGGCTCTACCTCCTGCTTAGAATTTCCCTCTCCAGCCGCCTGCATGCTCCAAGTCTCTTCTGAGGCAGAACTTACCTTCCAAAACCGCTTCCTCGATTCTGCATTTCTGCGCTCGTGTTTAATCCACTGAAATAGCCCTGTTGTCCTGCTCTGGCGGCTTCATAATCCATTTTAATTTTCCATCAGAAACTCTGAAATGCTACTTGTAATCTGATGGGCGGCTAATACAAGTTAAACAAAAGTTAAGGCGATTGCTTTTATGGACTTTAATTCTGTGCTCTGCTGTTTCTTAGTCATCCACTGGTACCTATATTTCCAGTAATCGCAGGGAGAAAAGGAAGTTCTCATTTCCAGGAGATCACAGAAAATGGAGCAGAAGCCTGAAGCTGAGATGGGCGGTAAAGCCAAGGTACCATGGTAGGACAAAACGGAAACTGCCAGCAGCAATTCATGCTTTTTGAATAATTTTGTTGCTTTGCAATTTTTTTTGGAAAATATTTTGAGAAGGAGAAATTTAGAATGAATGCTACCACATATTTTCAGAAAACAAACTCTAAAAGATGGGTTTCCTTTACGGGCTATATCTAAGACCCATCTAACAGAAATGACCATTAAGTATGTAACTTTTTATGAAAGAGAATAAAGACTTTGGGTAAAACTTTCAGAAGTTTGCTTGATACTAAAATTGAAGTCTCAGAGACCTCAAAAGTTTCTTCTTGCAAGATCTTTTAAAACAGATTTTTAATGAAATGGATAAACTCTGTAATCACTTTCTCGGAGGCATATGATTACAAAAAAGCAACAAAGAAGAATGCACTAATGGGTAGGGAAACCTGGAATTCCAGAATCAAGAGAAAAAAGAACAACTAGAATCAAACATCAAAGCAAATTCACAAGTTAATCTGGTCTATGGCTGTTCTTTTCAAGTAAATTTTAACTTTTTATGTGATACTGATAAGCTTGGGCCTCTTCTTGAAGGTTCACCGGTTCTCCTAGAGGATATCAGCTCTAGTAACTCAGATTTTAGGAGATTGCTAATCCATAGCAAACCCACTGCTAATTTTTTTTAGTCTAGGATTAATAGTGAGTGGTGTGAGACGTCATTAAATCGACAAAATACACACCCTATTATTCTGATCTCTAACATAAGCTTTTGAGTTGTCTGTTAACTGCCTGGCTTCAGTATTAGATTTGCTATCAACTCAGAGAGTGAAAGAACTAACAATGAGAATTTAAATTAAAGAAGTTTATTTGATACTTAAAAGAAGATGTTTGTCTCTGGAAAACTAAAAAGACATTACTGATGATCTTCACATATCAAAGTGTTTAATTTATCTTCTGATAAGATCAAAGCAGTACAACATCTCTGTAATTAGGGTTTGGGTTTTGAACAGTTAGAAGATTCATATGAATACAGTGAAATTTGGGAAAAAAAGTATTTAAGCTATGAAACTAGACAACACAGTGCCTGAATCTTAGATTTTTAAGAAAGCAGAATCTCCAGGAAATAAATCTGCAGTTTTAAAATCTTCTCATGTTCTTCCATGAAGATTCATTGAATTGGAAGGAAAAGTTCCTGCGTAAGAGAAGGCGTCAGAGCGGGGGAAATTCCCGTTCCATTAAACTGCATCACACTGAACAGTGACTCCAGCTCTGTGGAGGCCTCCGACAGACGGACATGAGACAGAGCCACCGACCAGGAGGCCGGTCACACACTGCCTCCGCACGCGGGCTATTTAGATGGAGCAAGTGGGTCTGCAAGGAGGAGATCCTGGAAATGGAGGAGATCCATCGAGACAAGTGCTCGGGGATGCCAAGGCACCTGGGTGCAAATGGGTGCCCAAGAGTGGTAATCCTTAATATCTTTATTCCTTCCCATCATTGTCTTTTTTTAGGCTGGCGAACATTCTGCTTCCAAGCTCTGAAGACAAGAGAAACCCAAGTGCCTTAAATTTTTGTTCATAAAACACAGCAGTAATATTGCTTTGGGTAATAGTGCGTTTGGGGTAGTTTAAATGTAGAAAGGAAACATGGACACAATGCAGCCTACAAAAGTAGGATGATGGAAAAATTGAATTTTTACCCACAAATGATGATAGGGTACATACGTCTCCAGAATGCAACAATTTTAAGACAAGGCAAATTTTCTCTTTATGCTACCTGCCACTGTGTTTCTAAAATTCCTGAAAACATTAGTGGGAATTATACAACGACTCTCAAACTAAGCTTTATCGAGCGTTTTCTCCATTTCACACATTAGAGGAAATCAACCACATTAATATCAAGCATTAAAAATTGACTTGTCGTTTTGGAGGTTGCTAAGTACTTTGCAAATACTGAAAATAAAGAGTTTTTCTTTACCAGTACACTCCTTTTTATATTAGTGCACTGCAGATCCCAAGAAGCTCTCCCATCGGCTCAAAGTAACCGCGAGAAATGAAGATTGCATTTAATTTTTCCCCTCTCTGTCTAACCAGGGGACAATTAGCCACACCAGTCATGCACGGAAAGCTCTTCAGTGGGGAAAGAGATGAAAACTCAGGTCAAAGCAAATTGGAGCTTAGCCCATTTCTGTTCCTCAAAATACAAACGTGAATGTGCCTTGAAGGGGAGACAGCAGTCTCTGCCTTTCGTCATCCGGGAAGGGACACAACTGGAATAACTGTAACCCGGTGGGTATCACGTCCTCCTTTTACGCGTGTAAGATCTCCACTGCCTCCAGCGGACACTGGCCCAGAAACTGCTTTTCCTGTTGAAGTAAATGAGATGCATCTCCAGTATGATTGCTTCTGGATTAAGACATTATGTTTCCAAAGCAGTCAAATGGGCGTCAGTCAAGGCTGTAACTCCATGGGCTATACTGTGTGCAAGCACGTTTTTCTAACCATACTGTTTTTACAATCCTTGCTGCGTGGCCAAGGAAGAGTTAAAATCAATAAGAATAAATACAGGAATTCTGCTCCTAAGAGGTAACAGGGATAAGTCTCACTCACAGAAATTGGTAGTGAATGCTGCTAGTTCAAAGATCGAAGAGGGCAAGTGTCCAGAAGTAAATGAATCTGCCCTCGGTAAATTGTTGCTGGCTGTTTCCAGTCACCTTCTTGTCTTTCATGTGCTCGGAAATGACTTCGAGGAGCATTTGCTCCATAATCATCCCAGGGACCAAGGTGAGGCAGGATGAACTGAAGTTCCCCGGATAATCCTTCCTCAACATGGGTGCAAACAACATTGGCATTTTCCCCAGCGGCGAATCCTCCCCGATCTCCAAGACCTTTTGAAGACGACAGAGACCTTGCAATGACATCAGCCAGCTCCCCCAGCATCCTCGCATGCATCCCATCCCACGGACTCTTGCAAGCCCAACTGACTTAGCTGCTCCAAAAATCTAATTTCTTCTGCTTCTCTCCCACAGACGCTGCTAGTATGTCTGGGGATCCAGGAGGTGTGAGCGCAAACCTTAGCATTTTAATGTTTAGGTTCCGTCAAAATATGACTGCTGCAATGTGCCTAATACCTCCAGAGCTCAATGCATTGTGCCAAAAAGATGAGACATACAGAAATTTATGCAAAATGTATTTTCTCTCCGAAAACATTCTCACGATGCTCGTCTGACTTGGTTTGGCAGGAGGGATCTCCGTTTTAGCAAACCAGGACTGATCCCAAATTTACTGACGTCAATGGAAAACTGTCACGGGCTTCAAAAGGGTTCGGATGAATCTCCTGGAACGCACAAAGGATTTTATAGGCGTTTTTGCTACCAAGAACTGGAGCTATCGTCACGAGCGATTGCTCAGAGAGGAGTAGTTTCAGGAGTCCAACGTAAATGTTACAGCCACCAATGAAAGACTCTGCTGAATTAAAAGTTCACTGTGCGAGTACACGTGCAAATCTTTAAGAGACCATTACCAGTATTTCTTGAGGACAAGTTTTAAACTATTGCCATGAAAACAGGAGTCCACTCGGAGGCTCCACAGTTACAACTAGAAGTTCATACACTTGCTGCTCCAGCTTAAAATGGACGTGCTTTCAATTTAAGAAAGAAAACTTCTAAACTTACCTAAGCCTTTAGGACACTCTCAGAGAATTAGATATATGCTAGGAAGAGAGGGCTTAAAAGAGATATACTCTATAGTTAATATCCTTATACACAGCCACCAGTGGAACTTCTCACAATTTTCTGCTCAAAATAGCCTTTCAAGAACACATAATTTCCATGCATGAAATGACCTTATAACATTTCCACCAAAAAGTGTCTTGCGGTAGTCAGCTGAAATATGAGAAAACCCATCACAATCCACTGGAAACCATAACTTGAAGAGACTGCTAAAATGGCAGCATTTATTTTACTTCAGATAGATCATTTGTTCCTTGTGCTGAACAGGCCTATATAGCTTTTGGCAGATTTTCATATAATATACCTTGATTTTTTTATATTGTAACTATTGATTATCAAATATATTAACATCATAATGTATTCAGGCAGTGTTATTTTTACTTTAAAAATAAACTTAACTGTAAAACTCAGCATTTTTAGTTAAATATAGAATGAACATTGTTCATAACTAAATAAAGCATTACTTGCTATCAAAGTTACCGTTTCTGAAAGGATCACTGCTTCAGACTGCTGCAGAGAAATATCCGTAGATTTAAATTCTTTATCAAATATTTCTTGATGCTTGCTGTTCCTTTTCTCCTTCTTCTTTTCTTTCTTATCTTTATCTAGGTCATCCTTGTCCAATTTATCTTGAGACCTCGAATGCATCTTCTTTGGCAGGAGGGGCTCAAGCACAAACCTAAAAAAAAATTAAAAAATATTGTGGCTTAGATCAATAAAATACTATTTTTGAAACAAGTTTAATTTTCACAGTCCCAACAAGGCTCATTTTAGCTCAAAGACGCTTTATTAATCCAGTACAACTCACAAGAAAGCAAAGCGGGGGCAGAAGTTCATAAAAATCTTAATTGTCATGATAAAATTTACTGCAGAACTGCTGAAGGATCAGGACTGCCTATTTCCCTGCCCTGCTGTAAATCCCCTATTTTAGGGCTCTACAAACTCTTGAGTTTCACCGTATGTGTTTATATAAAAATGAATTTATAACCCAACGCTGCCCCTATGCGTACTGTGGCAACGGGGGCTGGCAACCAGCCGAACGCACTGTCTCTCTAACAGCAGCTTTAGGTATTTCTTATAAATGGCCTCAAATTCCTCCCGGACAGCTTTTTTTGGTGGAGAAAGAGGATGCACGTATTCCTCAGAGAAGGAAGAGCAGCTGAGAAACTACTTTGCAGCAGAGCAGCAAGTGTCTAAGGGACGTGAGCAACGTGAAGGGCTTTAACGCTTGCAACTCGGCCAAATTCCAGTACATTTCCACGGAAGAAACTCGAGAATGAAAAATCAGACAGATTTTCAGTTTAAGTCTTTTGCTGGCAATAGCTAAGGGTTAACTTCCAAAGATCTCACATCTGGAGCGCTCCTTACCTGAAGCAATCGCAAAACAGGCACGTGCTGCAAGCGCGTGAGTATGTGCAGCGCTGACACAGCGCTGCCGTAACCTGAAAGGTTTACACTCCATCACTATTTTTTTATTCTAGTTATGAAGAAAAAAATCCTTAGGGGTGTAATGAACTTCCAAAGGAAAGCATTTTTTGTTTCAAGAGTGTTTATTTTATTTTTCAAGGTAAAGCACTATTCTAAATAATATAGGAACTTTTTAGCTAATTTTTCACTCCATAATTTAAACAAACCTCTCCTCCATCCCACCTTTTTTAATGACTCACTTATTTAGAAGGTAAAGAGACATTTTGCTTTTAACTAGCTAAAAATATTCTTAGCTGGGCCTAAAAACTTTAAAGATGTACTCTGCATTATAAACTACTAAAAAACATGACCTAGCTAAAATTATGCTAACAGATTTTAAGAGGATGTGACAAATTACCACATTACAAACCAAATCAAAACAGAAAATCTCAAACAAAGAGGAACTAGCTGATTTTATAACACTGGAAAAATGTTTAGCATGCCAAGATGATGCTTGCCTGCATAGGCCACGATCTTGTACTGCAGTGTATCCGATGGTTCATATTTCGGACAATTTCCAATTAAATTATCTTATTAAGTTATCCTAATCAATGTCATTAGCCTCAACATCCAGTGAAAAAAATTCTAATTTATGTTGTGTTACATCTGGACTATTTTTTTCATTTTAGTTTGAAACCCTAAACAACCCTTCAGCTCTCAGCATAAGTTAGCTCCTTTGATGGAAAGATATTCAGAGCAAAACCTGCAGCAACAGGCCCTCACTCATCACCCTCATAACCGAAAGCCAAAATCATACAAGTTGGGAAACAAAATCATAACGTTTTGATATTACATGGATTTCTTATCTCTCCGTATCAAAGCGCTTTACGGAATACCTTTCATCCCATTTTGCAGAGAGAAAAAAGGGGAGAAAGACTTGCCGGCGGTCACAAAGCGCACGGGTGGCAGAGGCTGCATGAGGACGAGGGTCTCCTGCTTACTGTGTTTCAGCCATCCGAAGGCTGCCTGGCTACGTGCCGACTTACAGCAAAAGTCATCTGTACGTGCTACCACCTCGCATGCAGATTACAAGTTTACAGGAGGATTTGCAACCTTTTAGACAACAATTAATTGCTTCCCTTCTAGGCATTACCGTTATTAGTACTATTAATTATTTGCATGCAATATATCAGTGATAAAAACGAACTAGTATCTGTCAGCATGCCACGCTCGCACTTAAAGCACATTCAGACTTTCAAGAGGTGGCAAATGGGACGTCGCAGGGACTTATTGAGACGTCCCCTCTCCCAACTCAGACTTCAGTGTTCCCGTGGATACTTCTGAAGTCCCATTTTAAGCAGTGAATAAATCAAAGGTCCTTTTTTTAAGGTCAGAATTTTATTGATAAGTAGAGTTGGGAGTTGTAAAACATGCAGTATGTCGGCGTCTGCTTTAAGTTTTTACTGTTTAAAACCTATAAAGCTGGGAGGCAGCATAAAATATAAGTAGGGTGATCTAGGCAAAATGTTCTATCAGATCCATTTTTAATTTTTTCTTAGCTCCATCTTTAATCTCAGAAGTAACATAAGAAGAGTGGGGAATGTGAAGGAGGGAATGGACGACTGACTATAAAACCAATGAACTATGCGTACGTGGGGTAACTTCCTCCAGGTTAATCATTACAGACCACCCATCTATTTCTTACTGTCTTTTGCCAGCTTTTAGAGGTCTTCCACTAGGTTATTTAATGTGATGATTTTCCTGCTCCTGCTCCACTGATCAAGCAAACGAGAATATTCTCAGGTTCTCTTGGTAATGAAATTTGTTCATTATGATGTCCTCATATTTATTACAACTATATTGCCCCAGGCTCCGAGCGGGAGCTGAGCTGCAAAGTGATGTTTGGGAGTTTCATTTTCGTATTCATATTGAGTTGACTCATGAGATCCTCCTAAACTGCTAAGTGACACAGACTATAACACAGCTGGGATGGAGATGCAAAAATTAACAAAAGAACATTCAGCAAGGAAAGAAAAATAGGTGCAACGAGTTTGAAGGGAAAGGAGAAAGAGGTAGAGGCAGCAAGAGAATGAATAAAAGATGAGACATGGAAGAGGAACATGGATAATTTTCTCCTGAGATACAATAAAGTTGCCCACTGACCGAGGATGGTAGCTATCCCCAAGTTCCAGCAAGACAACTTTCGGGATGAATTAGTCAAAACGCATTACCGTCCCTGATACAATTGCTGCTGTCCTGTGTTTTTACAAAAATGATCTACCGTGTGTATGCTGTAGAGGGTAATGTAATGAGATCTGAATAGCTCTCTGTTTGCACTTCATTCCCAATGGGCATATAAATTGTTTGTAATCAAGGTAAGTATCATGTTGGTCCTTAGGTGCTGTACTTCATTTGACTCAAAGCTTCTGCTCTCTCCTCAGGCAATAACTCCCTCTGAAGGTGCACAAGGGACACCAACACTTCTAGCACATCTCTAAGTTAGCAGTCCTTCAGGAGACTTTTTAAAAACTGCCGCTTGGTTAAATATTGAGTTTCTGGATTACGGGAACGTTGAGGTGGGGGGAAGAGAGAGAAGGAAGCTCTGAGGCTGAGCGGACACCCGGACAGAAAACAGCTCCTTCCTTTCTTTTGAGGGATGCGACCGCGAGACAGGGCTTAGCAACAGAATTCCCAGGTCTCGTGTGAAATATCTTGGTAAGTCTTGAAGTACAATCTTGCCATAAGCAGCTTTTCTTCTGGCAGCAAAAGCGAGAAGAAATGACTGAGCAGTTAGCTAATCCCTTCCCTCTCCCAAGCTACACCTGTTCATCCCTACAAGACCGGCTGAACACACCTTTCATCCAACACTTAGCGAAAGACCCGTTCCGAACCATATCATCTGCAGTGCTTTAAAGGGTGGTAATTCAGCTCCTGTTTGCTCGGGGATTTTTGTTCGGATGCTTGGAGTTTTTTGTTTTGTTTTAAACAGAACTGAGAACAGCATTATATTTACCTTGATAAAAAATGTTTATATATATCTATATATATACACAAATACATATATATAAATAAAATCTAGCAGTATATCCTGAGATAAAAGTTTATTATTCTCTTTTTATGTAGTCACTGTTAGGCTGTCATTTCACACGGGCATCCCCACTGCCCATTAGTTAGTCACACTGTTGAGCCACACAAATGCCGGTGGGGCTGCTCAATGAAATGCATCTGGGATAAAATACCCTGGGAAACGACCCAACCAAAAAAACCCTCACGGTTCATTATGAATGATTAATACCGAGATAGCACTGCGATCTGGAGCACGGTGGTCACGACCTGAAAAAGGTGAAGATCTGCACGCTAAATCCTGCTTTGCAAAGATAAGCCCTTAACGATTGTTTCTCGCTTACCCGTCTGAGCCCGGCCGAGAAGGCGTGCTGTCCGATGAGATGGAGGAGACCGAAGCGACGGAGAGGGGTCGGGAAGACGAGGGCATGGTGAACGACCGCACCATCGAGCGGGGCCGGCTGCCTCGCCGGTCGTCCAGGCTGGACGGCTGCAAAGAAACGCACGATTTACTCCTCGCGGCACGCAACGTAGCAGGTAAACATCTGCCCACCAAAAGCAACACTGAGAGCTTCAACAAATTTTTTCTCAATATAAATAAATTATACATCATGTGTAATGACAGCGATATCAACTCTAAAGAAGATTTAAAGGACAAAAAGGATCTATTTAGGTCCTGATTTATAAGCACACGCACAATTTTAAACATTTTCTCATGCTTCATTTGCTTCAATGGAATTTACATGCTTTTTTTACATCTAGACTTTAAAAAGCAGCTACTTGCAAAGAACCTTTTATTCATCTCTGCAATGGAAATGACGTTCAGTATATTTAAAATAAGCCATTTAAAATGATTTTTTTTAAAAGAAAAAATGCACTAACAGGATCTTTATGTCAAGAAAGCCAATTTACAGAGTAACATCTTGGTTAAGAAGAAAATATATGACAGAGGTTTTCTTTTAAGTGCCGACAATTTTAGAGTCCCGAATATTTATACAAGCTTTGTTAGTCATTAATAACTGATATATGCATAAAATAATTGAGCTCCTTCAGACAACAAATAAGAACCTCATGCTGCTTAATTACAGGTAGATTTTCCACCCTGTCGACTACTGGTAAATTGGCACTGTACAAGGAAGACAGAAGCGATAAAACTCCATCAATCCTGACAACTCCTAGTAGCAGACAGAGTGAAACTAGAGAGATAACGGCTCCCGTGCCTGGCTTCCCCGGCGCCTGCCTTGCGATGCCCACGTACATCACTGAAGTAAGCGACATGCAAGTGCCGTTAATGTCAATATCCCTCTTCTCCTTGGGAATAAAGTACTATTTGATATACTACTGCCTTCCTAAATACACCGGCAAGGTGGCATTTAAAGGACCGCAAGTTGAACCATGCTTGGAAGGACGCTGTGAAGATCGTCAAGTCCCACCTACGACATTAGCGTCACCGGTGAAAAATAAGTCGTCGCTACAGAAAAACCTGTAACGAATCTCTGAAGAGATTGGGCCTGCCATAAAAGTCAACGGGAGGTGCTGACCATACCGGTGTGCCTCTGGCATAGCATCCATAAGCTCACGGACATGCCCCGAAAGAGCTGGATGAAGAGAGCCTTGCTTTAAGGCTGTGCTCAGGCTGCCTCTCTTAGGGGTTTCGTTCCTTCATGAAAGGCACATTTTAGTGATTGCTGCTCATGTAGGGACAGGAATAAAACTGGAGAACTTGCAATTGTTTTCAATCTTTTCCAATTTTGTTCATTTTCCTAATCTCATTTCTTAATTTATTAAGGACTAGATTGCAGCGTAAAGAGTAGACTGCCGCAGGGAGAAGCAATAACATGGGGAGTAAGGAATGTGTCATATTACTCCAGTTTTCTGCTGTCTTGGGAACAGCCACTTGAATTCAGCCTAGCTGGGAGCTCCCATCTGATTATCTTGTCTTGGATGATTTAAGGACGGGAAAGCAGGAAAGGCATGAAGAGGGGCCAATTTTTTCTATGATTCCCTCTCTATGGAATTGTGCTTCAGATGCCAAGTTTTCAGGCACAAAACAAAAACACAACTGCAAATGTTTTTAGTCTCACAGGTGCAGAGATAACCTTCAAAATCTGAGCTACATCTAAAACAGTGAAGTAACATTTGCCTAAACACATACATTAATGGATAGAGCACCTCCGAAAGCCACAACCCAACCCCAATTTAACAGCCATGAAATTTGGTGTTTTCCTACGGCACTGCAGAATTCAACCAATTCTTTGGCAATACAAGTCACCATTTACTTGCAGCTAAGCCTCTGACATTCGATAGCACGTCCTCTTCCTGACGGGACCTGTCTGCTGTGACCCGCTCACCGGCTTTCTTTTCCCAAGGGGGTTACTGGGATTATAGCACAAACGCCATTCCTCATCCTCCTTTCCTTTTCACAAAGCCTACAAATTGCAGCAGGCAACACTCCTGTCAGTGCTACCAGTACATACAGCATAAAACTAGCCCCAGCGGTCTTCAGTTAGGACATCAGCTCAGCATATTCAGCCTTAAAACACCAATTGCTTCTCTACTCCTAGCTTTTTAAAACTGATTCATAAAATAGCATCTGGTCCATGCGGCTTTTTATAGAACTACCAGTTATCCTGTCAATTAAGAAGGTGTCTGATAGCTTTTGGCTTTCCTCCCCTACGTGCAACACACATATAAAGCAGAACAAAACCTAATTGGAAACACCATAAAATTCTTGTTTGTGCCTTAAAGATGAAGCAGAAGTAGAAACTGAAAAAAGCTTGGTTGAATGACAGAAGCATGGACTCCAGCACTACTAAATCCCATCAAGTAGCAGCTATCTATTGCCTCCCTAAATTGAGGGTGGTGGCACAATATGGGAAAATCAGAGATGCAAGGGGAATCAGAGACCTCAGCTACACTTAAGAGCAGCCCACTACGGAAGAGCAGTACAGTCCTGACATCCGAAAAGGAATTAAAACAACACGAAGGCGACATTCAGCTCTAGAACCAACATGCTACGATCCCTTGATAACAATTTTTTAAAAATAATTCCTTAAAAATGGAACACTGAAGAATTGCCCTGACTTTCAAGGAACAGATTCAGGCAAGTTAGAAATGACTCCCACGCTACGAAACGAAGCAGAAAAGCTTTCTGGACAGGTCTTACAGCTTCTGTTCACTATTTAATGATTTGATAGCGTCAGATGCAGATCAGTGAGTACAACCGCGTCTGCAGCAGGTACAATATAGCACAGATCACAGCATCAGTAACCAGAGACACCCTTGGTACAACCCTACGTGACATCCAGTCTGACGTGCAACACATGGCCAGCCGCAACCCCTTCTGGGAGCCTGCTTCTGGGAATTTGTGAGGTCCTTAAGAGAAGTATGTCCATGTCCAAAAACGAACTTAATTCCACCACTGCTGTAACCCCTAAACTAGAAGAAAATCACTATGCTCAATAATTATCATTGTCAATCCTGCATTAATGTTGCTTCTTTTAATCTGTGAGAATTATAATAGAGAAATACAAAGTTGCCCCCAATTTACAGCAATTCCAAATATCTTTCGAAGCATAAAGTTTGCAGATGACTTACAACAGTTCTGACACCATACTGCTTCTCTACTTTCTCCTTCAGCTGCTTGAAGCAGGCTTCCATCCGCTCATGGAAGGGCCTCAGCGCTTCGGTCACCTTCTCCCCGTGAATTCGGATGCCTTCGGCCAGGAAGGGAATCTGGGAATCAGAACGGGATTACAATTAGCATGCTAGTCTTCTGCAAGTGAAGGATTAGCACAAGTTTTCTGCATATATTGCAGGAGGAATGAAGGATCTTATGGAATTAAAAAAGTATGAAGCACAACATAGTGAAAAAGGTACCTGAGGAATGTTACACTTGATTTCCTTTTCCTCTGCTACCCACAGTCCATTAAAATTGCCACCTCCATCCCTCTGCCCAGTGATCATGCACTAGGGGCACAGCTGAATTTATCTGAGAGCACCAATATTCCTATTACGTTATATTCACAAGCCCCCATACGTGCTGCACTTTAAAGTGGCATACGGATGAATGATGACTCTCAAACCGGGTTATTAACGTTAGTCTTTTCCCAGCTTCCTGAGAATAAAAACTTGAAGAAGAAAATATTTATATGTTTGCTTTAATGAATGCTATTTCTAAAGCTGCAAAGGAGCTACACCCTTGGACATTCACATATATATTACACAGCAATATTTATTAATAAAATTTATAGCTCTCCACATAAAAAGCTGCACTTCTCAGTAAAATTATTTTATTTTCTCTGAGAAAAAAAACAGGAGAAAGAACTGAATTAATTCTCTTTTGTAACTGAAAGTAATCATTTATGTGCAAGGCTTCTGTCACAAAATATCCATGCCAGCACAGGATTATATAATTAGTTCATAGCGTGGAGGTGTAGCTGACCTTTTAAAATGTTTTGAGAGAGACATTTTCATTCCCACAGCCATCCAGACATACCATCAGAGCTTTCTATCTCAAGCTTAGGCAAAATATTTCCTCTTCCAGGTCCGTTTCAGCCCACACACTGCTGATTCTGACTTAGATATTCTCCACAGCAATCAAGCTAAGAAGCTTCTTCTTAATAAATTATAATTAAATCATAATACTGATTAAAAACAGATTTTTTTTAATAAGACTGAGCAGCAATCAGAATGAGTAGCTTTATTAGTAAGGAGGATAATAAATACACAGATGAATTACGGATGAGCGGGCTTAAGAAATCTTATCAAGATGATTCCATGTGTTTTGCTGCTCTTTACCAGGGCACAGCTGTTACTTCTTTTGGTAGTTTTTTAAGGAAAAAAAAAGAATGACAATATTTTTCACTGTAGCCACTTCTTTTTAGAGCCATATGGATTTGCACTCCACAAAGATTAAACATTAAAATCAGCTAATTTCTCTGCTCTAGGTAAGTAAATGAATTTGAAAATTTTCATAAATACCAGGTCAAATTCTGACCCTCCTGTTTTGAAGGGGTAAGTGGTCAAACGGCTCATTTATTTGAAAGGATTGCTGACAGAGCAGACAGCTCTGAGATCATTTTCCTAAGGAGAAAATGCACTAATGAGTCTCTCCTATGGAGCCAACACCTCCAAATTAGAAAAATCAGGCTGTAGGAAGCAAATTTTTCTTTTCTTTTTTTTTTTTTTTTGGTAGGTAAATGCCATAGTCAGAAAAAAATAGGTGCTTCCTATTTGAAAGAAAGGTGTTTGTGCAGCTTAAGAGACGGCACCGATCCTACGTGAAGGGAAGGAGAGAAGACCTACCGGGGGAGGAGGAGGAAGTGGCTTGTTATTCCCTGGGGAATTCCTTTAGCTTAGTGGGAGCTAAATTTCATAAACCTCCTGCTCCTTTGCTACAGATTTCCTGGTCTGAACATTCGACCCTCTCTGCTCAAGACTAATATTTTAAACATTTATTAGCTATATAAGAAAGTACTCTCAGACTGTTTTATCATTTCTGCTTCAACTTCTTCCACTAACTTCAAAATTCCTCCCGCTGCTCCTTTCCAGGCATGGACACAGGGAAATCTGCTTACGAGTGACACCACGCTTTCCACCTGAACAAATCGGTGTAACACAAGGAGACAGAGGCAGAATGATGTGACGGTCACTCTGGCATCAGCTCATTTGGCTTTGGAGCAAGGGAGGGGTTTGCTTATGGGGGTATTTTAAAATACGCTAAGAGGGTGCCCTCAGCTTTGGACAGATGAATGAAAAAGTAAAGATAACAGTAAGTAACTGAACCTAAATGAGAAAGGAAAGCAGCTCAAGATAGCATTTATTCTGTAATTCTTTGTTGATTTTAGAATTTCATAAAGCTGTATTGCAACTTATGATTATTCCTTGATTTTTTTAAAAAAGATCTTGATTTTCTGCTAGTCTGAACAGTTTAAAAAGGTACCGAAACATTACTTATTAAACAGCTTAAAATAAAATCTTTTGACAAAATATGCTTTAAAAACTGTTAACTTTGGTATGCTGCAATTCTTTTAGGGATGTAGAAGTTAGTGTCATGCACTAGTTGTTGTATGCTGTAAATACACTGGCTAAACGTGGAGTGACAACAGCATCAGTGTGGACTTCATTACCTTTACGTTAGAATAAAAGATCAGCTTGAAATGATGTAGTTGCACAGGAACAATTTTTTCTAAGTGAAAAAGCACTAACTTGGGCAAAAATGGACATTACTTTACTAATGATATTTAGCTGAAAAAACAACAGGCAGAAAGAAATGTACAGTTAAAATTCACAGGAATTATACGAGGACCATGTCCTGAAAGGCAGCTATTCCAAAAGACGATCAAGACAAAGGCAAGGTAAAGGGGCAGAAAAAAATAAGCAGTCAGCTGATAACATGATTGTCAGACTACTATTTCATATATCCAGATTGATTTATACTGCATAAAGAAAATCTCTATGCGATTACAAAACCCCAAGAACCACAGTACATGTTATTGAAAAATGAAAACTCATTTTTACTTTCAATCACTGTCAAGTCATTGATGAATTCAAACCACTGATTGAGTTTGGAAAGTTTCCATAACAACTCTCTCATTATATGATCCAATATTTAGAAGTAAGCTTCCCTCTGAAAACTGTGAAATATTTTTAGAAGAGGTTTCAATCTTAGGTTACACAACACATATACCAAAAGACTAAGCTAATTCAAAAAGCACTGATTTCCACCGCGAAATGGCGAGACCTTCCAGTGGAGAGCCTTTGCGATGAGACAGTTTCTCTTCATCCTTTTTCTCCCTCTTTCTCGGTTCCTATTGTTTGGAACTAAAATACTGATGGGAAATTATGTACTTAAAACCACTGAATAATTAAAATAAAATGTGATTAGCTTGAATACATACTTTCCAATAGTAGTCTTATTTTAATACACAAATGTCAGCAAAGCGAATCTTTGCTGAGGAAAAATGTGTCTGTAATTCATTTAAAATGTAGCTATAAAGGCAAACACAGAGAGCTGACATGAAGTTAGTCTTCTGGGATCAAATTATTTTCCTCTATAGAACTTAAAAGCTCCTCAAATCCTATCTTCTGCAAAAGCTCCCAGGAAAAATAAATAAATAAATAAATAAAAAGAATTTTGGCAGACCAAGAGAGTTTTTATTCAGTGGCTGTTTTACAGCCTTCAGAGCAATTTTTTGTTTTCAGTGTTGTATCTTTGGTTTTACTACCTCTAAAATTGAATCCGCTAGAAATGTAAATTATTCCCTTTATTATAAAGGCACAATTGAATATAAAAAGACAATGATGTACTTTCTTCTTCTGGAGGAAAAACAGTCCTAGTCACATTGGTATTTGTTAGTCATCACAAAATTATCTTGAGAGCACTGTAAAAAGGTCAGCATACAGCTACGGGACAAAACTGGGATTGTTTCCTGTTTGTCCCGCAAAATATTCTTCGGTACATGGAAATCCAGTTCTTGAGACAAGAAGGATCCGGCTTTGTTTCAGGCATTGGACTGGAAATCTGGATTCCACTCCTGGCTCAGAAAATATTAGCTGCGTGAACTTGTATTAAAACGATTTCTGCTCTGGCCAACGACCGTAAAAGTACTGGGTGATTTCATCACCCATTATGGCGTTTATGGATCAGTACTATTTTTATACCACGTGAAGTTATATAGAGGACATATCAAACATTTCACAGAGTGTCTAGATGAATTTACTATCCATTTCCACATGTAGGTTAATTTTAGTAACTCCCACATTTAAGATTCTGTGCTAAAAGGTACTGTAAGTGTACATCTACCACATAATAAAAGGAAAATATGCTGTTTGAAGGAAGAAGAGAACATGTGAAGAAATCCTCTCTCAGCGCGTGGGGGGAGAAGGTGAGATGCAGGGTTAAGCATTTCAACCCTTAAGTTTTAGAAGTATTTATGAAATCAATCCTAGGAAACTAAAATGCAAAACTGAATTGCCAGTAACGCTAACCAACATTATTACAAGATATTTTCTCATTTCAGGGACATGGGATATTTTTTCACTATATTGTGGTAAAAAAAAAAAAAAAAAGGTTAATCATGCTTGTTACTTGTGGGTCTATCAAATGACAAATTATGTCATATTTGAAAAGATGAACTTTAGCTCATGTTCCAAGACAGTTTTAAATGCTGCAGAAGGGTAGAGAGGGTGAACAGTCTGATGTCTGAATTTTCTCAAAAGTGACATTAAGCTGCCTTTGCAGAGTAGTTGGCCCCTGACCAACGTGACTTCAAAATTTTTACCTGCCAAGCTATCAGATCCTTCAGTTTTTCAATCTTGTCATGGTCTTCCGGATGCTCGTGCATATATTTTTCAGTAAAAAAAGCCTAGACAAGAGAGAAAAACGAGCAGTTATTTCAGAAAATGATTTGACACCTACTACCGCAGAAGAACTACCTGAAGCAGAGATAAATGAACCAAACCAAGAGTGCTACAAAATACTAGCAACAGCTATGAATACAAGCTGAAAATCTAGGAAAAAGAGAGATAATTTAACAATATCTTAAGATTAAGGTATCCATCTTTTGCGATCAGTGAAGTGGGCAGATGACTGCATGGTGAAGAAGACCGACTCTGCTCATCGAGCGAGCAGCACTGCTGAGCAATCCGGCTTGGGCATTACTCTTGCGCAGGAGCTCTTGGTAGATGAGGTGGGTCAGAGTTACCGAAGGACAGAAATGATCCGACGGCAGCTTAACTCGGTGTGCACTTACTTCATTTACGTTATTAAGACATGTTGCCTATGTATGCCAGCTTAATAAGATTAATTTTCCAAATATGAATAATTAATACAGTTTTTATAGTTTCCCAATGTTAATATAACTCATATAACTCATATAAGTTTTAACAGTTTACTTGTAACAAGCCATTAGGATTATTTAGAGAGATTTGCAACTGGCTGGTACCTCAGAAGTCATCTCTGTTACTTGATTAATCCTTACAAACTCATGTATTTGAAAGCAAATGAGAAAATTGCAATCAGTTACTTTGATCACTGAAGTGCACCCAGGAATTCCTGCTTCGGCTCCGATGTCCAATTGCATTAGAGCGCGCGTTTCAGATGTCATCAATCTCAGTTTGCAACCGCAGCGAGCAACCATCCACCACATGCCTACGCGAACGTTCTGGCAGTTAAAATACGCTCGCTGCTGAGCATCTTTTACTTCAAATTTAGAAAGGCAAAAATGTACCCAGAAATTCCAGAAATACACGGAAGACATTGAAGAATGCAGGTTCTAGGCAACGTTCTGCAGAGCACGTGTAAGGGGACATACGCATCTCGTCCATACGCAAATACGGGTGCACGCACACACGCTTTCTACAGCATCACAGGAGAGGCCAGGTCCAAAGGGGTGACGTAGGACAGGACAGTTGATTTTGACGTTACCTTTTCGTAGTTTGTGAACCCTCCCATGACCGCAGGATCCACAATGCCATTGAGTAGCATAGAGAGAGGGTTAATAGGTAGATTTGGATCATTTAGATGTTGTTGAATCATATTATTGATCTTATCATTTGTTAACTGCATAGTTTCTATTGCATTTTCCAGTGGACTGATTTCAACCTAAAACAACAACAAAAGGAGGTTTTAACGAAGGAATAGAGTTTTTACTGGCCAGGCCACCTCAGTAGAACTGGCTGTCCACCCAACCACCACAGTTCCAAACACTTCAGAAATTTCACAACACAAGATATTTTAACCAGTAATTAGTAGAAAGGGTTGCTAGGGGCAGTTAAATGTTGGTATGTATATATATATCTATATATATATCATAATAACTGGTATGATTATCGGTATTAATGGAGAAAGTTAAATGAATTTCACCGCTATAGTAGAGATTAGATCTTGGAAGTGTAACAGAGCAAAAAATTTAGAAAGGCTCTGACAGGACTCATGAATTTTTTTTGAAAGATTACGGAGAACATCCCGGATTAAGAACCGATAAGTTTTAGAAGTACAAAGAAAAATCCAGCTTAGTGCAACAGTGAGAAATAAATGATAACTTAATGTGGATTTTCTGATGGAAAATGTAATCTTAAGAAGCTCAAAAATCAAGAAGGTATTTTTGCAGTGATTACTTTTGGTGTACTTCCAGGGAAATAGAGTTTAATATGTTGAAGAGATGGCTTCTACACTACCCACTGTGTTTTTTTTTTGACAAGGTCATGTTTTCTTCTCCCTAACTTGGATAACTGAAGTACGAACTCTTCTTTCTCAGAGAGTCTTGACTTCAATGAAGAGAGATCCTCCGATGCCTTAATGGGGTGAAGTAGTTCTCATACTGTGTAAAACTTGGTTTATTTTAATTGACTGATCTCTGGCTATTATTTATGACCAGATACTGTGACTTTGGGAATGGCGGCTCTTCATATTGAAAAACAGGTTAAATATTTAAAATGTACCTAAAATTGCATATTTAGTCAGCGGGCTAAAAAAAATCTCCACTAACTAGCAGCAACCCACAATGCAGAAAGTCCTCATTGGAAGACTGAAGTCATCGTCTACTTGCATTTAAAAAATGATATGGTAGGAACAGAAAAGAAAGGTTAATTGGGGCCTGTGAGGAAAATGCAAGTGTGTATTTGATTACACCCTAATCTGCATAAATGCTACATAAACAAAGCAGCACTTCTACCTAGCTATCAGTTGCTTAACATGGTGCTGAGAACCACTTATAATCAAATCTCTTCAGTTGTTACTCTTACACCTGCCGTCTGATTACATCGAGGATGTTTTAATTAGCATTTTTAAAAGTATGCCTGGTGAATTATTTTAGGGAGGGAAGGTAACAGGCCAAATGGTGCCGTTCGGTCTGCTCCGACCCGGCACCGGCTCGGGTGCTCGCGAGATGACTGCTCTGACAGCCAGAGCCGGACAAATCTATCTGAGACCCGATTCAGCATTTCATCCGTCAAGAACCGTTCGAGCTGTGTTGTGAACATCACATGCTAAATTTAGGACTCTTGTCATTTTTATTAACGGGTTGATAGCTATCCAATAATTTGTTGATGAACCATTGCTTTTAAAGCTCTTGAATATCTATAGAAATTAGCACTCATTGAGCTGACAGACATCCTTTTAACTTTTCTATGTCAGCAATCACGGCTTGCTTTCTCACTCTCCTTTCTTTTACCATTTGGACAATCCTCTCTCTTAGTTTTTTAAAAGCAGATGGAGGGTTGCAGTTTCCAGCCTACTATAAACTGTGCCTTGGACCTTGATGAAAGCCATTTATTACAAATTTCTATACTTGTAATTATGACCTTTCTTCCAAGTAGCTTGCTAACTCTGGGCACTAAACAATCTATTTATGGCAAAGAAAAAATTATACGTATTTGGAACACTTTAAAGATTAAACATCAAAACAAAGCATAGATTAGTAATTGCGCTTTTTAAAACTCACTAACTATAATTCAAAATCCAGCTTCTAATTCACTGGCTGACCTCAGCAAATTTTTCCTCTAAAATTGTTTGGGTCTAACCAATGCAAATTAGATTCAGAAAAATGCATGTACACAACAGATTCCTTGTAGATAATGAACCAACTGAAAAGGTTTAGCTACAATTGTGCAGAAATGATTACAATAATTTAAAAAAACAAACACATTTGAGGAAATGATGCGCATTTCTATTGCTTGTGTAACATAATACATTGCATTTATTAAATTACACAGGCCTCTCTTATCACTGATTTGCTACAATCTCACCTTTTCATTTAAAGGTGTTCTAGTTCCATCAATAGAACACAAAATGGTCACAGGTATTTTAATTCACTGTGTTTAGTAAAATAGCAATAATATTTGTATCCATAATCAAAGCTTAGCATTAGAGAGATGCAGACTCGGTGATCACGCTTCTAGCACTGCAGCTGACAGCAATCTTGAAGAAAGTCAATACCAATTTTGTAGTAACTATGCCAGAGCTAGGTCAAAAGTTATCCTTTGCTGTCTTCCCACATATTATTAAGTCCCCTTCTGGTATCATTTTTCAACTGTGTGACTAATATAATCCTTACTTACAAAAAGCTTATAGAAAGCACTCTCCCAGGATTTATGCACATTTCTGTGACAAGCATAGCGTTAAAGGTGCATGTATACAAATTGTTTGCATAAAGCAGCCTGTCAGGCTCTATTCTTAACTCCTAAGGAAAAGAGACTTTCATCAGATTTGCCAGCCCTTATAAACAACACTTTTGGCAATCAGGAAGATAAATACAATCTTCTCTATCAGGATTATATTGAAAACGCAAAATTCATTAAAAATCCAATGCGTTTTATACAGTTGTCTATTACTGTCAAATATCACATTCATATTCTGTTACTATAGATACCATAGTAATTTTCTGCATTACTTCTGTTCATCTAAATACAACTGTCCAACATAACCTCAATGGAGCAGTGAAAAAGGTTTTGATTAATCATATGCAAATTGTTCTTTCCCTTTAAAAATAAGTCTCACAAGGGAGATTTAAAGACTGCAGTAACAATGTTTTTATTGCTATTTAAAAATTATAGCTGCGTAAAAATAATTTAATCTTTAAGACATTTAATGGACATGTCTTATCTAAACAGTTTAAGCGGTACAACCACAGAAATGCGTATTTTTGAGTTAGTGAGGTTGCTAGGGTATATTTTGGCTAACTATGGAAAAGCAGCAACATAAAAAGAATCTTTAATCACAATTGATAAGTAGAGAAGAAATTCAGACACGTATGATGCAGCTGGTTTGTGGTATATTTTGCATAAATTACAATCAAAATACCTAAATTCTCTTTTCCAAAATGCAGATTGGTTTTTATACACTAGGGTTCTCCTGCTCTATCTCAGGTCCTCCTTCATTTCAGGCTTATGCCTAGCACCACCGGCTCTACAAGCTCACCTGCTGCAAGGTAGAAGTACTTCTTAAAAGTATTTCAAGCCCTTTATCGGAAATTGCCCTAAAGCTCTGGAAGACTCAGGCACGCTCTTTTTTTTGTACCAGGAGTGGAAGAGCATTACTTTAGCCACCCTCAGTCAATAATCTGCATCCGCAGCAAGCCAGCAAGTTTCCTTTGTGTTCGGATGTCAACTATAGCCGCATTGATTGGGTGTTCACTCAAGCACAGTTGTACAGAAATAGAAGTGCTCGCTAAGTGTATAAAAACCACGTTCTTTTATGCAATTTCAGTAAAGCAAAATTGATCTTACCATGAAAACTGATTTGACT
Organism: Dromaius novaehollandiae; assembly: GCF_036370855.1. Lineage (NCBI taxonomy): Eukaryota > Metazoa > Chordata > Aves > Casuariiformes > Dromaiidae > Dromaius > Dromaius novaehollandiae. The sequence goes on along the minus strand of NC_088103.1, from coordinate 46,778,556 downwards.
TCAAACCACCTCAGAATCCCGGGCAGTTTATAGGCTGTCACGTAGATGGTTCTCTCAATCCACATATTCTGCAAACGTGACACAAACCTCACGTTATCAGACGGACGGCTTTTATCTTAAACACAGACCTAAACCACTGCAGCATCACAGACATTAAAAAGGAAGGTTCACGCGGAATCTCGGTTTGGAGAGACGACCGAATAGTGCTGATTTAAATCTGAGGGTGGTGTGGTGCATTGACACTGATACATCATCTAGCAGAGAAATGTTGCTCCCTTAATGAAAGGAGAACATTGGGTAAAAGACCCACCTGTTTCTACTGTACGGGCATTTTTCTAGTTTAACTTCCAGAGCTTTTAAGGACTATCTTCCATAAAACCACAACATTTGGACGTAAGAAAAAGCTTTTTTCCCATGAAGGCAGTCGAGCTGTGGGACAGGATCCCCGGAGAGGCCGTGCCATCTCCATCCGTGGAGGTTTCAAGACCCGACTGGATAAAAGCCCTGAGCAGCCGGCTGGACCGGACCCTCCTGAGGTCCCCTGCTGACCTTCAGGCCCCAGCCTGAATCATTCGGTGCTTCTGCGATGTAAACGACTGTGAACTGCAATGGCTTTATTTTCACATCCTTTTGCTGTTTTGAATTTAAGGATTGATGATTTAACATCGTTTAACATGATTTAACTTTTCTTCATCTCTGCATACTTGCTTCTTAACAGATGTCAAAAAAGTCTCTTGACCTGATTTTGTTAGGACTGGCATGTTAATAGTTCATCTTATTTATACGAGGCTTTTTTAAAACAGAATTGTTTATTCCATCTCCCAGCAACAGAAGATGAGTTTTCAGAATGATTTAGATATGCCTAAAGATTTTACCTGCACTCAAAATATATCATAAACTATAGTGGTCTGGTTTAGCACTCTGGCTTCAGGAAAAGGGGGTTTCCTACCTTCTCAGCAAAACCCCTCCAGATCAGCAAATCAGCCACTTTGATGTAACGGCCACCAAAAGAGGCCAGAGAAACGCAAGGACTCTCTGAATGAACACCCAAATTTTTGCTGCAGTAAATCAAATACTCAGCATTCATTAGGAACGGAGTTGATTAGGCCCCACTCCTACACAGAAAACTAAGTTCTTTGCTTAAGAAATGATGAATGAATTTAACATTTTAATTACTACTACTTTACTACTAACTGTTCCTACTAGAACCACCGTGAATAAAACGATGTCTATAAAAAAAAAGGTAATCAATTTTACGCAACCTGTTGTAAACATTTTGAGGAATACAACCTGTGCTCAAATGAGTTTTATTGACCATTAGAAGAAACATATGGAGAAGAAAAAGGATTGCTGCAAAAAGATTGGTTTTAGAAGATGCCTGACTAGAATCCTCATGGCAAGAGGTTTCAGCAGGAGACGTCTATATTTAAAAGCCTAATAGTGTTGAACTTCTTTCTCAAAACAGGTTTTCGCAAACTAAATATAGCTTTGTGCATTGTTTTTTTCACTGGCATAAAACAGAACATGATAAATTGCTTTTTTATCGAGCTTCTAGCAAGTACAATCACATTTAAACCTAGAATTCATTTTTAAATAACCAAAACAAAGAATGGTTGAGATTCTCCGAACAGAGGGGAATAAACAAAACCCAAAAGTACGCTTCTTTTATTTACCGCAAATTCATTATCTGGGTTTTTCTCTCCTTTTCGAACAGGGCGTGAATACTCAAACCGCTGGACTTCATTGACCCTATAGAAACTGAAAAAAAAAAAATCCCAGGAAAAGCATAATCAGTATCAAATATTTTCAGTTTAGGAATTGTCGCTAAACTCTATTTCTAGCAAAAAGTTTATGGATGAATATAAAATGCCTGTGGGATGAGCATTTTCCAGTGGGTTACATATGACCTCTACTAATAGGAAAAATACGTATGAACCATCAGTACGATCACTATGTTCCTGGGCTGCATGCTTACAGAGGAACATACAAAACCCACTTCCCCAAAACATAACCCAAATAAACAAGAGAACACCCACCTATCTGCAACAACATAACCTTTTCTAAATTATTTCAAAATATAACTTATCGTGCTTTAGAAATTTTTTAAGAATCATAAAAAAGAGCCTCCCACAATTTGTTTCTAATTTTCATTACCATTAGATTTTTGGTGATACTTTGCAGTTCCATCCCAGCTATAAAATTAAAGCGAGTATTAATTGAGCTAGTTCATTCTGCCAGTTTGTCTTGATGCCACATCACACACACACACAGAACTGACTTATTTTTAAGCTCCCAAAGCTGCTAATCTCATTGACAAAACAGTGCCCAAGCACTTGCACAAGTCAACTGAGGACAGCATTGGAGGCACTGCCCGAGGAGGGGCTACAAACTCCTCCTGCCACCGATCAAAATGTCCATATAACCATACTCTACCTTCCCTCACTTCTTATTATTTATTACCCAATAGCAACTACTAAACAGGGGGTCTCACGTTAAGGAATCAAGTCCCAACGCGCTCCTCCTCCCTACGGTTTCCTTTTGCATCCACATAGTATTTTCATCTATTGTTTATGGACAGCCTGGAAGAGCTGTTCACTATCTAACATCTGTTATACAAAGAACTAATTTAAATGTTAGAGGGGAGACTGATAAAATTGCAAAAGCCACCGAAACTCACCTCACGATTTGTTCTGACACTGGCTTGTGAAATTTAGGAGGTAAATCAAGTTTTGGCTTCACGGTAAAGCACTGAATATCTGAATCCAAGGGTTAAGAACTGAAAAAAGACAACTGCAACTACGCAAGAGAGACGTTTCAACCAGAGAGCGGATAAGAGAGTCCTAGAACAACCGGATCGACACACGGCACCGACGAAGGCACAAGGGCAGCAGTGCCCTGCTCCTGCGGCCACAGCCACCAGCCCGGGCGCGCGTGCGGGCTTCTGCACGCAGAAACACAAGGATACACTGGCCAGAGGAGTTTTTAATGTCGTCGCCGGGTGGAGATGTCGTTTTCATTTTTTCCGCGTTTGGAAACTGCGTTAGCAGCCTCGCTTCGAAGTCCTCGCGCCGTTCGTACTCCTTGCCCCGGTAGATGAACACCTTGTTCTGGAAACAAATGGGGAGGCAAAATCCTGTTAGCAGCATCCACAGCAACAAACTGGGATCCCTTAAACGCTGGTCCCAAGGATGTAAAGGAGATGTTTTACATTCCTAACGCTATGATATGATCGTTTACAAATATTTGACCCCAATTCCATAAAGCAGGAGGCATTTCGGTGACTCCAGCTCAGCACTGAGACCATGAAGCACGTGCTTACCTTCAAGCGTATGTGTAAGCCCAGCTCAACTCACCAGGATTGAAACACATGATTTAAAGGATCTATGGCACAGAGGCCCATGGAAAAAGTATTGAGACAAATTATACTGTCTATGAAATCCAAGATCTCCTTAAAGCCCTCTAATCCATCTTCCAAAGTAAGAATGCAAGTAAATAAACAGAACCAGGCGCCCTCTCTGCGTGTACTGAAACGGTACTGACACGAGCAAGTGAGAGTAGCAGAGATAGTTATACACGTGAGACGAGGTCAGCTTTAGTAGAGGTCCAAAGATACCGACTTTTTGGGGAAAGACTTGTACGCTGTGGACTTCACATTAGTCTATTAGTTTTGCCAGAGTACCGTTGTCTGAACACAGTATAACTTTCAGATTATTAAATATATTGTATTTCTATGTATTGATTTCTTCTGCTAACAATAAAGAAAACTATGATATATTTTATAGAGTCCATGTATGTACTGAACACATTAAATTCTAAAGAAAATATGCATATTTGTAAACTGACCAAACAAAGTAAAGTAGGTTTTGACATGGATGCAAGACCTGAGTCTGAATATGCTTAACCTTAAGTTTATTATTCAGCTCAGAATGAACACCTGGTGAGAAAATTATATAGCATTTATTACAAAAAAAGTGTTAGGAATTCAGGTAAAAAAGATGAAATGATTTACCTTTACCTATCAGGTTTAGTTCTGCAATGCTGTCTGTTAAAACTAAAAATAGATAAAAACAATACTCTATCTGAAAAAAGATATGAAGGGCAAATGTCTAGGAGGTGTATTATAATTCACAGGGAGAATTACAATAGGAGAAAAAAGCTTGTATGGAGAATTTACTCATTCAGCAAGGCACTTAATAGCCAAATTTTAAGAGTTTTTCTCGCTCATTTATTACAAACTGATGAATCCTCAAGCCTACGGTAAAACATAAGTTTTCCTGCACTTACAAAAAAATTTTTCAGTTGTGATGAGAAAAAGCAGTTCAATACTAATACAGCAGATTAACGCTATTCTGTATCATATCCCTTGGACTATACAGTTTAACACAGAGCTCCAGCTGGAAAACTGCATGTTGTACTGTGCACTTTTGCTGCACATAAATGCATGGTTGGGGTGGGAGCTGCAACCAGCTACCCCACAGCCCCTGCACCCAGACGCTCGCGGCAGCCCGCTGCGTCTCCTGCGGTCCCAGGATGATCACGCTCTCGGCAGCGGCTCTACCTCACTGGACGTCTACCACGTCTGGAGAGGGTAAGATGCCCTCTGCTACGAGTGACCAGACGTGAGCCAAATTTCATGATGAATCACAGCCGCAATACGCTCTGTAAAGTTACCCGCGATTTTATCACGCATTGTGTTACATAGTCTTGAAGACAGCTGTTAATGCAAACCTTCTCTACAGGAGTAGCCTAAAATATTAATTCAATTATTTTCCAGAGAATCAGGTTGGTTGAGCTCAACAATGACTCCTTCCTACCTGAAAATAAATATTTTTTTTGCCTGGTAAAACCTAAGAGACAATTAAGATTTTAAAGAAGTCTTAATAAACTTTTCTTATTTAATGTACCGTAAAGAAACGTCTTTGTTCTTTGATGCTTGATAAAAGAATGTTTCATGTACAATACTTGACATGTACTTCAAACGTGACAGTAATGCTTAGCTTTCCGCATCATCATCTCTTTAGCATCAGTCTCTTGATTCAAAAACCACCGTAGCTTGCACACCATCACGGATCCACGTCTGTTACTAACATATGGCTCTGTCAATTTGCAGAATTGCATTTCACGAGCTTTAGGGCAGATCTGGGTGCTGATCATGCTCCTACTCCACCGAATAGTCACATTCTCTTTGGCAAGAGTTGCCTGGCCATAATTTGGAGACCACACAGAGTGGGCGAACATATCAGAGCTTATCTCCAAATTTTTGTTTAATAGTTTGCACACAAGGGATGCTCCAAAATACAGTCTTAGCCTGGCAGAAACTGCCCAGGGTCAGTTCTATTCATTTCAGCTCAGGGGAACTGATAATTAGTTGTGCTTACTGGGACGTATAAACGGCATAACTATACCTGTAATGCAGCACCCCAGAAGGTATGAAAAGCCATGTGCATCTGCTTCTTCATGGGATAACTCAAGAACTTCTACTTCTTCAACATGATCTTTTGTTAGTTTGTGAAAAAGGACTCATATGTGATACGAAAAACTTCATTACATAGCTTACCTCTATATTTCCTCCCTGTTCCCCGTCTTGACCAAGATTCTGGATGACCCTTCACTGTTTGCTGATAGGATTACATAGACATTTTCTCCACTGCTGGTCTTTGTGACCTTCAGCTATGCTCATGAAAGGAATGCTTGGGGTGCACCTCTTGGTGACCGTATTGGATTTTCCCAGTCAACATTAAACACTGGATCCATCTACCCCTCTCCCTCTGCTTTCATTTACTTATTAGCATGAACTGTAGTTCTGAATATACAGAACAGGGGCACATCCCACAAACTCTTGTGAATGCCCTTCATACTTTGGTCTAGCTTAATTCCAATCACAACACAGACCAACGTGCAGGGGATGCGTCCAGTTCTGCTGCCACTCCACTGGAGCTCTGGAGTAGCCTTGTTTATTTTTCAGAGTAATCCATTTGAGGCTGGATCTAATGGGAAAACAATACTCCTCTAATGCCCTATTTATTTGAAGAGCAGTAGACTTCTTCCAAATGAACTCCTGATTACTTGGAGTAAATATTATATTTCTTGGGGTTTTTTGCAAGCCTTTCCCTTCTTTTCTGAAAACATTTTAAGTTTCTGTGTGAATATCTGATCATAACGTTTCCATGAGGGAGGATCATTCTAAGACAACTCTATTCTGAAATCATCATGGTTTTTTCTTTACTTTGCACACTTTTAATACATCATAAATATATCTAAAGGAACCAGCTGACCACAAGCAAACTGATAAAACCAGCTTAATCAGTATTCACTGGATCTACCCGTTGAGCCAGACTTTAGCATTTGCCTGGGCTTACCCTTGGTATTTATTATGGCATAATATGTGAGTGTTAAAAAGGAATTATTCAGTTATATTCAGGAATTCATCTCTTCAACAAGTATTTCCAGGAGGAAACCCACTAGCAGCCCCTGAGACTGAATCTCCGAGTCTTCTGGAGCAAAAGTAATCTTATTCTTCTGTCTCTTGAACTGCCTTAATCTACTGGAACTCCTCCACAGGGGTTTGGAGAGAGATTCTTCCTAAACTGAAAATCCTCAGCTTTTAAGATAGATATGAGCAACAGAGCAGCTAAATAGCTAACATATTATTTCCATGTCACTGACTACCAAATAGAGGACATAGTCCAGAGACTCATGATACAGATGGAATTTAGATGTTTAAGTGCCCCAGCTAACCACTAGCTCAACTCTGTAACAATCCCAGTACCAGCGGAAGAAATCTAAAACATTACTAGACTTCCATTGCTGTCATCAGCTAAGTGACCTATGTTTCAAATAGACGCATGACTCACGAAAATTTAGGATAAAAGACTGCATTTAAAGATAACATGCAGGTCTCCTGTGTGTCACAACTCCTTTAAGGGGTCAACATGCAAAAAAACTTGCCAACAGCACGTAGAGAAAAGCAGTGGTAGTATACAAAGCTGACGCCGTGACATCCAACTTCCATTTTAGAGACTGTGCTGGGAAGGACACTCACCTGAAAACACGACCACATACAGAAAGACTTCTCTACTGTTCATATCTCCCTGTCAGGCAAAAATGTCACCATTTCACATGGTGCTGGTTATAACCTTGTTTCACAGACTGGATCCAGAGCTAAAACACAACCACTATAGGTAAAGGAATGTCAGACAGACTGTAAATAACATACTGGTATCGGTGATTTCTTCACACGGAGTGAAGTTTCCAAAGCAAGAGACCTGGCTATCATCTGTGGAGAAAGGAGAACACTTACTCTTATGAACGTGGGAAATCCCTGGCCGTAGTATCCAACAGCAAAATAATCTGGTTTAGGTCTTATCACTTTCACAATGTTTTCATAGAACTGGGCTTGCTTTCGCTGAAAAATAAATAGAAGAAACACATTTAATGACTCAGACTTTAAAGCAGATTTCCTAAGCTTAAATTAGAGCTGAAATTCTAAGGTGACAGACGCCTCTTTCTTGCCCCTTTTTGTTCACTTTTCTAACAGATATTAACTCATATTTTGAAATATTAGACTCTGCATCCATTCTTTTCACGCTCATCTTGGTGAACCTCCGTATTTAATCCCGAGCTCTTGAGGAAGCTGCAGAAATCGCCAGGCAGCCTCAGCTCCCAGGGACGACAGTGCTGCTGCCCCAAGCACTGCGACTCCGTCACCAGGCGCGACCGGCGACACAGGCGGCACGCAGAGATGCAGGAGCTAAGATGCTATCAACTGCTCAGTGCTAAAGTTAGTTCATCTCCATGGTACTGACTTCTCAGTTTTCAGCTGTTGCATTTCGTTACATTTTTCTAGTATTTCCAGTCCATATTTACAACTGTTTATTTGTATATGGAAAGCGTGCAGTTGAAAATGGCAGAAAAATATAACTTTTGGAATAAATACACACATGTGAGACACCATCTGTTTTCACAGTGGAATCCTTTATCTCAAATGATGAAATAATAACAAATGTACAGCTTTAAACGATCTGTTCATTAACTTATGTTTAGCCTATTACGCTCTGTACGAGAACGAATTCCGATTTGGGGGCAGCTTTATTACTGCTCCCATATGACAGATAACAGTAAACGGCAAGAAGACTACAAAGACCCAGATCTGCCATATATATCTCAGTTCACCTGTAGCAAAACTATTTTGTCCTTTGTGAATTGTCTCAGAGTCTAATATTTAATATTGCTTTAACAAAAGAGACGATAGGGAGAACAGGGAGAAAGAAAAAACTTCTTATTTTATTGTGGGGAAAAAAGAGAGCTAGAATGCACCAGTGAGAAGAGCCTGCGGGATACGTGAGACTGGAAACTGCATTTTGATCTTTCCCATATCATGGGTCAATGTCCAAGGCACTATGGTATTAACCATTGATATGGCTCTCCCTCAGTTTCTCTTGTGAAATAAGCAGGTAAACTCAGTTCTTTGACAACTATGAGAAGTGCGAGCTCTACATTTCCCACGTTAGAAATGGGCAAACTTCCTTTACACAGGCCAGTGAGCTAAATCGGGTTTATACCACTGCATCTTCTGAAATTATCTCACTTAATGTAAATAATGGCATATTTAGTGCATGAGAGAAAAGGAAAAAAAATCCATAACTCAACGTTTTTAGCCATCATCTACAGTGTATGAAGTGCAAATTCAAGCTTCTGCTCCAAAGAATGAATAAAGTGTGATAAAGAACAGTTGCCTCAGTGACAAAAGCTTTTCGTATTTCCATTTGTAAGCGTAAAGATGATGGAAAATTAACAGGAAGGGACTCAGACGTGAGCTGTCTATTGGTGAATGATCATATCTGACGCATGACAATAATTTCTAGCTGAAGAAGAACGTTTCTATTGCAAGGCAGCATATTCGATACTGAACGCAGCATCCGGGGCTCTGTGGACAGCAGCACAGCCAGCAGACCAGCGAAGGCTCTTCTTGAATAATATAGCACCTACACAATGCTCTATCTGTACATCCTTTACAGCCTGGAGCAAAAAGCAACGTGAAACCAGGCTCCAGACGCATTGGCTAGGCAAACAAATACAGTTAACCAAAAATAGTTAAAATGCCTGTTTACCAGAAAACGAGGACCATCAAGAAGTGATACAACAAAAGAGAAGGGCCTGTAAAGGACTAAAGAAACCATAAAATTGGGAAGGGTGAGATTTACCTTTTTTCTCCAACAAATGCTTTCACCATGTTAGTGTCCAGCTAAAAATGACCAGGATAAAGTGGAGAAACAATCAAAAAGCTAAGGAAGAAGTACTCTGGTGAGTGCAAAGGGGAAAAAAATGAGAACAAAACTATCAAAAATCTGAAAGCCAAAAATCTTCTGAAACAAAACTGGATGTACCAACTTGTGTGAAAACAGTTGAGAAGATCGGAGTGAAAGTGGCAGCTGCCATTTATCTCTTTGGAGCAGAGCAAGAGAAAAAAGGGCGCAGGCATAATGAATGGGTAACATCAGGGAAAAAGAACTAGCTCGAGATGTGAGTGTTTGGGGATTATTCATATCTAAAAAAAGAAATGTGAATGTGGAAAGACACTTCAAAGAGAATGGGGACTTTTCATGCTCCCATCTATATTTAAATGCCAGATTTCCTTTTATACCCCAAATAAATCAGCTCAACATGATCACAAACTTTTTCGTCCAGGTTAAAAACATATATATCAATATATCCTTTTCAGACACATCAGTGGTAGTCAATTTATCAGCATTTGTCCAAAAAAGCCAAACTAAGCATCTATTTTTGCATTATATTAACATAAGAGAAATTTTCAATATTATTCTAAAAGCTTAAAAATTATAACCTGGAAAATCTATCACAGTATCTACGTTATTTTATAAAAACCTACCAGTAGTTCACTGAGTTGTTCATAATCAAACATTTCATTTTCATACTGCTCTGCAAGTTCTTTACCCAAGGCAATGGCCTCTTCCCACATCTGTTGGAAAAAAACACCAAAAACCAACTAAACAAAAAACCTTAATTACATACCTTAGTTAAACCACAAAATCAGAATAAAATAAATCTTAGTAAAATGTATTGTGTGACGTGCCTGAAAACACAGTGCATAAGACGTGCCAAATAGCTGCGGGAGCTTTACCCACACGTGTCTCTCTTGAGTGCAAATCAAGTAAAATGATCAAATTATTTCAGAAATAAAATGACTCCTGCTAGCCCAGCTAGAGATCCAATAATGTGTACACACGGCCTGCCCACCAAGAAACCCAGAGCCTAGCACTTCAGATATATGTTGTTGATTGATTATAGTTTATAATCACCCTCCTCTCTCTAATATCTATAATGTAGATTAGACAGGACAGGCAATTTGCAGATATTGCTTTCAACAAATATTCATTATATTTCCATTGGCTCTTTTTCTTCTCTTGTTCTTCAACCATGAAATGCAGCAGGCATCTCAACTGACCCAAAGTAATTTAACAATATCCTTCAGCTCTTTAGAAGCCAACAATCTTAATGAGGAGCAGCAAGAATGTTTTTAAATGTGTATTTTTCTTTTTTTTCTGCATTGAATGTAAAGCACCACTCCAAACCAAAAAGGTGCTTAAATTAGCACACCAGGAAATCCAAGGCCAAACTTGATGGTCTGTCTCTGCTGCTGAAATTTGGCTGGCACTGCTGACCTCGCTTTGTAAAAAAAAATATGAGAGCTGGAATGAGTTATAAATCAATTTGTTTCATATTACTCTTCATCTTAAATTTAAATCCCCTGTCCACACCACCTAATACTCTTCTCGGTATCACGCCACGCATTGCTCGCCTTGGTGAAATACAGAGAGACGGATGCAGCTTCAAAGAGCGGGAGGCGAGCAGAGGGTTGAGGGAAAGGGCTGGACATGTTCCCCCATCACTCCCCAAAGACATCTGCCTTATGCGGGGGGAAAAAAAAGACTTTCAGATAAAGCATCACCAGCTTGCTAGAGATGACAAGAGCTAGATGCTGGGAGGAGAGGAGAAGAGAGGAGAGAGAACGGCAATCCTGGGAAACCTTCATGACTGCAACCAATTCCTGTGTCTATCCCATGGAGACCTGCTTGACCTCGCTGCACAAACCAGAAACATTCTACCAAAAAAAGAAAAAAAAGTCCAAAAAATCTCCAAAATACACAAATGAAAAAAAAGAAAAAATCCCATAGCTCAAAGCTAAAATTAATAAATGTTGGGTAAATTTTCTTTGCCTTTTGATCTGCAAGTTGAAATCACATTTATTAGTATTTCAGGAAGACTTGGGAAAAACAAGACTTTTAGGAAATGTCCTAATTCTAGACACTGAGGCTTTGAAAACCAAACCAAACCACTAAAGGTTCATAAGGCTCGTGGTATTACTGTGACTGCCGGCAACACTGACCTGATCTGTGTACCAGCTAAGGGGTCGAACAGGCCACAGGGACACGTGGTTGATGCTGTCAAGGTCAGGGAAGCAAGAAAGAAAATATGGGCCAGGAACTTCCCCAGAAGCTGCTGGCATGTCTCAGTGAGAAAAGGGAGCTTCTGAGTCCTAAAGAAAAAATCCTCTGCCCCTCAAAAAGAATGGATGCATGTTCTCCAACGGGACGGACGGTTGGGCAAATGGAAGCTGAATAGTGACCTAATTTAACACAGGAGCTCATGAGGTGTTGCATCTGCCACCTACATTAACCTCTCTTTGTGACTTCAGGTGATATTGGACTGTTCATCTGATTTTTCTCATTTCTACAGCAGGGTTCACAATACTCTTTTCCTAGGGAAGAGGACTGGAATGAGCACGAGTTACCTAATGTCTGTAAAGTGCTTTGAAGATGAAAAAATGCATCAGAAAGCCTAATTACAACCACCAGAATGAGAATCCACATCTGCAGACAATCACAGGGCAGTTGTTACACTCGGGAACGCAACTTCTGAAAAACGGAAGGTTTGCAAAGTTTTTACCCATATTATATGTCTAATCTAGAATGATGATATAGAAATATATTTTTATCTCTAAACAAAAATTAACATGACTTTAAGAGTAAAGGAATATTTAGGGAAAAAATGAGCATATTCTTACATTTTAGGCTAGGTTAATTTGGGCTCAGAGGAGCAATATCCTACCACTTTATAGAAAGTAAACAAATATTCATAGTTGTTTGATAAGTCAGCAAGAGAACCCTTTCAAAAATCATTTAACCTTTCTTCACTTTGAATGCTGCCTCCTTTTTAACTTCAGTCATCCATAACTTCTTTTGCACATTTTCATTTCAAAGAAAATGGCGTTGCCGTAATTTCATTGCATCTGTTTTCTCTTTGCATGCTCCAAATTTAACTAGTCACTCTCCAAAGCAGAAGCACTTCTACTCTCTCTGCCTTTGTGAAAACATTTGTAGATGATCCGAGTCAAGCAGTTGTGTGGCAAACAGGATTTGCAATAAATGGTAGTCTATATAATTCTAGAGTTGCATTACCATTTTTATTTCTGCAGTGCCCAGATGCCATCGAACCCCGACCTGCACTGCGTGCACAGAAACGTCTATCGGTAGTGCAGCGATGCTAAAGACGACGAATCCTCACGCCCTACCTGGAGGCAAGGTGAGGCGGGAGGTGCAGCTTCAGCTGACTCAGCTCTACTTCTGGCTCTGCCACCGATTAAATTATGACTTTGACAGAACTGTATCTTTTTTGTGAGTTCTTTCCCTTCCCATCCCTGTCAGTCAAGACTGTAAACACTTCAGCGCAGATGCCGTGGTTTTACAGAGCTGAGCAGAAGGAGCCCCCCCATCTTGATCAACAGCTTTAGATGTTACTGAATATCAATATTAATAATGATTTTTATAGATGTTACAGACCAGAGAGCCTAAGAAATGTATCTTCAAATTAAATATGATATAGATTTAGTTTATCTCGATTACACACCCAGTAGTCGCACAATCCTAGCATTCTTCCATTTAATAACCATTCCCTTATCTGTAGCTGTAGCTGAACAGGAAAAAAAAACAGATTCTATGAACACACTTGTTTCTGACTTAAATTACTGAAATTACTTTTAATAGAATTCTCTAAAAGTTAGTTTACAAGTTATACTAATTATATTCTGTCACATCATTTTTACATGGAACACCTTCAGGTACAAATCACAGATAAAACCATTCTTCTGCTATTATACCACAAATACGTGATAGAACTGCCCAACTACGGGATGAGATTCTTTCAATTTTTGCCTATGTCTAAACTTCCTTGAGCCAAGGAGTCTGAGCAAAGGACCCACTTTTTGTTGTTACTACTTCTCAAAAATCCTGCTCTGCTCCAGCATCTCTCTTTTGAAATCCAATAGTCCAGCTCAATCCTGCGAAGGAGCAGTGAGGAGTTGTATTATAAGACTCAATTTGTAAAATGTCAAGTGCCCTGAACTTCCAAGGTCCACAAGTCAATTAACCACTTGGCTTTTCTCTATATTGTTTGTTCAACCGGACTAAAACACCTGCAATGTTCCTTTGTGGGGAAACAGGAAAATAAAACTAAACCTGGTAATTTATTTTTAACATCACAAAGCAAACAGGAACAGCGCGTTTAAAATACCCTGCACAGTCCTCTGAAAAATTTCTCTATTTACTACAGAGCAAATTTATTCAGGTGAGGACAGCGTGGTTGCGGCAAAGGATTCTGATAAATGAAATGTATATTCTTGAAGGTCAGTAACTCCCCATCTGCTGCCTCACAGATTTCCCGCACTGGAACTTTTCCCAGGCTTGCCTCGGACACGGCAGGTCTTCTGGAGGAGCGAGCCGTACGGGGAGCTACCACACAGGATTTCTGTGCTGTACAACTCATTAATGCAAGAAACAATTTATCTGGAGAGGGTACAAGCGAAAGGTTCCTGATATTGGAAGAAAAATGCTTCCTTTATGCTGAAAGCATAGGAAAAATGTGCATAACCTAAATCTAGTTATGTGGACACAGGCTGCAAATTTTTATGGGGGGGACTTTGAAGATGCAGAAGGAGACCTTTTCATGGCAAAATTTGCAATTTAATTTATTTTTGAAGTTTAGATTACTTGTTGCCCAGAAAGAACTGCAGCGTCCAACTTCGTTTCTGAGTTCTTTCATAGCAGGAATGGAGGATGTTAGGATGGTTTTTAGCTCCTGCTGAGTTAATGGCCAATAAAAATGAAATATTCAAGGATAAGAATATTATCATGCAACATTCTGAAGTATTAGGGGAATTATAAACACTGTCTACACTTCAGATAATATCAGATAACCGTTAAAGCTTAATATTCTTAATGAAACATTAAAACGCCATATTTCTCTACTGTTAGCACTGTATTTAAGAGTTGCAAGATGGCTGGAAACCCTTTAAAACGACTTGCTATATTCACTTGGAACGTGATCACACACTGTATCTTTGATCCCTGAAGACGGTCTGCTTTCTGCACAGGCTTAAGACATGAAGTGGGATATAAGCTGGACACAAGCCGTGTACTGACTCTTTGCAAACAGGTGGATTTCTCCAGTATCCTGTTAGCTGGAAAAAAAGGCATTCCTTGCCATATCCCATGAACTGGAAAAGGCACCTGAAGGCAAAAGCACGGCTTTTCCTGGAAATTTTCAAATATTTTGTGTTTTGTGGCTCCAGCAAAACAGCAAAAGCTTTTTGGAAGGGGGAGGAAGGAGGGAGGGGGCGAGCCAGCAATGTGCAGTTATTTATTTTTTTCTCTCTGGGACGAGCGCTTTCAGTTTCCGAAGTAGCCGCAGAAAGCGGCTAATTTATGGATTGCGGCAGCCACCGGCAAACTGGAAACACGCTACCGCTTGCACGTTTTACTGCGAAGGAATCAGAGTGCTGCCGCCTCCTTTAGAGCCGCAGAGACCGCCTAAGTCTGTTCATAAATGATACCTCTGCCAAGGACACCAGACTATTTCTTGGCTCCAGGAATATATTAGCAATGACTAACACCAATGGTTCCACACCGGCGAAATTTCACCCCACGTCTCTTTATTACTGCCACTATTTTTCCTTCTCATCATGATATGCTCAAGCCTAGCAATTTTCAGCAAAGTCCTTGGATTAAGTGTTTTATTGGAAATTACAAGGCTTCAGCAAAACATAGTAAGAGCAAACACTTCGGAGCGGTTCAAAGGATAAGTCAGACTGCAAGTGATAAATGTGAAGATGAAGCTTTTAAGGGCAAAAGCCCAGCGAGATGAAGATGAGACTGAAAAGTTCCACACAAAGAAGGGGAATGATCTAGGGGAGAAAGAAAACCATGCAAGCACTAGGGAAACTCGGAGGGGAGAACATACTATTTTGGAAAGGAGCAGCTTAGAAAGGTAATTCTGAATTATTGAAAAAAGAATCAAATCCATAAAGTAGGAGAGCAAAATACAGAAATTGTATCTGTAGATGGTAATTTCATAAAGGTTAAGGATGTGCTTCAGCTTTAGCAAATACTGTTTTCAGGACTGAAGGTCAAATATAAGTCAAAAAGCAAGACTGCTAAGAAAAATCTATTAAAAATGAGAATGAGGAATACTAAATGTGTCTCAAACAACCAAAGCAGGATACTCAGGGCAAAGGCCAGTATTCTGCTCTCACCAAAACGATACCCAGTGAAAGCCCCCACTCAGGCTTATTATAGGCTGAATTTCTCAGGTACTTCTGGTCTAGAAGTGGTACACTTCTGTGTACAGTGAATGCCAACGATTATACCTTCCCGCAAATTCACCCCGCTGTCAATGTGAATTTGGGGGAATAAGTTTCCTGGTTGTTCTACACAAGGAAATTCCTCCTGGGAAATCACTGAGCTACGAGAGAAGGATCGTGATCATCGAGAGGCTGAACTACGTCTCCCGTTACAAAAAAGGCCCATGTTTTAATACCAAGCGTTGCCTCTTGAGGAATCCCCCTCTGCCATTCCTCCTACGCTATGTGTCTAACCATGTCCACCTCTCCCTCAAGTCCTCTCCTTCCCACCAGTCTCGCCGGCTGGAGGGGAAGCAGAAGGGAAGGGATGCTCACAACCGCTTTAAATGGAAAACAAAAATTACGGAGCGTCTGTAAAAGCCTGGATGTAGCTCTGGGTCTTCAGTGTAAAAAGGCCCTTTAACATCTCTTACAACTTTACGGGAAGAGAAAGCAAAGTGGTAGGATCAACGCAGAGGGAACCGTCAGGCAGAGACACCCGTGCAAGCCTGGGGCAGGAACGGCTTAGCGTATCTAGCAGTAGTACTCCAAAAATGCACAGCAAATGCCATTTCAGATGTGTTATTCATCAGGGAATGGCACAGTTTAAGCAACTGCTGGACTAAATTTGCAAACTGCGTTGGTAAACGTAAAAAGTTGATCTAACCTCATGTGGGCACATCCCGATTGAGAGTCTCTTCATTCACAGAGGAAAAACAGCTTAATTCTACTGCGAAAACTTCAGCTTTGAACTTCCTGACTTTTGAAAATTCACGGAAGATATTCATATTCTCAGGGTATATTGATTTTCTTTCCCTTTTCATTGAAGGATATGAAAAATTCTGTCACCACCGGCTCAGCTGATTAGGAAAGGAGTGCTTTAAAAATGAACTGTTTGCTCACAAAAAAAATTAAGCAGGAATCCTATGACCTAAGTCGTGCAAAGGAGATGGGATTAAGCAATTACAGTGGTTCCCTCGATGTCACAGTTCACAAATAAATTTTAGAAGAATGAAGATTCTTTATCTAAATATGAGGGAAAAGGGTAGACACAGAATAGCCCTTTCAGTGCTATTTCTTCTGAAAGCAGACAGATCCTTCTCTTATTTCTAGCTGTACGATCTGAGAAAAAATTACGAATGGTTGCTCCGTCTAACAACGGTCTCTCAAGCGTGGATGCCGTGCTGTGTAATGTGGCACCCGATGAAAAGTGAGCAGCAGGTATTTTGCCTGCTGTTTATATAAACAGCTCATTAGTGCTATCAGCAGAAATGGGCGCAGACAACCTTCACATAGATTGTTTTCAGTACAGATGAAAGGAAACCATAGCTTTTAATTTACAGCTCAAATGCAGTGGCCTGGCGCTCAGAAGAGCAATTCCCATCGACTGTATACTTGCACCATAAAAGAGAAACTGCAACCTATAAAAATGTAAAACAACAACATAAAGATATGCAACTTCTGACTCTTCCTTTCAAGAGAGGAGTGTAATATTAAAATCAATCTACTTTTAAATCAAATATGACCCAAATTGTAATTGGGTTCTTCTTCTTAACAGTTGTTAAAGGGTTAGTAAAAGTTTTATGGAAAGCAGAAGTGTGCCACAGAAATACACTTGTCCTGTTTGAGTAGCTCGGCTCTATGACAATCTAGGAATAAAACTCGTTAACATCATTTAGTAACCATTTCTAAACATAGCATTAAGATAAGGCATAGCATTTGACCTTTTAAACAAAGTTTCTGTCAAAATACTAATATGACTTGGCTGAAAACTCACTTGGTAATATGAGGTGGTTGGATAACATTCAAGTTCTCCCAGAAAATGACATTTTCGTTTGCACTACGTTGATGCAACAAAAATTGCTTTTAAAAACCTGAGTTTATGTTTCTGAAATATTCTGGCGCAGAGCTTTCCACCTCTATATTTAAACACTGTCTGCATGAAATGACCAAACAGGGATACGTCTCTAATTCTTTGTCTACTGAGCTACAAACCCTCATCGCTGTGGACAGGTAACACCAACACCCACCCCTTCCACCATGCAACGTGAAATCCAAACTCATCCTGCAAAAAAGAAGCAATTGCAAAGAAATAGTCTCATGTGATCGTTCTCTCCTCCACCTTCTTAGGGTACGAACCACACAGGCATCCTTTCTCTGAGGGAATTATTTTGCCTACGCAAGAATAAGCAAGGGCAGCTGAAGCACTAGCCAGCAGAGCTATTGCAATGGCCAAAGAAAATAAGTCCCCCCAAATGAGATGCATCGCTACTGACTTTTTCCCCCTCTCTGTAGCATCATATGCACATATATTTATCCTTAACACAGCACTTATAAACGTACCATTGATTCTTCTTTTTACTATTACTTTTTTGGTATTATTAAGTGCTAGCGGGCAAACTGTTTAAATAAAACACTCCAAATCATAACTTATAAGAAGTTTAAAGCTCCCTGAAGGTCACTTGATGCAAGCTGTGTTTACTGTTCGACTGCCAGTTAGAGAAAAAAAAGCAATGAAACATATTTGGGCTTTTTTCTTCCCTTTTTACCTTGCCCTTGTCAAAGTAATGGATAATTTCTTGATACAGCTGATCTTTCAACTGTCCTTGAGTAGCCGCCTGGTATCCATCCCGCTGGGTAAGGTGTGCTGCACATGCTTCTTCCGACCACTGGATAATACAAGAATAAAGAGGGGAAAAATGAAAGCAAATCAGAAGTGATGAAATGTGGCAGTAAAATTAGGCTAATTAAAATACACATTTTGATTTCAAAAAGTGATACCGCGGCTAATGCAATAACCAAGATTTTACTGCAGTTGTGTAATTTGATTCCTTGGGCGCGAGGATCATTTATTTGAATGCTGTAATTAGAGGCTAATTACAGATATCAGCTAAAAGGAAACTTCTTGAAGTGGTTTCCTCTCCTCCCCAACGCATTTGATGCGCCTGACCTTGGCCTGCTGATTAGCACAGCCTGCGAGGTATCAAATCAACATGAGCAGGTTTTTGCTGGGAGAAACCCTGAAGCCAAGCTACATCAATGCAAGTGGAAAGGGCTATAGACACAGAAGCTAAAGAGCTAAGCTCTGCTGGGAATCTCGGGAGGCATGGAAAAGAGCAACTAAAATCATAAAGCCTGCTTACTCTTAGACACTTGCTGCTCTTCCAGCTTGCTGGAGGATTTGACCACGAGATGAACCTTGAAGACCGCGGGAGTAAATAACTACCGCTGTTGGTTCGCTGAATGCCCAGCTCCAAGCGGACCGAGCAATTCCCTACGGCTTTCTCTCTTCCACCGGCATTTTCGAGGGTCCAGGGAGGCAGGGCATAGCCCAAACTGCTGGACTCCAGCCTTCACACCAGCTCTTCCACCTCTCTCTCCCCTCCGCCCACCACTCTTCCCTAACTGGAGATGAGACGATACTGGAGCTTCTCCCTCCCCAGGGTGCTAATAGTATATGCTGCCTTTACATAGCTACCTACTTGCACAAAGCTGGCAGGCAATTAATACCTCTGAGGCTCACAAAAGCCCATCAAATCAAATGGAATTTGTCACTGATTGCAAAAGAGCCAGGGAGAGGAGCTCCGACATGACCTGTTGCCTTAAGAAACCAAGTTTAAAAAAAAGAATTAAAAAATTAAAGGAACTGCCCCCTTTCTCCTCTAAAGAGCAAAGCTGCCATAGAAGGAGGATTGCCCACAGAAATAAAATGGTTTAACTTCCAGAAAGGAACGAACCCCTATGAGGATCAGCAATTCACAGATTTATTCATAGAATTGGTCAGTGCTGTTATATCATCTAGTTTTAGCTCCTGTATACTATATTTTACCTAATTACTTCTTTATTTGGCCAAGATTTTTGTGCCTGACTAAAGCATAATTTATGTTTGGCTAAAGTGTATCTCACAAAATCGTATTTTGCCTTTTTCTGGAAACAGGAAGGAATGAGGGCTACACCCCAGCCCTTGGTAGCGTCTTCCAGTGGTTACACACTGTCTGATGTAGATGTGTCTTGACTACAGTTTTGAACTTTAAGCTGCTTTAGAAGGCTCTTCAATACTATTTTCTTCCCCTGAAGATAGGCACGTGGTGCAAACCAAGTTGATCTCTTTTTGGCCGGGCAGCCAGAGAAAAATTTCTCACTGACGGAAGCTTTCTCCAGTTCTCACACTGTTTTCAGCTCGCTCTCAAACCCTTTCCAATTTTTAATTCTTTCTAAAAATACGCACATAAAATAATATTGCAGCCTGCGTTTGAACGAAGCCTTTTTTCCAAAGATCTAGCCTAACCTCTGCAAGAGATGATGCTGGAACACAGGCTAGAATTTAAATACAAGTGATCTGGTGAGGTTTTAAAATCTCCACTGCTTTCATGAAAATAGACCTCTTTTGTACAGTAAAGCCATGTTTCCGAGCAACTCAAACTCCATGGGATCCTACAATGCAGTAACTTTTTTTTTCCAGTGTCAGTGTCTTCTGTTAGTTTTCAGCACCTTAATCTTGAATAACTGGGTTAAAAATAAAATTTAAGTCTCTTCTCCAAAGTGCAATTCGTCAGCTTGCAGTAATCCGCCAAAAACGATGCTGACTCTCTCTCCACCCAGACAGCATTCTTGCAAATTGAGAGGTGGATTTCTCAAAAGCTCCAAGCCTTGACCTAAATGTGATCCCCTTAAAATCAGTGTGATGAAGCATATGCCAATGCTGCGTGTCATTGAAAACCCTGTCCTCAAGCTATGACAGCAGAATCCTGGGGCACTCAATAGCTCCGAGTGACCCACACCACAATACTGAAGCCACAGGGTTTCTTGCTGCTACTTTGGAAGCAATGCTGAGCCCCTCTGCCCACCGCTAACTCATGCTAATGACAGGACATTCCTTTAGACAGATCAATATCCACTTATCATAAAGTAATTCCAAATTATAACACGTGTATTTACAAATAAACACGTAATACCCTCCTGAGTTTTGAGAAGCCAGGATAAATACTACCCTTATGTTTCCCATCTTCTGTTGATTTGCATTATAAGAGAAGAAAACTGGATTTGTTCTGGATATTTATTTCAGGAAAATAAAAGGAGCAAATGAAGATACTCATCCAGTCTCTGAAGACATGCCGTAAGAAAGAAAAACTGGCTAAACTCTAATTTAAGGTCATATAAAGCCTATCGATTAGAGAATTCAGGACATAACGGGTAAAATTCAGAATGACATTTTATGGCACTGTTCATTCCACCATTTTCAAGCAAATGCAGCACCTATAGAAGGGGAGGCTTTATCTTGTCTAAAGGGTTCACTCATGCGAGGTGCAATAAGCAAGCATGATGCAATTTGTCAGTCCTGTTTTACTTTCCTCGCGGGAACGGGAGAGATCGTTCTGCTCAGAGAATCGGCTAGTTCCTCACTCAAACCTCTTCCCACAGGCAACTCGCTGGACCATTCTGGGCAACTGAAGGTGTCAAAGTCATCTCCTCAGCCCTCCGCCTCTCCGAGACATGTCTTGGCACAGAAAATTCTGTTACCAAACAAGTAACTCCCAACTGCCCCCGCTTCTAGTAATATTAATAATATTAACATTGCTCCAGTGCTTTTATGTGCCAGATGAATCTTACTGATGTTGCCTTTGTGTTGCAATCCTCAATCAATTTTAGAACAGAGTAAGTATATTTCAAAGTGTCTTAATTTAAATTGCAGAGGTATGGTTTGCATCATATTTAGTCTTATTACAGTTTGGATGCAGTTTACGCAGTGTTGAAGTAAAATAAATCTCGAAGCATCCTTTAAGAGCATTTCATTCCACTCCTTCCACTGCAACTTTTCAAAATAGATTGTTTCAACACTAACATTTCTCTCGAGATTGCGTAGAATAAATCAAAGATTGCTAAGAATAATTTGCTGCACAGAATGGAATAAAGTCCCTTGAAGAAAGCAGTTACCGCTAGCGTAGCTTCTGCAATAACACATACGGCTTGCAATACACGTGCCACTGGCATAAGAAACAGGTAACGGGGAAGATGCAGCTCTCGGTGATTCTGGTTTTGGGTGTCTGCCCGCTTACGAGCGGCGCTGCTCGGCCTCGGGCTGCGCACAAGGAACCGGACGGCAAAACCGCATCCAGAAAGGACGCAGAGAGCTGCAGGTCTCCCCGGAGAGGGAGAGGGAGATGGAGATTTCGCTGCGGGTGCCTGGAGGGGTGAAATGGGACTAAAACAAATGCTTCAGAAAACGCCGATTCTTACAAAATTCAGATTTCTACTTTTCTATCAACTGGTTTTTTAAGCATAAAACTCGCTGCTACTAATTTAGCAGTGACGTCGCTATATTGAAGATGCGATTTCAAAACGAAACATCTGCCACTAAGCACCGCTGAAATCCTCCCGAGTGATAACGCAGGGGACACGGCTGCGTGCGCTCCGGTATCTGTGACACAATTATGTCAACCAGCTGCACGTTTTAGACAACTCCACACACCAAAAAAATTCTCAGTGAAATTCCTGCACGATCAAACATGACTGATTGTCACTATATAGTGTTAAAAACTCAAATGCTTTATTTAGGTGTACCATGTATATATACATTGTATATATACAATTTTATTTATATTGCTGTTCTTCATGTAGGTTACACCAAAACACTCTGCAAAGAACAGCAATACGGTATGTCTCTAAGAGTGCTGTAAACTGTGTATCACTGCATTAACAGTAGACATACCTTTTAAAGGCGTGAACCTCGAAAGAGACCACTTGAATTTCTCTTTTATCATCCCAAATCAAAACTAAATGTACAGATCCCTAACAGCACCTAAGGGCAGTCTCTTCGCCTCACTTGCACTACTTCTGCATAAACAACTGGTGGACAGCTCGTTTACTGCAATACGTGCTAAGATGCTTCCACAGATTACATAATTGTCCTATTTAAAAGGAATTTACATTACAGTGAGCTTTGTAATCCAACCTGCAGCCTCTACTTGATTGCACTTCTGATCATTTTAGATCAAGATCAGTAAACCGCGCTCTGACACACTAATGACAGAGGGCTGACAGTTGCCTCAGCATGTATTCAGAGTGCAGTAATACACAACTGCGAAGTGAGAGGCAAAGCACAGATAGTTCATCAGTTCCCAAGACTGAAGAAACAATTCTGCCATTGGTTACTGGTACCGCGATTCTCAAAACTTCAATGCGTTTCAGTATTCACCTTAAGCAGCTTTGCATGCAGGAGTAACGTGTACGCGGCTTCCGTATAGTTGTCGCATTCTTTGTGCAGGTCGCAGAGTTTGTACAAATACCTACAAGTAACACAAGCACTGGTTCTTAAAATGCTACAAAATCATTTGTTTTGGAGATCGCAAAAGTTAAATTCTATGCTCAAACAGGTAAACGTATCTGGGATTATTTAAAGCTCCCATTTCTGTGTTTCAGATGAACTTTAAGGAGCATTTGCTTTTCTATTGCGTTTTTCTTCCAGTACCTATAAACGACTTGTGAAGAGTAACAAATTCAATACAGATTTTATTTAAGTAGTATTGTTCTAATTGTTCAGATATGGAGATAGATCTAGGTCTTGTCCCTTAATTTCAACATCATCATGCCCCTGGAAGGAGATTCTCTCCACTTGTTTTTTCTTTTTTTCCCCAAAGTTAAGAGGCATCTGAGAATGAATTCATGAATAATATTTAGATGCCAAAAATAGCAGTAAAAACACAAGCGTCATTGTTTTCGCATATCAGTCTAGCCAATTTTAAGCCAAAGTAAAAATAGAGGACTAGGAACCCTGAGGTTTACAAAAAGCATGACAACATATTACCATTTTTACTTCATACGAAAAATAGAATTTGAAAGGTTCCCAGAAGTTTTAAATTTAAAATAAGCATCAGTCATCATATGGATAGTCCTTTTTTTCCCCCTCCAACAGTCATATGTTTTGTAAGTCGCCAGAAAGTAAAATTATTTCTTCCTTAGTTTTACTTATTTTCCTTATAAAGGCATCATAATAAAATTGAAGGAGTTACAAAAAAAAAAGCTCATGAGTCTAAACCCTAATGCTCACTGTTCTCAATGAACTCAATGTACCTAAGCCCCAGGACAGGTATGCTTTTCTTTACTTCTTCCCCTCCAACCCCCAAATGATTGCTTAATAGAAACATAATTTTCTCCAATTGTGCTACAGTAAGTCAAGCAAAATCTGTCAGTGGTCATGTTTACAAACCTTATGTACATTTCTTCTCTCTCAATCTCTTTGTAGAAATTCTGAAATACAAAATTATTTTGTTACAAAGTCTTTGATTTCGCAGTCAGAAATGTATACAGAACATGCTCCAGATTAAAAATTCATAATTGCATAACATCAGCCTCAAAATCGCAAAATGAAATCTGCCTCTAGCGATAGAACACAAGTTATTTAACTTACAAAACCTAATGCTGTGATGATGTTTCATGATGTAGCATATTAGGGCTTATGTTTCATTGCAAAGGTTAAGAATTTGCAAGCGGAGTGCTGCTAGAAATTGCTGCTGGCATTTGCAAGTCACACATCATTAACCACTTGCAATTGAAATTTGGTAATGTACAAAACCATAATTTTAAGTAACTGTTGTACTATGGATTTAAAACTCTAAACCTTACTTGAGCAATACATCATCTGCTCTTGGATTCTAATATTTTCTTTGGGAATAGAAAGTTAGAATAGCGTTATTTATCTGGTTTCATATACCACACATCATCATCGCCTCCCCTTAAGACATATCTGAATGCCTCTGGCCTTGAGATAAACTAGTTAACACTACAAATATTGTAAATACAGGATATGATAAATTGGGCAAGATATTTAAGGCACTTCTGAATCCAATTTAAAGTTTGACTTGAAAAATTAACATATATCTAAGAAAACAAAACAGTCAGAAATTTATCCTTCAATGCATTAGGATAAATTTAAACAATAAATAAATCAGTCTGGGTAGCCACTAACACATGAGTAAGTCCAATATAGAACTGTTCCCGTCGAAGAGAGCCGCAGCAATATGATCGATACTCCGTACTGCTTTGCAAATGACTTGTAACGAAGGGAATGTGCCATTATAGCTAGTATACCTGCTCATTTCTTGTGAGCTCAGCTCCAGAGACGCACTGAACCAAACGAAACCATGCTACCTGAAATTTCTGCAGTCTGGTTTTTACCATTTGTGGGGGCTTTTTGTTCTTTTTTAAGTAGAAGACACTTCTGTGTTGGGGGAAATAACAAGCGTCCTGACATTTTTTGAGATGCAGACAGAGGGAAAACAAACTAAAATACCAATCGCAGTTTGTGATTTGATGCCTCCACACCCTCT
Organism: Dromaius novaehollandiae; assembly: GCF_036370855.1. Taxonomy (NCBI): domain Eukaryota; kingdom Metazoa; phylum Chordata; class Aves; order Casuariiformes; family Dromaiidae; genus Dromaius; species Dromaius novaehollandiae. The sequence goes on along the minus strand of NC_088103.1, from coordinate 46,753,536 downwards.
CCCACTCTGATGGAGCAGGAGCGGGGCACGACGGCTGCGCTCCACGCGCCGAGGACGTCTGCAGCACTCACAAGTGCTAAAAAGCTGCCAAATATTTACACAGATCTTTCCAAAATGGCCTGCATGAAACCTCTCAGCCATATCACATTAGGCCGTAAACGCTGTGTGCCACAAGTTTAAACAAAATACAGTAGAAAAAGATCTAATCTAACTAGTACCAGCTTAGAGGTCTCTAAAATGTATTTTAATGTAATTTTTCCATAGGGGTTCATTTTGCGCTAGTAAAATCTCATATTGTAATGCTTCCACCAAAAAGCCTGACATGTATCTGGTGAGGAAGACCACCTACTGCTTCCAATTCTGCTTTAAATGGACAAAAGTTTAGCTGGTCTCTAACTGGACAGTGACCCAGACACAAACCGAGCCTCCTGCGAAAGGTGTTAAAGGAAACGTGGAGTGAGCGATGGTGCCGCGGGGCTGCTCCCCTCTCCCGGCTTACCAGCACGTTGACGGTGCAGCTCATGCGGTTCTCCTTGTTCTCGTCGTGCATTATGGTCCGGTAGTCCAACAGCCTCTCCATTAAGCGGACAACGAGTTTCACAAAAGTTTCTCCACTTTTAGCAAGGTATTTGTGCTTTCGGCAGTGCTCCAGGAGACTAGGAAACAATTACATATGCCTTGTTAATCACACGCAGAAAAAAGAGCTTGACTCAGGTGCAATTTTAAATATTGTGCATCATTAACAGATTTTAATTACTTCTGGGCTACAAAGTTCATTGTAGTCTAATTGCTCTCTCTCCTGACTTCATGGTGACATAAATCCCGCTGCTGATCAACACTTACATTTTGTCAAATAACACTTTGTACTGCTCGTCTCCTCTGCCTCCTTCCACTTCATGATCCAGTTTTGTGATGATCTCATTTTCAAACTATAATTAAACAAAGCAAGCGTAAATAATCAGATGGCAAATATTTCACATTATTGCTGTGGCCTAAATGGTTCAGAGAGTGGTTGGGTATCTCTGCGAGATGTTTTAAAGCCTGATTGCCTTTAAGAGTTTGCAGTCCCTGATATTAGACTTCTATCCGCTATGATCTACTGCCCTACAAGGATCTTTCATTGAAGAAATCATTGGTCATGTAGCTAAATGAAGCTTAAATATTTGCATTAGGAAAAACTAAATAAGGAGACAAATGACAAGAATGAGAGCAGCAAAAAAGCACACACAAAGTAGAGCACACAGCATCTCCTGCAATAATGATAATAGCAACAAAAGCAAAATAAATAAAAGCTCTGAAAGCTCTATTTCTGATGATATATGACACCTAAGGCTGCTCAGCCAGTTGCATCGTTCAGCGGGATGCAAACCCTAGCATCACTAACATCTCTCCTCAGTACAGAGACATTGGCTCACCCTGTGGCACAACCCAATAAACTGTTTATAAGTCACTGCAGAGGGGAAGGAAATTGTTACAAACAGCTTAAGAGTAACGTTTTTATTTAGGAAATAATAAAAGAATGCAATCTCAAGTGGGCACTGGAATATATTTTAAATGCAAACTGGATAATTCATTGGACTTTTAATGGGTACAGAAGGTTTTGCCTGTTGCTGCTACCTTGACTAGGGCCCATGATGCATTGATGAGAAAAGCATGGATGCTCTGTAGCTCGATGTACTGTCAGACTGAGGATGCTTTTCCTCAAACACTGGCTTCAGCAGCAAAGCCCCTTCAAGAGGTCCCGCCACCCACACGTGCACCTCCATCCCAGCTACGAGCTTTCCTTCCCAATGCTACAGTTCACCACCTCCAAGTTGTACCAGGAACCTGATGGCACTTCTTCAACTACCTCCTCATACCAAAGTATCCACTTGACGGTGACAACAGTATGAGGTCCTATGTTAAAGCCACCTCGGGCTGCCTGGGGAGAACGAAGGGGCTTCCCATAACTGGAGAAGTTGGTCTCTGGCTTTTGCTGAGAGCTGGTGAGCAAAACCAGGCTTCTTTCACCAGGGGCAATGGCAAGGGGGCCACGAGCATAGCTTCAAAGAGCTGCGCAATGGAGGTCACGTGCCCAAGAGCCCGCAGCTGCAGTCTATGCTGTGCTCAAGTTCTCCTCAAATTTCCACCTCGAAGACAAAAGCAAAACGTATGTGCCAGGAGGCAAAATCCCTGCCAGACCGGCCGTGGACGGGACTGCAGCCTCCGCGCAAGGGCTGGTCACGGGCACCCGGGCATGGGGACCGACATCCCAAAGCAGCCCGGGGCGGGCACCACGGAGGTCCGAGTGGGCGGTGGGCTCGCTCTTGGTGGGCCGCCAAGCGAGCTGCTGCTCCTGGAGCGGAGCCCACGCTCACGCAGCTGCAGCGCGAAGTGCTCGGCAACGCGACCCAACGCGGACGGGGCCCGGAGGGAGTCATCTCCCACGGGATCAGGCACATACGGGAGCAGGAGAAGACGAGCTGTTATCCCTGGCCGGTGGCATGGTTGAGATTGGTTTGGCTATAAAGAGAAGCTGCATTTTTCAGTCCACGCTGTAAAGTTCTGCTGGCATATTTATGTCAGCTGGAGTGTGAGATCACACATCCCTTGCCAAGGTAGCGCTGTCATGATGCAACTCTGACGGTCAGAGTGCTTTTTGGCACCGTAATTTATATCGCTTGGAGGAGGCGTAGCCACGTCCACCACCAACCTCTTCCTGCCAGCGTATGCTGCGTTTCGGCTCTGCCCACACGGTCCTCCCTCCACCGGCAGAGGTTATCACAGCATCTCCGTCAAACAGCAATCAGACATGTCCTGCCTTCTGCCACAGCCACTTGTCATAGGGCACCCCAGGTTTTGTCTCCTCAGTGTTTGTGTTGGGAAATTTATTTTTATATACCACCTGAAACCAGCCAGAATTGTCTTAACAACAGAGCAAAAAAATTCCAAGTTCAGTGACTACAAGCTAGCGACCTACTGCTCAGCGCAAATTCCGGGTAAAGGTTGACAACACGCGTAATTCAAGCCAGCTGTGGTCCGTCCCGGAGCGGGACTGGCCCTCACTCCGCCCAGCCGTGCCTCCCTCGGGCCATCTGCCCATCGCGCGACCCCAGCCTGAGCCTGGAAACTAAAAAGACCAAGCAATGGCCGCTGGATCAGTAAGTAGATTCGCAAGGCAACCACAACTCAGGTCTCAACATGACTCTGTGCAACACAACACCCCAAAATGTAACTTAAGAACCAACCAAATAGGCGAGCAGACATCCAGTCTGCAAAATTTCCCAGTTTTGCAAAGTTTGGTAAAGTTGCATTACCGAAAACTGGAACTTATATGAAGACAGCTAAGAAACCTTAACTATACATCATACTGTGCACACAGTGATAAAATCGATTAAGTAACCAAACAGCAGATACTGCATCTTAAAACAATTTTTACTGCTCTGCTTGGCCAGATTTTAAAAAATAAAACCCCAAAAGTCAGATTAAAACCTGAGTTCTAGAAATTTTGAAGGTACTTTTCTGTACCCCACATGAACCACTGAATCATAGAAACACCGACCGGAAAAGACCTCAAAGATCATTTAGCCGCAACTCCCAGCTGAAGCAAGATTAATGCCACACTGTATCAGGCCAACTGCGACTTTCTTTTAGCCAAGTGTCAAAAATCTCCACGGCTGGATGATTACACAGGCTCTCTGGGCAACCTGTTCCAGCGCTGCAGTACTTTCCTTGGGAAGAAATGAATGGAAAGTGAAGTGAAATAAGATTCTTAATACAATGAATGCATTATTCAAAAAATGACAGGAAAATGAGAAAAAGAAGAATAATGCAATCCACCCCCTCTACGAAGCAAACACAAGCTGAAATACGTTTCCCAGAGCACAAGGACATGTCAAGTAAAACACTAAGGCAATACAATAATGAAACAAAGAAGTCACAAAATTCATGTTCTCTAATAAGACACAGAAAGAAATTGGCTTTCTACACCAGTGTGAAAAATGACACTTGCTGCCAGCATTAGCCCTTTGGGTAATGTGTTTTTTAGAAAGAGATTACTCATATGAAGGGCAGCAATTAAATTTGTCAGACAGGATTTTCAGCATTTTCTTGGTATCAATTTTACTCAAATTTCTATAGATCCTGGCTTTTTCAGCCTATCTCCCTAAATGCCCACTTGGGTTGAACAACGGGGTGGGACAGAGCTACAGTTGTGGCATTTCTGTGCTTTGAAGAGAAAGGACCTTTACCAATGGCTTTGCTCTTTGATCACTATTGATACTTATCAGGCAATTGAGATGGTCTGGGTCATACAAGCCAGATAACTAAACACTGTTTAACATAGTTAAAATGTCTTCTGGGTCTCTACAGAAGAAGGTAGCATTAGTGTAAGCTGTGGTCTACATAGCTATTGCCTTCCATGATTTGAGGAGGATTGGTGCCCACAAAAAACAGTGATGGAGGCACTGCATCTGGTGTGACGTTTTATCTGGTGATAAATTCTCTCTGAAGACTTTTTTTTCCTCTATTTTTTACAACAGATACAACAACACGAAGTCAGCTTGCAATTATTGTAATGGAATTTATTCTTAAGTGAAGAACTGCCAAATTTTCAGCCCTTATGTTAGAGCCAGTGACCCCTGCTGAGGCTTTTTCTGGAGGCTTGGGGAATATCTGGCACAATCTACGAGTTCGATTCCTATCTTTCTATTGACAGTGAAAGCCCGAGGGGAGATGTTAGGAAGATTATTGGAAATTATTATCAGCTCTTACTTGCAGCTGATGAAGATCTCAGCTTCTCTTCAGGGCAAGTGTTTGAACTTTGGCAAAGACTATATCCATTACTTCATCTGCCTGTTACAATCTCCCATTTGGAGAAAACTGTGGTTACAAATCGATGAGAGTTATCTAGCTTCTTGGAGTGTCAGCTCAACTAATCATTTTTAGTTTTAGGTTTACCTGAAGTATGGTTAGGCTACATTTGTAGCACTGATGGACAATTTAATTCTACCTGTAGATGATTTCCCATTTTCAATCCTCCAATCTGCTATAAACATGGTTAGATATGGGATAATACTGAATCTGCCATATAAAAGTGCCAGATAACAGCTCTAGAAATTAGTTCCAATACAGAAATAGTACACAGTTATTGTAAAAATTTGTTCAAAGGTTGCTGTGAAACTTGGCAATAATTCCCAACAGTTTCATCTGCTCCATTTACTATTTCTCACAGCATTCTAGCCAGCAAATAGCTCAAGCGGCCATTTAACATTAGATGACTTTGGAGGTCACTGGCCTTACTACACTACCTTCCTTGCTTGTGCTTCAGGTGGGCTGAGGGAGAGAGCCCAATATTCTCCAAAAGGCCAGAAAACAAGAAAAACTTAAACATTTACACTTCAACCTTAGATAACTAAAAAGGTTACTTATTGAAATTAACTTAATTTGCACATTCAGTGAGATTACAGAGAATATGCACCATCACAAAACCTTGGAGAAGTCATTAACTTCTGTTCTGTCTGCCAATCTATAATAGGGGGATACGGATGCTAACACAAGGCTCAGAAGTGGTAAGAAGATTTAATAATGAATTATAGGTTGTAAAACTTGAGAGATATTCAGATAAATTAGCTACTACTTGTTAAAGAGAAATGTATTAATCTGAAACTCATTGATAACCAACAAGAAATGACACTGCAAATATGAATGCCGGTATTACTGCCTCAATGACACTGGGATTTATTGTTATCTCTTAGAAATGAATTAAAAATGTCTCCCCTCATTTTTTCTCATCTTTACTCAATTACTTCTCTTCATAACAGAACACTAGCTAGAGGTACTTTAGCTGTACCATAGTTTTATTTTAGTAATCATAAATATTATGCACTCATTTATTACACATCCCTATATGATTTTTCTATCTTTTTGGCCACAGCTCTATTCTGCAAAACGTTATTCGAATTTCTCCTGCGAAACGGGACAGCTGTATTGTGGTTTTCTCAGGGCTCTTACTCAGGCCATTCCTTTGACACCACTGAAGCTATCACCATCGGACACGGGGATGATGCTCCTTAATAGCGCTGATCAGCCTTAAAGCTCGAGACACAGGACTCATAATTTCTTCATGCTCATCACTGCAAAGTGGAGGGGGGCTGCATCTCTCACACTCCATTCTTTACACATAAGGGTCCTCCCCTCCATGTTATTCAACAAGCGATGCAATAACATTGTGGAAGAAGGGGAAGGGAATTGCTTCTGACTTAATCCTTTATCTTATTTCGTTAATAGATTTTGCCTCTTAAAATAAACTAGTTCTACTAATTACCAGTTCTACTAATTACCAGGGCAATTAAAAGCAATCTTATGGTGCAATACCATAAGAAAGGGAGGTCGTGTCCAACATCTCACTCCTGCCAAAGACAGGTACCTCTCCCTTCCTCCTCCCTGCTTCCCCCACGGTTTATTTTGTACCAGTTCTGGCATTGACTGCATGTCTCCATGAACGGGTTCAACTCAAAACAAGCAGAAAATCAAATGAGCAATGAGACAGGTAGAGAAAAGAAAAGTTAAAGTTTTGGGCAGGCAAACAAGCAAGAATATTCATAAGAAATGAGCCTAAAGGAAGGAACAGATGGACAGAATAGGTAAGAAAAGCAGGAGCTCATGGCTGAATTCTACATTTTAGCCGAATGACTGTCTCATGATGAAATTTCTCTCCAGCAGTCGCCATGGGATCCATCACCATCACCTGACCAGCCCTTGAACAGTCAAACCAACTCTCTTTCATCACTTCTGTAGCTCTGACATATTCTCTTTGATCTAGGGGGTTTGCTAGTAAAACAGGCAAAGGAAAAAAGCAGAGCAGAGAAGGAGGCGTTTTCTTCTATAGGGAAGCTTCAGTCCCACACAGACTTTAGCATCAGATCCATGCTTTGAGGTACAGGCTACTTTGAAGCCTATATAAAGCTTCAAAGCACCTCAAGAGGGAGAGGACAAAACTGGGCAACTCCAGCTTTTAATGCCTTTAATTTAGTTCAGTAAAAAACAGAGGAATTTATTCATCATCTTTTTTTTTCCTTGGGACTATATATATTGGAAGAACAGAAACACCCATTCTGTCTCTTACAGGTTTTACCAAGCAAACCAATCCATACGGAAATTAAAAAGGTGATGGGGAAAGCTGTCTGTTTATAACACAAGCCATCACAGCATTAAAGTTCTGCAAAAATATTTAAATTCCTCTCCCACACATCATGAGGTTTACACATCTGCTGGGGAAGTGGAGCCTGTTTAAACCCTTGTTGATGTGACTAATAAGGTTAGCTAATTGGATTTCTGGCAGATTAGTTTAACAGCAGCCAACCATTCAATTCTCAACTTCTCTTTGAAAGCAAAGCTGGACAGTCACAATTGGTGGTGGCACGTATACGATATAATGCACTCCATTGCACAGACACATTAAGTATGAAAGCTTGCCTAGGCAGTGGTGATACTTAAATCATTTTACATCTATTTCTGTTACTTAGAAGCTAGCAAACACTACAATTAAGAAACAAGTTACAGTTTGCAAGACAGATGATGCAGTCCATTTTTGTTCAACATAGGGAAGCACTTGGGACTTGGATTCGACTGTTTGGTTCTTAGGACCAGCTCTAACTCAACATCGGTATGACACCAGACAGCTTCAAGTGACACCAGTCTGAGATGCTCGTGGTAGCCTACACCAGTATGCCTCTGCTCTTCAGTACCACCGGAGCGCAGTAGGAGAAAGGGACAAATGCATTCTGGCTTCTGTGCCTCCATTATGCTATAGGGTCCTCCTGTCTTCAACAATTTTCTTCTGGGTAGTGCAATATCAACTTCTGGCTTTCTTAGGATATAACCCATTAGAGGATCTGTCCCATTCAAGTGCATGCTGCAGGGAAGCTTTTTGATGGGATAACTGATTCTCAATTATTGACACACAGATATGTCACATACATCAGATGTCAGTCTGCTGCTGAATGGGGTTGGCAAGCTAGTTACAAATGACACAGAAAGGACCGAGGCACTAAACGCCTTCTCCGCCTCAGTCTGCACAGAGAAGGTCGGCCGCCAAGCCTGTAAGCCCAGAAGCACTGACGGAGCAAACAGCATACCGCTGATAGCAGATGAGGGTTGAGGTAGCGACCACCTACAGAAACTCAATATATACAGGTTGTTAAGACCTGAGAGGGTGCATCCCAGAGCACTAAGGACATCGCTTGACCTCATTATAAAGCCACACTGAATCAAGCTTTGTAAGACCATGGAGATCATGGAAAATCCTAGAGGACCACAGAAGGGCAAATATAAAACACAAAAAGGACAAAAAAGACAAACCAGGAAACTACAGTCCAGTCACGCACACTCCAATTCCTGAGAAAACTATGGAACAGGTCCCCATGGAAGCTATGTCCAGGTACACAAAGGACAAGAAGGTGACTGGGAAAAGCCAACATGGATTTACCAAAGGTAATCATATTTAACCAACCTGACTGCCTTCTACGACGAAACAAGTGGGTGAGTGGAGAGCTGTGGATTTTAGCAAGGTGTTTGAAACGGTCTCCTACACCATACTTGTTGACAAGCTGAAAACAAATGGAAGATGGAATACAAAATGGATGTATAACTGCCTAGATTGCTGAAGGGTGGTGGTGGTTAATGCCTCGATGTCAAACAGGCAGCTGGTCATGAGCGGAGCTCCTCGGGGTTGATTCCGGGTCCTATGTCCTTTCAGTACTATTCTGTACTACCCAATATCGTTAAAAGTGATCTGTATGATAGGAATGAACGCACCCTCACCAAGTCTGCAGATGACACCACACTGGGAGCACAGTTAGATACACGGGAAGGAAGAGCCACCATATAGAGAGACCTTGACAGGCTGGAAGACTGGGCCAACAAGAAATTGCGTAAGGTTTAACACAGAGAAATGTGCAGTCCTGAACCTGGGCTGGAATAGTGCCAAGCAGCAGTACCGGCTAGGGGACGGACTGGCTGGGGTGTCGCTCTGCTGGAAAGGACCTGGCGAACAGCAAGCTGAACACGAGTCAGCAGTGCACACTTGCAGCAAGGAAAGCAAACTGTGTCCTGGATTGCATCAGCAAGAGTACAGCCAGAAGATCAAGAGACGTGATTATTCCACTTCTTAGGCCACACTTGGAATACTGTGTCCAGCTTCCGTCCCCCCAGTTCAAAAGAGATATTGGGAAACTGGAGAGGGTCCAGTGGAGGCCCACTAAGAGGATTAGAGGGCTGGAGAGCTTAGCACATGAAGAGAGGTTGAAAGAATTGGGTTTGTTCAGCGTAGAGAAGAGAAGGCTCAAGGGGCATCTATTCACAATCTTCCAGTACATAAAACACAGTTATAGAGAAGATGGAGGTACTCTCTTCACAAGAGTGCACAGTGACAACACAAGAGGCAACAGGAGCAAGTTGCTTCATGGGAAATTCCATCTGGATGTAAGAAAAATATTCTTAAACATTGCAACAGGTTGCCCAGAGAAGGGGTGAAATTTCTCTCCCTGGAAACATCCAAGACTCGGGGCAGATGGCCCTGGATAACCCAGGGATCTCCAGAACTCCCATCCAACCCAGACTTTCTATCATTCTGTGATTCTCTGCTGTTTACAGTCTATGATCCTCATCACCCAAAACACAGATTTAAAGTTGCCAGTATGCTATATAACTACATTATCTGCAAAATTATAAATGGATAGATTGATTATTTTCTGTTAGACACGACTACGCATTCCAAATATACTGGACAAAGGTTTGCTACCTCTGTAACTGTCATCAATGTTATGTCCATAAATAAAGAAGTTATAGTGACATAAGAAATATATGTTGACTATCTACAATCCAAGACATCTCTGTTTTAACTACAAGGCATTTTTCTTCTCAAAAGGCAAAAAGAGTTTGTGTTAAAATATTTTAAGACATTCATTTATTAAAATCACCCAACTATTCCACACAAAGCTGGTTTTTTTTCTGTCATGAAAATACAGGGCCATAAATTTAGCTATAAAGTTACCCTGGGATTTTTCATGATCCATGTAATTGTACAAATAAAAAATGACAAGTAACAAAAGAGAGTATCTGACAGCAAAATGTTTAAATGGCATCCCAGTGAGCATTTCAATCTCTTCAGTATCATCAGAGTCAAACATAAGAAAGAATGATTAGGCAGTAATTGGATGGCACCAAAATACAGTTCACAACCTTTCTATACAGCATCCAGCGCAAAACAAATCAAAGTAATAAAGCTGATGCCATTTTACATGTTTAAGTCACTCCACACAGATATTCATTTATTCTGGCTACAGATTTCTTACGAGCTGGTTACGAACAATAGTTCACAAAGAAGTACGGAAAAGGTTAAGATTTCTCGCGCAAGAAGCAAAACTGCCAGTATAAACGAACAAAAGTAACGAACACCACGTCAAACTTCATTGCAAAATTCACAAGGTCATATCCTGAACTGACAGTAATTTTCATAGCGTGATGGAGCTACACTGATTTATACCACCAAACTACCTGGCTCACAGGATTTAAAGTTTGTGCAATCTGTCTTCAAAGCACTGCTAATCTTTGTATGTTCTCAAATGAAAAAATTACTTCGATGTCAAAAAAAAATCATATAAGAACCTTGCTGTGAATGCACACTCTTATACTCAATCCATAAGGTAAAGTTTCAAGGGAAAGAAAGTAAAATGAACAATGTCAAGAAACTTTCTTTCACTACACTTGTCTCTCAGAAGTCGAAGCTCTCAGGATAAGATTGTGCGTGTTTATTCAAGGATTTCCTTCAGCTTTTTAAAATGAAATGGAATAAAAATGCTACATTAGTACTTTATATTTTAGAGTGCCTATATAGCATGAAGAAACACCGTCACCGGTTGGATAGCTTTTTTCCCTTCTTCGAAATCCATAAAGTTATAAAGAATATCAAAATTATAAGATCCTCGAGATGACAAATTCTTACAGGTTATAATTCCCTTTGCCACATCATCAGGACTCCTTTAAGTCTAATTTAACTCAGACGCAGACTCCTCTCCTGAGTCACAGTGAAAATTTAAGACATCTCTCTTTGCTCTCCTTTTGTATCATAAAGAAAGGTTTCATTTACTTCATGCAAATTTTTGCCTCAGTAAGGATTTAAAACCCTCAGATGAAAATTCTATAGCCACTCAGACTTGTAGAAAATAAGCAAACCCATAATTATATTACGCTTGAGCAAAACAAGAGATAACAAAAATTCATACATGTCTGTCAAAGAACTTTCTTACAAACTTCAAATATTTGTAGCCGTCTGCTTACCATCTGGAAGCTTCGAGTCGAATGAAATTCACACTGCATCATATCAAAGAATATTGGGATTGTAGCTTTCCGAAGCTCTGTTTCGGGGATAAGCGTCATTTCTAATATAGGTCCCACCATTTCTGGGATGAACTTGATTTTATGCTGACCTTTAAAAGGAAAAATGCATTTCAGAGTTAGTGAGCAGCCACTGACTTTGGTAGAAGATAATTGCTTTAAAAGCTATATCAATAAATCCTCACATAGCTCAAATAAAGCATAGTGTTTTTCAAGATTTGATGCTACCGAAATAGGTGGTGTGATTTATGACTCGAGAGGGGAGCTAAAGGGTATGCATAAGCCTGAATTAATAAAGAGTTGTTCAATCAAAAAAATCAAACTGGAACTTGCTCTATTTTCCATAAACCAACTGCATTTACACAGTTCCAAAGGTTTTTCTTTTAAATCCATCTTCCGGATGGGCGAGAAGGTGGCCAGAAGGCCCATCGGTTACATCAGGCGACCAGAATTCCACCTCTTCCTCCGCGTACAAAACGCTCTCCGTGTCAGTCTATCAAAACGTCAGCACGAGTGCACACTCACACAGCCTCAGGACACGAAACTACGTCTTCACCAAGACTACAGTGTGTCTTCTTCCCTCAACGGTTGATCTAAGTGGCAAATCGTGTTTCACATTTATCTTCCCAAGAGGCAACGGCACCTCGCCCAACTCTCCCCGCTGTGCTCTTCCACAGGGTATAAAAATTAAATCTTAATGGGAACATGAAACGTCTTATATATTTTAAAAGCACCTGGTTACTGTTCATATTATTGGCTAGAAGTGTAGGGAAGGCAGATGACACATTCTGCAAGGTGCCTATAAGGCTTATGAAACATCATGAAATTCCCATACGGAAGACGTTACAGAAGTCCAGTGTATTACAGGATCCTGCTAACTCTGCGACGCGATGGATGTCATTTGATTTTTAAAATAAAAAAACCAGAACATAAATTTAAACAAATCTGGGTATCTTACGATACATTTGAAGTTTAGCACACACAACTGGTGAAGCTTCTCACACAGAGTTGCGAATAGATGTTTTATAAGAAAGCGCACTGAGAAGTAAGTTAATGCTTCATTGAGGTGGTTCAGATCAGGTTTCTCTAAAGCTGAGCTCATTTTAGAAGCCCTCAGCTTCCTCCCTTGTAAGACTCCTTTCCCATTGCAGTGGTATATGGCAGACAAATATATTTTAATTCATCCATATTCCGCTAGACTAGTAAGACTACTAGGGTATAACTATGGAAGTATTTAATTAGCAGTTTCATTTTGACTGGAACTAACATACATGTGAAGAAAGGTAATCAAGAAGAGATCCTTTACTAACAGAATGCTTTCTTTTTTGCAGATACAATTTAAAGTACTTGGTTTGGCAGACTTCTGAATCCTGCTAGCATGTTCTTACGGCAAATTAGTACTCAGCTAAAATTGCTACTTCGCATGGCCCTGCAATGCTGATCGCTGTTGAGGAACATCAAGAGTGAGCAGTAAAGCTTTCTGTCTTTCATTTAAGTATTATTACATTCAGCCTCTCAGGTGACAGTTTTCTTATATTACGCCTGAAAAGTGTCAGAGCCAATATTTCAGAAAACAAATGATAGTGACAAAAGATATTCGTCAGGCACAAATTCAATGTCATAAAGTTCTCTACGTGTCACAACGGGTTTTTCATTGCTTCCAGCACAGGGATTCCCGCAGAAAAGTAAATAATATCTTTTGAGGTCTAGAGGTGAAAAGATAGTGAATTTAAACTTTTTAAATGTTGGATCACTTTTCTATGGTGGAATATACAGTTCTTGCTCAGAAAGTACTGGACATGGCACGTCATGACAAAGTCACGCCTCGAAGGGAAAGCTCTAAGCCTGGCCCCGTCGGGTGCCCAGCAAAGATGTCAAGAGAGGTAAAGGCATCCGCAGGGTTCGGTCCCCACCGCGCCGGAGCCGGTCTCTAAGAGCCATCAGAGAACCCACTGCCATCGCACTGCATGTGCTCAGTCTTTTTGTCATTCAAAGCCTGTTTGTATTTATAGCAGCGCTGTCTCACAGGTAATAATCAGCAGAGTTTTTAAATCAATGAGGACAGAGCGCTTTTCAGAATATGAAATTCAGGAGGAGGACTTGGGGGGATAGAAGTGTGAGAGTTATTAGCAGAAAGTATTAAATCCACTCGAACACTGCACCGCGAAAAATCCCTCGCCTGCCGTTTGAAACCCATTTAGCTCTTCATTTCATCTGGAGGGTACGTGGGTGGCTCCCACCAGAATTTACACAGCCCTGGCGCACAGAAAAACAAGGGAAATAAGCTGTTTGCACTGCGCAGGCAGCAGCTCCCGGCTTCAGATGCGAGGCATCGTGCTTCACAAAGCTGTTTTCCAGGGCAATTTCCGACGTAGGGAGTTTTTTAGGAGCTTGAAGCGCCAGGGCCGCGGCAGGAGGAGGGTGGCAACGACTATGGGAAGCCAAAGCAGCACAAATTAAACTGCTAAGCAATCTTGGCTGGTTTTCCTCATCCAGCATACACAAGGAATAACACATTGCCTAATAACTGGGTGGAAAGGAAGCAGGTTTAAACCTCTGACCATCATGTCTGATGCATGACCTGCATCAAGGGTGTAGTGACACACACGCATGTACGCGCTGTGATGATGTGAGCCGCTGCAACGCTGTGCCATGAAATAAAGCACGAGAGCAAAACGCAAGAGGATGCAGCCCTGCTCCGGCCTGCAGCCGCATCCCTCCCAGCTGCTGTCGCACGCTGCACACTGATAAACAACCCACCAAGGAATGCGCGCTGGGTTTCTCTTCTTCCTTCCTCCAGTGTGGGAACTCCCACGCATAGATTCAAAATGTGACAAGTCTGGAAGAAATTTGAGGAGTCTCTTCTGAAAACTACAATGTGCAGCTGCTTTAAGAGCTATATGCAAAACAGTATTTTTATGAATATGTAGAAGTTTCTCTTTGTATTGCCTTCTGCCTTGCCGTCAGATGCACTGTTATAAAATGCTCACAGAATAGTACCAAATTTCATTAGCTGAACCAAAATCAAGACATTTTATTTATTTAATAGCACGCATGATGTTCCCTTTCCATGTTCCCCTTCTTTTAATTTGGGCCATAAAAAATCCATTGAATAATTTGCTAGCAACTTCACATCTCACTTGGGTCAGCTCTAAGCATGCATGGCTAATTTGGTGCATGTTATTTGCAATGATTTCTATTTATATTGTGTACAAGGTTTAGGTCTATTTTAAATCCTGGCCTTCCCTCCAACAAGATTAACATCTCTGTCCAGACACCTTTTCTGACGTCAAGCACTTGGAGTGACCCGCCGGGCCAGTGGCTAGTTCCCTGCATGGCAGCAGCGGCAGCAGCAGCAGCAGCAACAATTTTAATTGATCTTGAGGAATTTCACTTTCCAACCTCCCTCAAGCAGGTTCAGATGTCAACAATAAAAGCAATATTTTTTTCCCTCTCTCTCCTTGATCAAGAATATTATTTTTGATGTAATTACAATTTCTTCAACATTTAACTGCTCTAGCCATTGAAAACTGCTCTGCGTGTGCCAGTGCCAAGCTGTGTTTTGTATATGCATCACGTAGCACCTTTAAGCGTGCATCACTTGACTTCCAAGATTTTCAAGGCAGAGGCCATGGCTCTCTTTACGTGAGTATGATGCTTATTGTCTCCCTCAGGTCAAAGGTTCTAACACAACAGTGATGCAAAATCATATCCTAATGTTCAGGTTGTGATAGGGGAGGAAAAAACCACCAAAGACTAACACACATTGCTTTTGGTGCACCTTCTTTCAATGAAAACTGGCAGCGAGTGCTGTCTTGTTCCGGATTGGAGAGTTTTAACTTAGCAAGTATTATATGTTAATCATGGTATTTGTGAGCAAAAATTAATGAGATAAAATAATAATTTTTCAGGCTTACCCAGACCCTTTAACACATAAATCAAAAGTCAAAGTCAGTTGGCTTCATCATACTTTGTGCACAATGACAGACAGTCATAAAAATTATATGCTCGAGCATATGCAAGAATTATAGCTTTTCATCTTGTTTCTGAACATATACATTAATAATTTGAGTAATGTAGTGAAACTTCTGAGATAAAAGGTGTCAAGCACAGCAGAATCAATGCTGCTGCAGTGGTAACTCGGGATTCTTTCTTAACTGACGCTGGGACATACGTGAGAGTGATGAAGAGCCAGAAGTAAAACATGATCAGCATTGACTGCCTGGATTCCCAAGAAGGTGAGAAAAAGAAAGCTTTTCTTTATGAAAAGCAGAAAGGCCTTTTTGGATGGTGGTCATCCACCCGGATAAACTTAGTTTACAAAAAACTTCTACCTGGAACGAAGAATCTCTCTGATCAACTCTACCAAATATAGAAGGCTTTCATGAAAGCACATAACCCCCCTTACATGCCAATCAGTTCAAACCCTCACAAAACTCCAGCGAAAATGATTGTTATCTCCATGTAAAGCAATCAATGAAGCTGTCCAACAGCACCTAGTGACACTAGCAACACTCATGATGCACTCCCCGGTCACCAGACGGAATAAAACAATCTCATGTAGAAACAGCTACGTGCACGCCTACGTACACAAATAAACATTTCCAGTTCAGGAAATTCCTGAAAAAGTGGAAGAAGCTTAAGTATCCAAACTTGCCAGAGAAATTAGTAAAATAACACGTAAGTAGATAACTGCAGGCCTGGAAGAGTGAAAGAGTTAGCTAATAACTACCGAAGAGGATGCCAGGGGTCGGAGCTTGCTGACCCGACATCAGGCATGATGCTGAATTTATTATCTGTCTGTCAAGTCATATATTACTGCATACTGTGCTTTAAGCTGTTCTCCAGACACTTACTCATGAAAGACACTTCTAATAAAAAGCGAATTCAGCTGCTCTCAGATGGCTTTTTTCATCATTACAGCAGAGTGGATGCAAACTCTGCGATATCAAATAAGTAAGGACCTTTACATCCCCTTCTTCTCCATATGCTGAATTTTTATAAGCTTGAGCAACAACAGTTCAGCTAGAGTTATAAATGAAATTGGTAAAATGCATTTATTTCTGATAATTTAAGGAAATTTTGATAAAACTCTGAACAGCTTAAGCGTCTCCACCGTTAAGCTCAGGAAAATGAGATCTGGCAGGTGAGCACATTCAGGTCAGAGTAAATACTCAGTTTTTCTCATGAAATCCCATCCACGTACAACTAAATTACACCCACAGCACATACGCCTGGTCAGGACTGTCAGATACGCCTAACTTATCTAGGAACTTGAGGGATGTCCAAGTTTCTGTTCTTTCCTGATCTTCCTGAGCCTTTCTGATACAGCCAAACAAAACCGAAAAATCAGACTTTAAACAGTTTCCAGGCTAACTTCTTTCCACCCCTTGGACCCATTCATTTTGCTACCGTCTCAGTGACTGCTTGCATGAATGGTGTGTGTGTGCGTGCGCACGTGCCTATGGAGAAACAGAGTAAAAACCAGTCAATGGATACCACCATCACCATCACCATCCCTTTTCAGGCAATATTAGGCAGAATACCACGAAGAAACGGAGGAAACGTAAGCCTCGACTACAGGAATGCATCTTCCCGGGCAGTGAAATAAGCTTGCACAGGAGGTGTTATTTCTCAACTCACCTGCATTTAAATGCCTTTTGGAACCGTACCGTTATTTCAAGAGAAAAAAAGATTCGTTCCATCTATAACGTTGTTTACAGAAACGCTGGATACATGTCAAGCAATGAGCGCTCAGGCTACTTACCCAGATTATACCACATGTCCCTGATCTCAAAGCCAATCTGCCTTCTCATATCGCCGTATCTTAAAAGAAAACAAGAACATGGAGTGTTTAATCAAACACTAGTAAGCAAAACCCATTTCATTTCCAAGTGTGATCAGCATCGAAAAATATCTGAAACTACCCAAGAAGGTCTCCAAATTCAACTAATGCTACGACTTCATAGTAATGATGCTACGCAGCCTCGCTCACGCCGGTCGGTGAGACACCTATAGACAGTAAACCCTGCGGACCCCCCTTCACGAACGGGTAAAGCAGAGGCTGGCTGCCTCCTTCGCGCCTCCCCAAACGAGGCGGCAGCATCGCCAGGAGCCCCGGCCCCGGTCGCCCCCGGCCGCCGCGCTCCTGGCTCCCCCCGAGAGCTACACGGACTGCACGTGCTGCTGCAAGCCCTAGCAAGGGCGGAAAGCAATTGTGGCACCTCTCTTTGCCTTGTCCTCAGCTTACATAAGTGTCCTTCGGGAGCATGTGGGTGGTTACAGAGATTAATTGTGAGCATTTTCTATTTTTCAGACTGTAATGGCTGGAGGAAGCATAACAGAGAGCTTTACGGCCTAAGGCATATTTTATTTTTACATGCACTCCCAGCACAGCGTTGCCCTAGAAAACAGGAGGAGAAACACCTAGTGACATCGTGCACGTTGATGTCACCAGCGCAAACTCCTCCAAGTTCTCTAAACCGCAGATCACCGACAGTTTGTTGCCATGACTGGATCAGGACCTTAATGAGCTCCAAGAAAATATGCATGCTCGACAAAATATTTACATTTTAAAATCATTATTTCAATGGTAAAATTAGCCAAATGGTAACACCTGGCAACTTGTGGGATTGTTGTGGGATAATAGTGACATCCCCTGACATTATTACGGATTACATAAATTCTTTTGTATCATTAAGCATCTGCTATTATCTAACACTTATATGCAATGTTTAGCGAAAACTACAAATTACAATAACTACATTTTAAATTGTTAAATGCTAAAAGTATTAATTGAAATACAACCTTAAAAAGGAGGGTGAGGGTGATATGGGACTCTGTGATTATTTATATCCCTTTGGCATAGAGCTGACAGTGGTTTCACATACCAATAAAAGTTAGTGCTCCAAGACCATACTTTTATTGCATTCTGTGCGATTTACTGTCTTAGATATTGCCCCCAAAACATGATTAAACTGAAATAACAATTTGTAAAATTATTATACCAGAGATTTACAATTCAGCAAACTTCATTAAGTACCATCTTCAAATGACTTGTTTACTTATATTCTCAGTGAGAAACGTCTGTTGATTTCTTGCATTTCTTCAACTGTGTAGTTTTATATAAAAATAATCTGAATTTTTTTTCCGTCTAAGGCTCTCAGCCTCACGCAGAGGATAATCAGCTCACGCAAAGGTATTGCCAGGGACCTGCAGCAGCCAGTTTCGATCCGCTTCTGCTCCAACTGATTGATTGGGGCGCTTTGACTTTTATAAGTGTCCTTCCTACTCTTAACCACAAAAGAGGATTTGTGCTGTCGATCCCATCTTGTGCAAAAACATTTTGTTCTATAAATTCTCAATCTAATGAAAGAAAATTTCACTGGCTTTACAAAACCAGCTTGATTTCCTTTTGCAAATGTGTAACTTTCATGTTATTTACGATTTTTACATCCCAAGTGCAGAAGCCTGAGCTCTGCTTGACACCACTTTTCCACTGAACTTGTAAATATTCCTGTTTCACCAAGCAAGCCCCCAGAGCCGTGCGTATGTATATCACAGCATACAGTGATTAAAAATTTGTTTTAACAGTCAGGTAAGGCAAAGACGGCAAAGCAAGCCTGCCAAAACTCATGACGGACTGAAACGGCTGAAGGGCGAAACTCAGCTGCCCAAAACAGGACTGACCTTCTTGCATCAACTGCGGTAACCTGATTGAGCCTGAAAACAAACTGCTTTTGCACATGCTCTTTCTAAGCATCGGGACACAGAAAGAGCAGCCACCCAAACCGCTTGAAAACAAGCAACTGATCTTCTTCAGTGCTCCTCGTTCAGTTATTTAATGATAATCCAAGGAAATGGAGCAGGAACGCGCGCTTTAAACAAAATACTCCTGCTCCTAATTCTCTGCTGTCTTTTTTCTTTGGACAGGATTGATTTGCTGTGAAATTTCAGGCAGAGAGCAGCTAGCCCAAGGTGCCTGTGCCGGGGTGGGCAACGCAATCCCTCTTAGCCCGGCCACTGCACGTGGCTGCAGCTGCACAAGGAAACTTCTGCAGGGAGACAGCGGTGAAACCTACTGCAGCTACGAAAATCCCCTCTCCGAGGCCTGCAGGCACTAAGCAATACAGAGCGCATGCAGAATGAGATTACAATAAGCACAAAGCTAACGCGATTTAAAAAGCAGTTTTATAATGTGTTAATACTTCTGAAAAGTCTTGACTTTATGAACATCCTGCAGTATAAAATACTATCTTCATCGGTAATGAATCGTGTAATTTAGATCTTGATTCGAGGGTAGAAACACATGCAATACTTGATTCATGTTTTTAAAACCAACCTTTCATTATACCATGATTGCATCTCAATTTGAATGGATTTAACTAAGAAATTAGACTGAAATTATGTTAATAGACCTCAAGCTCTTGTCCATGATTTAGAAGACGAATAGGACTTACTTGTTAAGTATTTTTGCTCTTTTAGCACTTGAAAAATTCTCCAGTTGTAAAGACTCTTGTGTAAGAAAAGCAACAGCCAGGTGAAAGTAGTTGTTCCAAAGCTGCAAACCCCCAAAATGACAAGAACAGATACCATTAACGCTCTGAAATGTTTTTCTGCACATCTACAAAACACCTTAGAAGCATCTAAATGACGCGCATAAAAATTTAATGGCAAAGCAACAGACACCACAGAAAAGTTGTTTCGTAGCAAATTCCACGTACATCTCCTCGTGCGTATTTCCCACAAAACCCTTCCCAGCTGCAAAACGTAACTGCGTTTCGATGATTCAAGCAAAATTCAATGTCAACACGAGTTTTTTATTTTTTAAATAAAAATCTATGTTTGACTTACAAACACGATTTAATGTAATGCACATATTAATTTTGACGAAGGGAGCTTGTCTAAGCTCTAGAGGGGACGGTGTTCCTTTGCAGGATGAGACCCACGAGACGCACGTACATTAGCACAGCCTTGACGCGCAGGGAAGAGGTGAACGCTGACTTACCCACACGACAAAATCACGGCCTGCGGACAGAAGCGCGTTACAACATGTACGTTACTCCCCAAGATACCGTTTGCTATTTTTTCTTACCTGTAACTCAAAGTTGGCTTGATCAAGGAATTTTTTGTTTAGCATATCTGCGTACTGATTAATTGCTCGCAGGAAGACTCTGAAAGATCAAGAGAAAATTACATAATTACACACTCTGCTGTGGCACCTTGGTACATTTGGCATCCCAATTAGACAAACCCCGGAGTCTGTCTGCAAAGTGGAATTTGTGGCTGCGGCTTGGAAAGCAGTGTGAGCGCACCACTGTTGAGCATTCAGAATTATATGCAGATGTTCTCAAAATTAATCAAGTAAATTAGCATATGCAGAGTAAAAGAAACGCAAGGAATGTTTCGGATAAAATCACTTCTCTTTAAAACACCTCAAGATAATCAAGAGATCATTAAAAATTCAGTTTATTAGCAAAAAGCATGATTTTTTTTAAAGTTACAGCATCTTAATGTTATATATAACCTAGACTCTGAAACCGTCTGCAGTTTAACTTGCAGATCAAGCAAAATGCAATTTTAAGCACTTATGAGCCAGACACTATTTCACTTATGGCACAATAACATACAAAAATGCTGCTGATGAACAACACTTTGAAGCCTGTCCTGTGCTCTACTTTCAAAATGTTAATTTAGCACCCAGTATAGTTTATTGCTTTTCTAAAAAGGCCGCTTCCTAAATTACAATAGGAGTTGGCTTGACAAGCTTTAAAAATAAAACGAAATGGTATAGTATAAGTAGGTCACTACATATTCATGGGGCTGAAAAGTAAACATATTATTCTTTGGTATCCTCATCTCCATTTTCAAAATAAACATTAGATTCCTCCTGGAAACTTTCAATTTATGCTGACACTGGCAGCTAATGGCCAGGCAAACGACGGTGCCTTCTGCGCGGCCTGTCCACGGTTCGGATTTATGTCTCCTGCCAGTACGGGCAACGATGAAGCCCAGTCGCAGCAGATGCTCCTTTTTTAGCTCAATAGCAATCTTTAAAAAGACAGTTGTTCATCACATTAGAATGCAAAAAAATAAAGTTAGCCTTTGTGCAGGCTGACAAATATCAGCATTTTTAAAAACCTAACAGTAGAGGCAGTTAACAAGATCTTTTTCTGAGTTTAAGATACCTCCTGATCTCTCCTGACAAAAACAAATGTTTAGCAAAACGTTCACTAACCCAAGGGAAATAAAGCCTCCAGATAACACACGGGCGTCAGGATGGGATACCAGGTTATTTACGTATACAAAATCAAGCCAGTAAAAATGAGTAAGGCAAAGATTTGGGTACCACTGGGATGTGTCTGCACTACAGCCTCCACGGCTGTGTCACTGGAAGGGAGGGAAGAGACTCCAAGCACCAAAGGAAAAATCACGGATAGTCCATGCCTTGCAACCGGACTTACGCTTCCACTGAATATTAAGTGGGAATTCTAGGATAAAGCTATAATGTTTTGATTGCTTTCTTCTCCAAAAAACCTTTTATTCCCTTAGATGCACACATAATATATGTATAGACAAAGGCATATGTTCATATGTCCACACATACGAACACACACACTTTACAGCATCGCTCATTAAACCTAAAAATCTCAGATGGATGAATGTACTTGTATCCCGCACATGTGGAGATGCACTTCGAGACCAGCACTTCTGTGCATTATTCACCCGGGTCTTTGTCAGTATATACATCTGGAAACAATTTCTTTAAGAGATTCCACAAATGAGATGAATTCAGCATAGACAATAATACGCTGCATACGTCTGCATTTTAAATCTATGGTTCAATTACAGAGCTGTAGCATATACTAAGATTGAAGCTAAAGTTATCCGTGGAATCGGAATATCAACAATTTGATATTTAGACTTCTATCTTGTTCTGTTTTGTGTTTCTAAAATTTGATAATACCATGAGATCCGCTAGTCTTCCCAGAAGAATTAGTAATTTAACATAGTCGGAAGGACTATCTAGCGTACCTTGCCTTATGAAGATAAAATCAGTTCTAACACAGGGAGGATTATGCCTACAATTTAATTATGTTGCCTCAAGATATCACTGCAATGCATTCAATCTGCTCCATCTAATTAAGCCTTGGAACAATCTCATTACTTTATATAACATTATTTTCTTTAAATTGTAACTCTCATTTTTCCCCTATATTAATTCTAGCAAATGCAAATAAAGAGCAAATAACGTGGAACCTACGGTACACCGCAGCTGCAAAAACACCCAGCCACAAAATATCTGTGAAAGTGTGGCTGTAAATAAGCAGCGCTGGCCTTTTACAGCCCACGTGCCGCCCTGTAGCGTCGGCCGGCTTTGGGGAGACAGGTATTGCCCCCAACTCCAAAGAGCATCCCCAAAAGAGCATCCAAAAAACGGAGACGGAGATTTCAATGCCAATATAAAATGTTAATTAAAAGCGCGTTAAAACGTTAGTTTAAAATCAAAACAAAAGCAAAGCGGGGTGTGAATAGCTAAACCCGGGCGGGCGGAGGGGGCACACGTTGCTCCCGCGAGCCCAGCCGCCAGGACCCCAGAGCAGGATTTGGATAAATGTAGTTTTCTGTCATGCTGAGAGCACCGACTATCACACTTGGGTGCCTCATATTCCCCCTACACCCACGAGAGGTGCCACCCTGACGGCAAACTGGACAGTCCTGCGTAGACAGGATCCCAAAGAACAGGCCGACATTCTGCAGATAACCTGGAAGAAAATGCTCGCTTGCTTCCAGAAGGAAACCTCTGATTTTAAACCAGGATAGAAGCAGCTTGGGCATCCTCTGCAAGCAAGTGCGTCTAGGAGAAATCAAACTACAACGCCAAACCGGAGTAGTTAGTGTTTGTTCCAAAAACTTTTGGAGAGGTTGATGTCTACGCTTGAACCGAGAGAGACAGCTGCTAGTCACCGGCTCTCTGCTACTTCTCCTGTGATACCACAGGGAGAAGGAGTGATAAAAACAACAAAACAAGAAGATAACCCACCCAAAACACAGCTGTTTTGAATATGCAGAATTAAATCAAGTGGGTCACTTCTGCACTGAAGAACAACCTGGCTGCTGCCAATGCACATAAGGAAGAAAGGCACACGTGGACATCACCGGACCAAGAGACAAGTAATGAGAACTATCATTGATGTTCATACAGTGAACATCAATTCGCAGTGGCACACCTTATCTCGGTGCAAGTAATAAGAAACGCTCATTTCTAGCTGTGTGCGCGTAAAAACGGGGGGAAAAAAGTGCTTTTGTGGAGTTCAGTTTTGATTAATGAAAGAGTATGTTACTGATGGCCAGTAACAGCCATCAACGGTAAATGTTGAAAAGGAGAAGTTTGGAGTCGGGAAGCGATCACAACGCAGTCTACTCCAACACTGAGAATGTCACGTACAGTAAGAAACTCTAACGCTGACATATTGGAGGAGATCCATGAGACAAAAGACTTTACAAACCCAATTAAAAGAAGGAAATTAACCTTTCTTAAGATGTGACTGGAATAGAAGGAGTATAATTACAGAAGAAAATCACATCAGGATACATTAAAGAAAGAAAAGCCATTGGTAAAGGGCATAAAAATCTAGCGAACAACAAATTATTGCCCTGGTGAGCCCAGGTGCACCATGTGCTGGAGCTGCTGGGGGAGGACGACGATGGGGATGGCTCCCAAACCCACCAGCAACTTTGGTGTCTCTTTTATTATCGTGAGAATGAAGGTCCTCTGAGCAAGGGACTGTCATTTTTTTCTGCATTTAGGTAGCTTCAGTGAGGTTCTGTCCATCGTGAGGACTTCTTGGTATTTTATCCCTATTTATTATTTCCTGATGAGAAACCTTATCAGCATTTTTTAAGCCAGAAGGAAAATCAACGGCACAAATACACAACAGAAGACTGCAGAATTGTCTTAATAAAACAGTGGGCGACAAGCTGAGCAGAAACCAGCAAGCCTCAAAGTTGCAAAAAGGTCTTCTTCCTGCTATCGATTACCAATGGCTTCCAATGGCCCGCACGGTGTTAGCCGGGCCGTGCACACGCGCTTAGACAACGCTCTGCCAAATAAGGCAAAATTTAACTTTTTGAGCCCATAATTATACCTCTGCAGAGAGGCCCTTTCTCCTACAAACAACCTCACTGAATCCAGGAGGTTGTTCACATCTATCAAAAAGAAGGATCTAGGCTTCAAACGGCAATAATAAATGAGGACGGGACAAAGGGATCCCATTTACAAGCATGACTGCAGTACCTGGGCCAAACGTCTCAGTCTTTCTCTGCTTTCTCAGGTCTAGCCTTTTCTTCCTTCCTCCCTTCTCCCTAATAACTTATCAGGTGCCCTGATTTGCTTCTTCACTCACATTAAAAAATATTCCCTGCCCCATTTTCTTCCATTCAGCCTCCCTTATCATTGAAAGTGCGTACAAATACGGAAAAAGAAAATAAAACAGATAAGGACAGCTGGAAGTCGTGTGATGCTGTAACACACCTAGCTCATGGGGTGACACATACACACAAACCAAGCTCACTAGAAGTTCAGTAACTACCTCTGCAAAAATATTTGTTTGCAGAAATATTCTATAGAGAGACATGCCAAAAGTGGAAAACTTCTCACGGCGTATTCTGTTTTGTACGTTATTTAGTTAGCTCTAATGCCCAGGCATCCTGGTTTACACAGTATGCAGTTATGTAAAACACTTATAACAGGAAAACACCGCAAGCTACAAATATGTTCCCCAGTAAAAGCATCAAAAAGGAAGAAACAGAGGTAAAAAAGAAAAAGAGAGAGACAGACAGAAGGCGAGAGAGAGGAGGAAAGAAAGAGCATCCGTAATGACAGAATGATTATCTAAACAAGAATATGCAGATACAGCTTAAAATAATTTAGGTTTATCTGATAATATGGTAGAAGGCAGGGACTGGGAGTGGGGTTACACCGGCACTATTACGAGGCCATTCCAGCTAATTTAGATGGAAGGATAATGAATGCTTTATTACAGCTCATCAGCCTTCCTGCACATCACCATTCCTTGCATGCTCGAGCTTTTGCTTCTCTGGGAGACAAATTTACTGTGCATGTATGAGACAGACTACTCTTATCTTGTCAGACTGCGTATGAAACAACAGACCTAGACCTTGAAATCCCACCGCAAACCTCCAAACTTGAACAAATGCTCACCAAAGCATGAACAGCAAAGTCTTCTCTTAAAAAGCAATCACTTCAAACACCTTCAAATTATTTTTTCAACTTTTCGGTTTTGTACAGCACAGTTAATTTTAAAAAACTTTTTATCCCACATGAATTAAAAATTTTATTTCAATATACTTCTCTGACTACTTTGCTCTTGGCATCATATACAAGTAGGGTGATTCTCCATACCCAAACACAGAGAATACGTAGTGACCCCAGGCTGTGATCTCATACGTATTTTGTCTGTGTCAAATGAGAGGCAGATAAAAATAACTGAAATGTGCATGTATGAAGGTATCTGCCTCTGGATATTGCTCCCCAGTTTTCTCCCTTCCCAAATTCTGCATCTCTCTTCTCTTCCTGAGATGTTATTATTGCTCACCCTTTTTCACGCCTCCTAACATGACAACCACCCAGCCCACATTAAGGTTGCCAGATTCTTTTCTTATTTTACACTGCTGCATACAGTACTTCTCTGTCCAGTCTATTTCTCTATTTTTTTAATAATCAATTAAAAAGATTATTTGCACTATTTTCTTTCTAACTCATCAGGCTAAATAGCGGTCAAAACTCTAAAACAAAAAAATCTTGACGGTTTGCTTTCCTTTGAATGACGATGCACGTTCCTTCCCGGGCTGCCTGTGATAACAGCACACAGTAATCCCAGCGAAGACCTGCTACTAAACACGCACGTTAGCATCATCTTCTCCTGGGGTGTACTTCACACCAGTACAGGGGCACCATGTCACTCTATTAACCTATTTTCTAAGAAATATTTCCGAAACCGTTTCAGCACGTTACCTGTAATCACCGACTTCTCCTTCCTAATCTGTATTCTGTATTGTGTGTCCTCTAAAACAATAGAGACAGAGGAATGACAAACAGCTGCAAGTTAACAAATTCTGAAGGACAAACTTGCCGTCTGACTATCAATAATAGATACCCTGTAACATAGACAATGGATTATTTCACAAAAAGCCTTTATAGTAGAATTAACTTGCACCTTAAGATCAATTCGACAGAAAAAACCCTGCGGAAATAGACAGTTACAACATCGGACAATGAAGTGATAAATATTTCCAGAAAACAAAGTTGGAATTTAAATTCCATTTAAGTGTCCTGGTGGATATACCTTGCCTACTAGCCAGCTGGTGAATCCACACTGAGTATACGATCCACTTCATGTACCTTTTAAAATCAACGAGACTTCCTGGCAAGAAAGGCATCCTCATGAGTAGAGGCAGCAGAACTGGTCCTAGCACTCTTACAATAGCATCTGCATCCTCTCCCTCAACTTGACAATCACCTGCAAGTTAAATTAATAGCATAATACTTTTTTTTTTAAGCAAAAATTAAAATTTCCATCAGCTGATGAACCAAATGTTCTGGATTTGGTGATTTGTGCGGAACTCCTGGGGCTGCGATGCCTGCCAATGCTCCAGCCACCTCTTCCAGCTCGCCCACAAGTCCAGGTTGACCTTTTCTGCAGACAGTGCCTGCAATGCCTGGAACAGCAGGAGC
This sequence comes from Dromaius novaehollandiae, assembly GCF_036370855.1. Lineage (NCBI taxonomy): Eukaryota > Metazoa > Chordata > Aves > Casuariiformes > Dromaiidae > Dromaius > Dromaius novaehollandiae. The sequence continues at coordinate 46,726,403 of NC_088103.1, read as the reverse complement.
CACACGTGGAGCCAGGGTGGCAATGAAATGGGCTGCTCTTGGAATTTAATTATTAACTAACTAAAGTTTTAAATTACGAACGGGCTGGCTTCCTTGCTTGCTCTCTCACTGGGAGATGGGAGAAGAGAAGAGCATTCATGTCAAAGCTTAACCTGCTTAATGGCCTTTTCACAGAACGGTAGAAGCACAGGACTGCTGAGGTTGGAAGGCACCTGGGAGGTCTCCAGCCAAGGCAGAGCAGGTTGCTCAGGGCCCAGTGGGGTGCTGAGTATCTCCAAGGGTGGAGACTCCACCACCGCTCTGGGCAACCCGTTCCTGTGCTCAGGCACCCTCACTGCCCTTCTCTGCTCACCACTACTCTGAAGTGCAGCGTGTGACTTCCTGATGACTTCCAGCGGGCAAGAGAGAAGAAGCCTGAGATTTCTATATTCTTTTGCAAGAGCGCCCGTAAACTCTGTCTCCTCAAAATTTATCTAAGACGCAACTCCAACTGTGGATGTAACCTTATGTACTAAATTTCACCTCCTAGAGAATTTTATGGTGGAGTAATAAAAGCTTGGAAATAGTTTTTTCTAATGGAAGTGCTAGCGGACAATATAATTGAAGAGTTTTTAGCTAAGGCTAAAACTGAGAACCTGGGATCTACTGCACATTGACAGCATTAGTGGGTTTTTTTTTCCCAAAAAATTAATATTCTGAAGAAAGAAGACTTAGTGAATTTAAAGTGACTTTTTCTATTACGGAAGTTGGCAAAAACTTACAAGAGATCTTATATTTAAAACATAAACATAATTTGCTCTAGTGCTGCTGGAAGATGTCTCTGCACCCAGGTTAGCTATTAAACAAGCAGTTTTCATCATAATACACTGCTCAATAAAATGCAAAGAGCCTGCACTGAGCTACACATATCATCACCTTCCGCTGGCCAGTTCATTTGCTAAAACCGTCACTTCCAAGCAACTGCGGGCCACAGAGGACAGTTTCACGTGCTCCCGGACGTTTGCCGAGCCAGCTGTCCATGGCTGGTGGTCCTCTCTCCCCCAGGCTTCAACATGCAGCTCTGCAGGCAGCCTAGTACTTTCCTGAGTAAACACCAGCTGTGGGCACAGAAAGATGCTTAACGGATCTCTAAGTTTTGAAAGTGAGAAGGAGGATGGCTTTTGAGATAGTCCCCCTGCACAAGATGGATACAGGCCATTAAACAATGTCTTCTTATTTTGACTTGACCGTAGATGGAGAATACTGATGCAGCGTCTTATCTGTCTGCCGCTATATAAAACATCTGCTTGGCTTTACGGGCTGGCACACTGTGAGGAAGTTTTTCAGGAGATATGTGCTCTGCAGCACTCTAGCACACCACGCGAGTCCTACAGCCAGTCCTTGCTGCCTCGACCACCCACTCAGCACAGCAGCAGCCAACCTCGCCACCCCTCCCACGCTGCGGACTAGAAGAGCAGTTCAGCCAGTTGTTGCAGCAGCAGAATCGATAAATCAAAAGATATTTTCTTCCTAGTGCGCTGCTTTCTACAGAAACGTTTCATCTGGAAAGGGAAATAATTAAGAGAAGAGAACAAACTCGCGGGAAGCGTGGGAAAGTCCACTGTAGGCAAATTTGCCAACATGGTGTGAAAGTTCTGCCTATGAATTTGGCAAAAAATTTTCAAACACGTCATGGTATCTCGTTGTTTGCACCAAAGGAAGCGCTCTCATTTTCTGCTGACAGCACTGTCCTCTAATTTATACATTTCCATGGATATCTGGAGGTGCATACAGAAGAAGGCTACTTTAGGTAATCATGGATAAATCAATAGAATTGATCCCCCCATTTCAAATTCTTTGACATTTGCATCAATCTACAATCAACTGTTATGACAATTACTGAGGGCTAAGTAAATCGCATAATGCTTTGTCAAAAATAATCCTAATTTTTCCTACGGGCATTTAATTACTTTATCAAAATCCATCACAGGATACTAATGAGGAACAAGAAAGTAATGTGCAGAGCAAGGAGGTGTCGAAAGGTTAGCTCAACACCTTTTCCGCGGTGCTAGGTCACAAATCGGGCGCGTCTCTGCAGCTCACTTTGCTCTTTTCTTTGTCCTTTACCCGAAAGGTGAAGTCAATCGGGATGCCCGATGGCAGAAAATGCTCACAGGAGCTGAATTTGGCTTTCAGTCCTGTTGCTTTTACAGGCTAATGGAGCAGAGCCACAACCAGAGGGGACTCGGCGGAGGAGCGGGTCCTTCCCCAACGGGGGCAAACACGATGCCCTCCTTGTGATCACCTCTGATTAACCTAAGCCGTAATTTCACCACTGCGATCCACTTGCTTTCGCCAGTTTAGAATAGCTAAACAGCACTGCAGACAGAAACGACCTGTCTTACAAGAAACTGCAGCGAAACCGGACAACCAAAAGCATTTCTGTTAGCTATTTTACCAACCACGCCACGTTTTCAGTAGAATTGCAGGTCGACAGAGGAATGTTTCCGACGCTATGGACAGACCAATCTGTGGCCTTGACACGTGCGTTTTCTGTAGTAAAACACCGCGCTCTAAAGCAACGTGGTTGCGGTTTGCAGCCTTCGGATGTGCTAAAGGCTATGGAGGGGCTGGTGTTTACTGCAGTTTTACAGCTCTTAATTATTTTCTGCCCAGAAGAGTCTAAGCCTTAGAGGCAAGTGCAACCAAATGACCAAAGAGCAAAAAAATGACTAAGCATTTCAGCAAAAGTTTTTGCTAAAAGTAGTTTCGTATGAAATAAGTTGTGAAATACAGTTGTGCAGATATATACACCACTGAATATGAATATACCGTTGTTTATAGGTACAGCCAAATCTATCTTTCCTTTCGTTAAGAAGCTTAACCAAATTTGCCAAGCATTTAGAGCAGAATACATTAAGCGCCCTTCGTTGTCTGTCAGATGGCTGTCAGAAACAGGTAACGTGTATAAAACCGAACTGCTCTACCTACATCTAAAGAGGACACGTACACGGACACCAAATACTGCCCTCATCTGCCTAGAGAGCTAAGAATTTTAGAGGATTAAAGCCATAACGTGCCGCTAAAACACACCTATTTGCCAGAGAAGAGTGAGCTGCTTTGCAGAATAACTGAAAAATACTGCCTTCAAACGGGAGACCAGCGATTTCTCAAAAAGCTTGGTCCTGAGAAACCTTGTAGCTGGACGGCGCGGAAGGACGCCTGGTTCTGTACAACTTCTCACGCGTAGGTAATACGTTGCTCTGTCGCTCCCTTGCTCTTAATCCCCAGCAAGCTCTTCAAGCTACACAAATGTCATGCATGGATAAAGCATTTTTTTTTAAACTGCAGAAAACTATTCTACCTTTTGAAATATAAACAGCACCTTGGAAAGCCTTTCTTAGCACACCGCGAGATGCAAATTTTGTTTCTGACAGCTGAGTTCGTAGGACTGCACAGCGACTGCACGGTACGGCGGCAGTACGTTGAATCCCAGTCTTTGCCGAGACGGAGCCGTCCCAACAATTTGGTTGCATGCTCCCAAGGAGCATTGCGGGACACTAACGAACTGGAAGTTCATAAACCCCGCAATGCACAGCAGATGGCAAAACGTCCAGCGTGCAAGCGCCAGCACCGTTAAAGCGCTGCTGTGCCGTGGACGTGCCTCTGAGCCCTGCAAGGACGAGACAGGCAGCCAGCCATTGCACAGCCAGCAACGGCCCTGGGCCAATTTTCCCGAAGTGGGTCAAAGCACAGTTGGGCAAAGGGCCCATATGCCATTTATGCACCTTTCATGCTCTTCTTGCGTTCTCCTCTGGCCTGAATGTCACGTTTTGGCTGTCCCTAGGCAGAGCACGTAGGACGCCAAAGGCACTACACCTGAGTGGCTGCTCCTTGAGTAGATTCTACCCTACGCGAAATGTTCGGTCACCTGGACCACACTGAAACGACTCAGTTTTTTGCAGAAGGCAAAGTATTACTGATTATTTAAAAATAGTACTGGCCGTCTACTCCAATTAGAGAAAAAAAAAGAAAAAAGCACGTGTGATACGGCAACACTGAAAATGCTAGCGGGCTGGAAGGAGGTGAACTCCGCGGTGGCACTGAGGGGAATGGGAAGGAAACGCGGTGGGTCACTTCGAGGGGGCAAAACTTTCATATCAAACTCTGCTTTTAATGACACAGTGAACTTGCAGTGCCGGGTCTTACTAACAGGAGCTTTGAGGGAAAACGTTAATGCAATTCTGGGAGGGAAAACGTTGAACTGAAGCAATGTCTCACCGTATAGCTGGTGAGTTCAGATGCAGCCGGGCTTTCTGGACTCCCAGCAAGAAGCTAGCCAGGCCACCATGCAGCGACCGGAGAATTTGTCAAGGGTTAAAAGCACATTAAAAACGTGCTAAAAAGCATGTTGTCCTGGAGTTTTTCCATATACGAGCAAACAACCCTGAAAGCAGAATGGCACGGACAGCTAGTTTACATTTTACATGACCTCAACTTTAATGGAAGTGGCACCCAAACTGCGGTCTGCTGATCATTGACCATCCCAAAGACATTAAAAGTGGGCTGCAAGTGGTGTACAAAACTGTGACAGAATTTATAGCACTTTCAATTAAAACTTTGAGGACTACATCGCCAACGCAAAAGCAAAAAGGGTTCAGCTTTGATCATGCTGATAGGCCTAAAAGATTTAGGAACCGCTGTTGAAGATTTAGGGGACGTTAAAATTGAACATGCGCACTATATTACCTTTCCTCACTTCCTCTGAGAGAGAGTGAAAAATGCAATAAACATTTTATACACTGTTGCAAAGACAATTTTAACAGTGTTTTTCCAAAAATGCCAACTGGGAGATAAAGGGGTTTTTTTTTTCTCCACACTTTAAGAGTCTTTTGCTTTTCTCTAGCTTTATCGGAAAGAATAAGAAGCCCCTGCTATTTAGGTCATGCAATTTAAATTTTCCCTGGGAGAAATAGTGAAAGGGTTTCTATTATCCTTTTTATTATATATATATTTATATTATGATTATTTTTTGTGGTTTTATTTCTATACGTTTATATTATATATACTTACCTATTTCACTATTTCCTCTACTATGCTGCCCTAGTGAAATTCTTTAGGCATACTTAAGGGTTATACATTTACTGAATCCCATAAAACAGACCAAGTCTTTCTTGTAACGAACAAGAAAGGAAAGAATACAAATGGCAATGACCGCGCTAACAGCTTTCTTGGCAAATGAGGGAAGGAAATACAACAGTCCTCGGAGGGAGGGTAGGAGATGTTGCACATTTTAGCACACTATATATAGCATCAAGAACAGACAATATTTCTACAAATTTGTGGTGTTCTGCAAGGCGGGTGTGCCACCTGCATCCCTTAGGTACAAAAAATTTATATATATTGAGCCACAAAACACACAGAGATGAAAACTCTACCCCAAAACCCAACTAGTATTTCAAACAGCCAACTAAATCACAAATATTTTTCTTTTCATTACAGTATATTACTAACAAAGTCTGTTGAAGATGCTTTTGCAATTCCATTAGAATCACTGTGTTAGAGCCCAGACACAAATGCCACGTGACTATTTTTCTACGTGACAGTAGAATTCTTTAATTGTACATAAACATAAAAAGCCTGAGTCCAAATTAACCTTATGCATTTTATTTCTGCATCCTAATTGCAATTATGCATTCAAAGAGCAACGCTCTGCTTTATTCTGAATTCGTATGTAGTGAAAATAATGTTTTAAATGAGTCAAAAAGGCAAATATTAGTCTGTGACGCGTCGTAACTACCGGATGATCATTTAGCGGTATATATTCGCTTCTGTTAAGAAACATCAACTGGACTTGGCAATTCTAAGATACAACATCAAGAAGAAAATGGGTGGAAATGCCCGGTAAATTGATGTGAGACGCTGCTTTTCCCCCTCACACAGCACCGACGTGTTGGCGGGGGAACACGCAGCACGGCTCAACGCGGGCCGACAAGAGCGAGAGGAGATGAAGGTGATGGGCTGATCTGGAGGGAACACGGTGCTGCGTTTCCCTGAGACACAAAGTACATCAGCAGATGCTGCTGAGCAAGTAAACGACTTGGCATCCTCCGAGCCCCGGACTGCACGCTCCGCGAGGCGGATTTCGACTTTCCCACTCAATAAAACCAACGTGCCCTCAGGTGAAAACTGCAAATCACAGAAACAAGCACGATCTGGCTACAGCAAAACGCTGGTATGATGACGCACAAATGAAAGACAAGGTCTCAGTATTTTACCTTTTGGTCGGTATTAAGAGAACACATGACGCTTCGCACTCGGCGGCGCAGGACTGCAAGGGTAGACCCTGCTCCTGCCGCGGAAAGCAGCAGCCCGGCACCCACACCTCCTCACCCCTCGGCAGGTCTCAGCACCCAGGAGGGCATCGCCAGGTTGGGTGGGCAGCACATCTGTGCTTCCCTGCCCACCTCTCCAAGGGCATTTGGGATGTTGCTTCTGCAGGCAAACGCGGGGTGAAACCCCTCTGCGTTACTAGCGGCTCGCAGTTACATGTTTTAACTTGAGAGACGGCTTTCACGTTGCATTTGAAGGGCTCTTCACCCAAACTAAAAACAACAGCCACAAAAGGCAGAACGGAAGGAAAGCGGGGCAAGAAGAAAGATCAGCTCCCCCCAGGTCCTCGGGAAGCAAAGCTGCCGGCTGCAGCCGGGCTGCTCTGCCGCCAGCGAAGCACGCTGCTATCAGCTCGCGTTTCCAAGGAGGGTTTGGATGACAAGAAGTAAACTGAGAGCAAGACTGCCGCTCTTACCGTCCAAGTAGGTCCAGCCTGAGATGGTCTGGAAACACCACCTCGTCCACGTTCAGCTACCACGCCTCGGCTATCGGCAGCCCGTGCTTTTGCTGATGAGCACCTCCACCAGCACGAGCGTGGCCGTTGGGACACAGCAAATGTCCTTTCAGAGAAGAGCTGGGTTACGGACGCGTGGCGCAATCCGAGTCCCGGGACCTCTGCGTTATCCCTGCGGGCGCGTTCGGCACGCCCCTCTCTGATAAACCCAGCCAAAACGGTAAAACAAGCTCTAAAACGGTAAAACAAGCAGAGATTGACTTGGATAAAAGAACTGAGGAAGCTTCACTAGATAACTTTTATTTCGAGTTAATTTTATGTCGTCCGGCTAGAGCAGCTCATTTTTCCCACTGAACGGGCTCTAATAAGCCCTAATGGGTAATAAATCAATTCCCTAGTTTGGGGCGTTAGGAAAGCGCAGTAATACGCTCCGCTAGGCCAGCAGGGTCTATATTACTCTGTTCCACAACAAGCAAGGCATTAAATAGTCTTAAATCATCGGGCCGTCCCTTCTCCAGCGATGTGACCGTTCCCGTGGCTCCGAAATTTCAGAATGAGAAATCTTCCTTTACGGCGAAGCCTGTAGCTGCAAGCAAAGCGATTTCGAAAGCACTTTTGGGGAGCAGAGCAGTTCCTCCCCGCACAAAATCTTGAGCGTTTTTTCTACTCGCGCACCCAAGACGCGGGCTGTGCCACCTCAAACAAAATTATGGTTAATATTCATCTAGTTATTGAAACGGAGCAGAATTTTTCACGTGAAAATGATGTACGATCTGAGCTGTGCTCTTCCCTGCTGGTTATTCGCTTCCTGAACACAGGCAAATTGCTTAATTCCTCTATGAATCAGCTTGAACATCTGTAAGGTCCACAAAGCGCAGACGGGCTTCCCCAGATGCTGCGATTCTTATAAAAATAATTCAAATTAATATTATTTTTGCTACATAAAACTGGCACCATCAATCTCACTTTATGGCAAATAAAGTATCTGTGACGACGGCACCAACAAATGAGCTGAACCAGTTGTTACCACGATTAAGTAACGTTTAATTTACCTAGAATACCCAAATTGTTTGGATAACCAATCTAAAATACGATTTCACCAATTAAAAAATAACCACAGCAGTATAGGTATATGCTTGCATAGGAGAGTAAATTGGGCCGCTTTGCCAGTGAGATTTGTGTTGTAATAATCCTAAAAATATTTTAACTTAACTGTATTCAAGCCAAAAGTATATTAAAATCAAACACTGCAGAGCTAAATACATTCAAAGAGGATTGTGAAGGGAAGATCAAAAGCATACATAACTTATAAAATCACACAAAGTCTAAGAAATACTTTATTATGATAAACTAGATTCAATAACAAATAAGATGCTACCTAAAGGTGGTCACCGACCCGTTTTAGACTAGTATTTATATAACGTGGAACAAAACAGATTCCTGACACATACCAAAAAAAAAAAAAGGAAAAAAAAAAGAAAAGATTTTCTTATCTTTGACTTGCACAAGATTTCTACAAAACCCTTTACCTCTAGTTGCACCGTGCAAGTCCGCAGAGCAGAGCGGAAAGCAGCACCGAGGACCGAGGACGCGGCGGCTCGTGCTGCTCTTCCACCACCTGTGCCCAAAGGCCGGCTGTCTATACAATTTATGCACGTTATTTTGAAGCATATGGCTACCACAGCCCTCAGCACTTTCAGAAATGAACTGCACCGCTTTTAAAACGTGGTCTGCCTTCTCCCGGCACAGAAGGCTTTACTGCTGGCATCCCCTTTCCTGCTCGGTTACAAGTTTTGTGTGCAGCTGTCTCAAAATACCTGAATTTTCACCTTAAACTCGTCACTTTCTTGTATTTGCTGTGAGTCAGGCTCCAGAATGGACTCAACGACTCGGAAATGTGCAAAAAAGCACAAAACCTCCACAAATCCTATGTCCTACTTAAGGGACGCGCTTGGCGTGGCAGAACGCCCAGCACCAAGCACCTTCTCCATGTCCCCACCGGGTTTCACGGCCCTCCTCCAGCGAGACGACCGAGCAGGGGCCCAGCTACGTACACGCATAAATGCAAACAATGCTGCACAGTTTTTGCTTTTTTTAAAAAAAACCCTCTTTCCCTGAGACTTACTGCTACTTTTGAATTCTTTCTCATCAATGCAACCCACAGAAATTTAGCTACAGAAAAAGAAAAATACTGACACTGAGTTACAAACATAAGGAAAAAAAAGCACCTGCAAGCTGAAATTACTCACACCATCTTCCTTACCTATTTGTTAAGTTAGCTTAAAATAAGCATTTAACAAAAGAAAAAAAAAAGCTGAAGCAAGAAATAACGTAGGTTAAGCAATGGCACGAGGCAAAGTGTTTCCCTCTCCGTGCACACTAGGCACTCGCTCCCGGATCAGTCCGTGCCACGGATACCTGCGTGTCAGTGCAGCCAGAGGACGGAGGCCAAAGAAAGAGGCATTTAGGACCTACGGAGACAATTAAGCCCGCAGAGCCCTTCCACAACCTTGTCAACATTTTGCTGGGAAACCTATGAGAGGGCGAGAAAAAATCCCCCCCATCACGAGGCGCAGAGTCATGTATCACGTACAAATCGCCTACGCTCTTTCGAAAACCTGGGCTTTAATTTCCTCTGTCCTCTTAATATATGAACTGCCCGGAACGAGATATAAATAACCAAAACACACAGGCCAGGTATTTTTCCCTTGAATCAGCGAGAGTGAGTTGCACTTTCTGTGACTCCCCGCACAGCCCAGCAGTGCCCAGCTCGGAGGCAGAGCACCAGCCTCTGCCTTCCCGCGGCAGACAGCACCCTCCGCGTCCAGACAATTTACGATTTCATGAAAAAAAGGCGATGTTTAAGGCAGCTGCTTTATAAGTTGAGGCTGGACAAAGCGCTTGCTTATCGCAGTCAAGGAGAGCTGAAGGATATTAGCTTGGGATCTGAGGCACGCTGATCAACCTGCAAAATGCACCAGCAAACAAAAAAAGCCATGGATTTTTAATTACCCCATCATTTGCAGATCAATAAGCTTGCATGTTTTGTTAAGAGGGCGTTCCAAATTTCTGTTTAAATTTTAAGTATGTATAACATATATGTCTATATGTATACATTGAAAACCCTAACAGTCCTTCATTCCAATTAGTTACTAATGTATAGATTAAACGATAGACTGCTAGAGCTGCAGTATCTCTGGATTCCCTCTGGAGCACACGCTGCACCGTCCAAGCCCCGCACGTGCTACGCACCGCCCAGACGGCCGCGAAAGGGCGGCAGGCGTGAGGCACCCGAGCACGCCGGGCTGCTCTGCGCGTCTCCTGGAACTGCTCTGCACGTGCAGCGGTCGTGCCCGGGATTTCCAGGCGTCTGCTCGTCTCAGCCAGAGCTCCCGCTCCAGCGAGGCTCGCGGACATCTGCAAATCTCTGGAGGAAAGGAAAAGAGGGGGGGCAAATTTTTCCCTTTATACTCCAGAGAAATGTGCAAGAGGATTTGAGTTGGGAAATTCAGATGTGTGGTGGTCTCATCTAAGCAGCAAATTAATAATATATGTAAATGGGTACGTTTCCAACTGACAAATTTTACAAAGAAAATACAGTCTGCAAATGAAAGATGAAATCCTTACACTTAACTCTTGTAAGACACTGACACAAGTTTTAGATGGTGTCCAGCATTAGAAAACCCATCTGTTGTCGATGCCACTTCCATTCAAAGGTCCTTCATACTGAATCTTCCAGCTAACGAATCAAATTTACTAAAGCGACAGTAGAGAGCAACACAAGATAAAGCCTCTGCAAGATGCCTTACTCTGTAAGCAGAGGTAGAAGCATGTAAATCTCCCTTTTTATTTCAAAAAAAGTCTCTTGAGGATTGCTAAAGCTCTTGCGAGATTCTGCAGTATTCCCAAAGAAGATCTCTGGCTCTGTAAGATGCCTTTCAGCAGTTACCATCCCAAGCAGGTTATCCACTGTACGGCTAGAATACAATTATTAATAAATAACACCGGGAGGCAGGGGAAAAAAAAGGACTTGGTTCAATATCGCTGCAGTTTCATTCAATAACACAGCTGGGAACTACCTGGTGATAATTCTCCCAGCACATGTCACTCCATCTTTCCAACCCATGCCACCAGGCACCACACGCACCTCTCCCGCTGCCAGACAAGTACGATGGAGAGAGGCGTCTCGCTCTCCCTTGACCTCGCGGACCTCTTCTGCCGCGTGAGAGCCTGCCGAGTCGCGGCAGAGTTCACCTGCTCTCTCGCCTATCTATGCACCGAACACAGCTCAGCCTAACCGGTCTGGACAGCAGAGACGAATGCCTTCCCAGAGCCAACAGCAAGTCACCATCCTGCTTTGCGAGCTGTGGCTCACACCACGAGCAGACCAGCTGGATTCCCTTTAGATAAACGGCCCCAGAAGAAGGGCTCCCAAGGTGCCTTCGGTGCTCCAAACGCTACGGGGCATCCAGAGCTCATGGGCCCAGGCCAGTGCGAGTCCGGAGGAAGCCCCCGAGAAGCCCCCCGCGCAGCCACCGAGTCCTTCTGCTCTACAGACGTGCTCCCACCACGTGAAGTGACCTACAGGCAGGAGCGTGGTCTTCAGCCACAGAACTACAACGATCCATGGATTGCATACATTCACATAAAGTCATCTCCTACTATTTAAATAATATATTTAATTAGCTGAAGTACTTTGAAAAATAGCATGTACAAAAATTCTGTCTCACCGTAAGACTGTGGCAGGTTACTGTTGTACTGCACGTGCTTCCCGTGACACGTCCCCTCGGTCTTTGCGGGCTGTAAACGCAGCGCTTTATAGATCTGTAGAACAACTCTCATGACCGTTCAGTCTTACAGTTCATCTTGCACCTCCTGGTGCTCCTCTGTCTAGAATCCTGCCTAGTTTTTCAATACGAAATATTGCTATTTATCAGGTTTAGGCAGCCTATCACAATCCCCATGTTAAATGAAGGCAACTGTTGTATTTCATCTATCAAGCTTGTACAAGTAGGATTTCTATGTCAGAACAAGAGAACGACTTTAACGAAACCTCAAAAGCAAAAGAGATTAGATATTTTAAGGACAGCATACAAAAGTTCACAAATTTTAAATCAAATCCAGGTGAAGCACAAAACGAAGGAGTCTGTAGTGTCAAGGGAACCACAGAAGGGAATCGCTGCCTCTTCAAATGCAACAGCATTTCTGCCATTGACTTTGGGGGTAAACGTTTCTTCTCTAACATTTAAAACAAACAAATTAACAATTAATATTACAGTTGTCACAAGTTATAAAGAAAATTAATGCAAATGAGTCTAACCAAAGTGAGTCTAATGAGTGACATGCATATTATTTTCCTCGACGCGTATTTCCACAGGGCTCTGCTTTGTGAAGATAACATCCAAAAACCATTCAGCAAAAAACAAACAAAAACCAAAAAAAGAACATTGCATTCTTTCTTTTTTTAAGATGCAATATGGAAGGATTTAGTATAAGTTTCTCACTGGCAACATTCTAGTCGTCTGCCTTTCCTTCAGTGCATTTTTGTCTAAAACTCACTTTGGCTTCGCTATGGATCAAACAGAGACTCTCATAGGATCAAAATCGGGCATGCAGCGTGTATATTCATACAAAACTAGCAACAGTTTTAGTCCATTTGCAAATTTCTTATTAGCAGCTATGAACTTTAATGTTGGAATTTAACATATATTTTATATGCCGGATGAATTAATCACATATGCCAGCATAAATTTTTCATGAATTCTTCATAAATTTCTCATTTCTTGTTGTCAGTTGTCTTTGCAGGAACTAGAATATATGAAGCTGTAAAAACGTCACTCTAATTTAAGACAACTGTCTGCTTGCAGCCATGTTTGACAAGCAGACATGGTATACGCTTATCACCCAATATGCATGTCAAAAGCGTGCAAAGGGCTTTTTATAAATACAGAGAGTTTTAGAAAAACCTCTGCCTAGCTGCTTATCAACTCACACTACAGGTATTGTTCCCTTCCTATACTCATTTTCTTCTTGCCATTCCCTAAGGTTTTACATTTAATCCTTGTTTCCCATTTATAAATTCACCTTCTTTACAGACTGTGTTGGTTCACTTCAGCGCTGAAGGAGAGACTGAGATTTTGACCTTCCTCAGTTCCTCCAGTAAACAGGCGTTTCCTAGAGAAAGCGAGCAAGCTTTTTTCTGAAGACCGCTAGTCATTTTAGGGGCTGGATTAAAGAGGTACCTCTTCCATCTCTAAATGGGAGCAGGAACTTAAACAGGTTTTAAGTTTTTTGTTTATGGTGGGTATTCTCCGCACCCATAGTCTTCTCCTTCCCCTGCTGCAGCAGTGATGCTCCCAGGCCTCTCCTCCCTGCTTCTAAGGAGCTGCGACGCCCGGACCTCAGAGCACAAAGAGAAACAGAAGTTCACCCTGCCTCACTTTTCCCTTCTTCCAAGACACTTCTGTGCTTGGGCTGGATGAAGAAAGCAAATCCTCAGCCTTTAAAAAGAAGCCGTTCTCAAAGAAAAATGTTCTCAAGGAGCAGTCGAACTCCTGTTTCCCTTCTTAGCAATCCGAAGGTATCAGAGCACAGTTATGGTGAAAAAAGAGCCACAGAGGCATATATAGAAGCAACATTTGAAGGAAAGCCAAATTCAGCACACATTTTTTATAACTTCGTTGACTTTAATGGAGTTGCACTTATGTACTCCAGCACTGAATTTGGCAAGGAGCGGAAACACAGTGATCCCTCTCTATACAGCCCTCATCAATCCTCACCTGGAAAAGGACATTCACTTCTTGGCACTGCTGCAGCAGAAAAATTTGAACAAATTGGAAAAGATGCGGAACAATCCTTTAAAAAAATATCCTTAGATGCTTTCAAAAAGCAGTGAAAATTACAGGTTTATGGAGACTAGGAGGATTCTAGGGCTAAGAAGTGATATTCCATGGGACAAAATCCCTTTTTTGAGGGAGGAGATTAGCTAGGTGCCCAAGCAGGCCTCTCCTGTGACCATCTGGTCCTACATCTGGACCAGCCTATTCTGGCTAGCTGGCTACCTGCGTCTGCTGTGGCGAGTGCCAAAAGAGCATGTGGCCAGCATAAAAGTGCTTAATAATGCTGTATACAAAGAGGAAGGTACATCCCACATGTCGTGTTAATCAGGCAGTAAGTAGGGGACATATCTCCAAGAGAGATATTTTTATATTTATATATAAATATTTATATGTTTATATATTTAAAAATTTATATATTTTATATTTATATATTTTTATTTTACATTGATTTTTTTAGAAGGAGGTGCTATACCGCAATGAGAAAAACCTGGAACCGCAATTCATTCCAGAAATGTTTCTCTTTAGTTTTCTGACATTTCACTTTAAAGACATGCATTAGCCATCTTCTCCTAAAACTTATATATTTTTCCAGGTCGCCTGATGAGTAGTTTGGTTGTGCCTTACCTATTGCAGACACGATTGGGCTTACAGAGCAAACCGTAGGCAGGAATACGTTTCGTCATCAGAGCCAAACAGGGAAGGGAACAGAAAAAGTGGTTACTCAACAGCCCAATTACCAGAAGGATAATTTCAGCATGGTAAGAAATGAATAGTATCATAAAGGTCAGTCAGTTTTTAATTTTTCTACTAGTATAGGACCACCTATTCCTCCCACAAAGCTATTCTAAATTAACCATGAGAAGAAGCAAAATTTGTTTGCAGGTGGAACCCGAGGAAAAAGAGAAGAGAAACAGAGGCTGGGGAGGATGGATACAACTGTTCCAGCCTTCCACCTTTCATCGTGTGAGCGCTCCGTCTAACCTACGTGCAATCCATCCTTGCGAAGGAAGAGCGATCCGTCCTCATCGCTATGCAGAACACCATCTGCCAGACTAAATTCCCAGTGTTTTGGAGAACAGGCTTGCCACAGGCTGCAACCTGTGCTCCTGCCCACGTACGAGCAGACCAGCAGAGCTTCCACTGCCCTGTGCCTTCTTCCATAGCCGTCCCTGCAGCTCGATTCCGAGTTTCCTGGCAGCAGCTGAACTCCAAAAAATCACTTTGCAGCATCCCCACGGACTTGCCGAGCGCCCAGGACAGCGGCGAAGGCGAGCACCAGTGCCGGCACCGCAGCAGCGCAGCTCAACGCCGGGCTGATGCCCCGTTTTCGACGGACGGGGCACGTCGCCTGCACGCGCTGCCCTAACGCTACGGGGAAGGTTTGTCTTCTCCTCCCGCGATCCGCAGCATGGCACCAGCCTGACACGCCAGCTGCGGAAAGACAGAGGCCACCTGGGCTGGCACAAAGCCTGCCAATACAGATTAAACTGCCAAAAAAAATAACAAGTCTAATCAGGCGGATGATTTTGTATGGAACCGGCGCTCTGTGTTAGGCAGACGCGGTGTTTTTCACCCCGTGGTAGGAGCTCCAAAACGAACTTTAACAAGTTGTCACGGTGCAGCCGGAGACACCGGGTATAAAACCAGAAGCTGAGGTTTCCGCTTTCTCTAAAGACACCTAAAGGCGTTCTTGTTATTTTACTGGTTCTGCCCCGTTAAAATGACAGTTTTCATCTCTTCTGGAGGTCATCATTCTTCTTCATCATTCCAGCTTCCCTAAGACTTAATATCCCTATGAAAGGCCTCGTTGTCTTTTTGTATGTGGAGGACACTTCTCTCAGAAGCCAAAACGCTACTTAATCGTCAGTCTTTTAAAAAGACAAAAAGCCAGAAAAGGACATTGTCACCAAATTAAAAAACAAATAAAGATTTTGGCACATTTTATCAAAATTATATTAAACTCATAACTGAGCTGGTCACTATTCCCATGAATTATGAAAAATTCATGCATAAAGAGCAAAATGCTATTTTACAATACATAAACTACTGCGGTTTAATCAAGCTGCTCCTCCTACCATGTTCATTTAACATGCCACAAATGCATGGCAGAAAAATCCTGCAGTAAAAACAGAGGGATTTGAAATGATACAGCAAAATGACTAGCAACATCCTCATCTTACTTTTATTCTCGTACAAGTCAGTTCTCCTTCAAACGGAAGGAGAAGGAAATTGGAAGGAGAAGGAAATACAATTGAAGTTGTTATTCCTTTTCCCCTTGGCCAGACAGGAATTTTACAGTGAGGAAAACCTCAAATGAAGGCTATTAAGAGATTTGTTATCCACTGGGGTTAAAATCTATCTATCCGAATTCAAGCAGCAATCACTTAAATGCCATAGTTCAATATAAACCAAATGAACGAGCAAAATGATGCAGTTTGAGTCAAAAAGCCCCTGGTCAGCCCATTCTCGCGGGAAGAAATGTGACGATCTGTCTTTGGCAACGCAACAGACTGCAGGTGCCATGAAATACTGTGTCGTTTGGCTACGTGCAATCAGTGACCATCTAAGTGCGCAGCCACCTGTGACGCTTCCAGATGTCCCTCCTGTCCTTCGTCGTAGACGGACCTGTCCGGGCCAACAGAAAGCAGCTCAAAACCTTGCTCCTTCCATTTGGGCAAAATTTTTCCAGCTTGTTATTTCCGAAGGAAGCTTCGGCTCAGCCCCCAAGCCTGTATAAACTTGATTTACACGTTTTCCCGTTGCCGTTTCCTGGCAAGAGAAATCACGTTAGATGGTGGAAAGGACGGTTCTGTATGCAGTACCACTTCCAAAAGGCATTTCCCAGGCAAAACAAACAGAGCAAAATAACTTCAGTAACCCTGAAACTCTGATAAGCTGATGTGTTCTTTACACCTAGACCTACACAACCAGCCTCGCTGATTTAGTATGTGAAGGATGAAATTCTCCGAGAGCTTGCTGATTTTTCTCGTCCGTAACCGTCTGAGGCATAAAACAGGCTTAATGCCTC
Source organism: Dromaius novaehollandiae (assembly GCF_036370855.1). NCBI lineage: Eukaryota > Metazoa > Chordata > Aves > Casuariiformes > Dromaiidae > Dromaius > Dromaius novaehollandiae. The sequence goes on along the minus strand of NC_088103.1, from coordinate 46,709,710 downwards.
CTGACTTCCAGCACCACCGTCGTGCTGAGGGTTTCTTGCATTTCTTGAGTGCTCGTTCTCGAGATGGGCATGCACGGTTTCTACCCCGGTGTCGCAGAAAGGTGATTGCTGGGAAGCAGCCAGAAAGAGCAGCCTGGCACCGTTAAGGATGCTGATCTGGCTATGGAAAGTATATCAACCGGGATCAACAGCCTAAAGTAATTCCTGCAATGTTTATTCGCGCATAAGGAGAGGGACGTGTGCTCAACTACGCTTTCCTTTGTACCATTAAAGCCTTCTTTCGAAAGAAAACCCTGTCTCAGCAGGAAGCGAGTGCAAAGGGTTTTCCTTGATATTGCGGGTGATTTTCCTTCGTAGCTTGGCAAGGGAAGGGTTTCGGAGCTCACTTCCAGCACAGGGTCAACACCCCAACATTCACACTTTTCTCTTTTAAATCAGGCCGGTTATTCAAATTTCTTATTGGAGTCCCTCCAAATACTACTTGGATTTTTACTTGGTTGTTTGGAAGGAGAAAGGAAGGAAATGGGGCATGACTTTCTGAGTTTGGGTTTTTTTAAGCAAACATAAGGAGAAAACTACAGTGCAGAGCAATTGATTTTACAGGAAAAGCAAGCAAAACACTTCCTAAAATAAGACTGATCAGCTAAAAGCCAATCTTCTCTCCCACCCCTATCGCTTTCATTTCCAAGTGTGGAAAATGAAGAAGTCACTGATTCATGGCCAAAGCCAGGGAATTCACAGTCCAGATTCAAAAACCACAGAAATCGTTCTTGCAGAGCAACAGCAGAGAGAAACATGTGAGCCTGAACTTCCATTTTGAATATACAAACAAACATTTTGCTTTACTTCTGAAGATTGAAAGGTTGTTTTTTTTAAAATACTGGAAGAGAAAAAGATTAACAAAACTCTGAGTGTGAACAAGCAGCACATTTATCACCTACTAGATATTTTTAAATGTGTAATAGTAGTATTTCAAATGAAGCTGACATGGAAAAAATAACAATTTTAAGTGAAATTTGCTACACCATCAGTTTTAAAAATAGGTATCACATGACGCTAGCTTTTACTGTTAGTAAAAATTGAGGAGTGCTAACATTCTTTTTGACTTAACACTTCAGCTTCGTTTAATTAGCTGCTTCACGCTCTTGCTTTTATAAGGAACAAGGATCCACACGTTCTTGTTCATGCCATATATTTTGAGCCAAAAAAAACCCAAAAAAGAGACATTTCATATTTTGATATGTGATGCTGACATCACTTCATACCATTGTTTAAATATGCAGAACTTCTTCATTCAGGTAATTCAGCCCGAGTACAGACGGCTTGCCAAGGCACCAGAATTCAAATTCATAAATGGAACAGCATGTTCTGGTGGGATATGCGTCCTGGTGTATCTACTGTGTATATATGTCTGTGTATATATGTCTGTGTATATATTTTATATTATATATATATATAAAAAAGCCATTTGGAATATACTGTATGTCAACTTTCAACATAATACATACCTAAATTTTGATTTTTTTCTATACAGAATAGTTTCAGGTAGTACCTTTTCCCTTCAGGATTCTCCTGACTCCCCAGATTAGCGTCATTAAAGCTAGGGCTAACCACGAGGGCGCTAGCAGGAGCGGTGCAGCACCGGGCCATCTCGGGCACGGCCCCCGCGTCGGCACGCGCGGTCCTTCTGCCGCTCCGCCGAGCCCAAGGACGCTCCACATGGCAAAGTGCTCCGCTGCTCCTGGCAGGCTGCCACCGCCGTGACGGGGACGAAAGGGCTGGACGGTTACGCTGCTGCAACCCCGCTTCCCTCAGAGCCGTGCATCCTTCCAGGGGCAACTGCCTGCCGGCACCGACCCGCCTTCACCTGCTCCCAAGGAGGGCAGGACAAGCGGGACGTTCCTACACCATCTTTGCCCTCACACCACCAAAGGACACCTGGGTAATTTTCTCAGCCTTGATTTTTGCCACATTTATGATTGATGCTTAATCTTTCCCATGAGAGCCTAGGGCATGCCGTATCACAAATATTCCACCTCAAAAGCAATAAAATAGAAAAAAAAACTAAAATAAAATACAAATAATGATTTCATAAACTATGTTAAAGTAACAGAGCGCTTGCAAAGCCAAGCATGCGAAAGGTAGGAAATACTAGAATTAAGGTTAGCCAGGCATGCACTGCGAATAAGTCTTCACCTGCATGAACACAGCTCTTCTCCCTAATATGCTTCACTTGGTGCACAGAGCTAGCTCACCCGCTGACCGGCTCTCCCCAAGTCCTGGTTTTCTCCTACTCCTGTTCCTCACCCAGCTCCCACGCCTTTCCTGCTGCACCCCTTCAAGCCCCGCTCTTGAGACAGAACTGTTTTTTCACAAAACTTCTACAGTGGCCATAACTAGCGTGCTTTCTAATTTTTAGTCTCTTCATTTTCATCACAGCACTTTGAGACGAACAGCTGGAATATCCTTATTTCATCAGTGGAGAAACAAGGTCCAGGAAAAAAGCTTCTATGAAAACTGGCTGCACAAAGATAAGAACAACTATTTTCCAGAGATGTAAAAATTGTATGATATTCTATACCCTCAGATATAATTTAAGAGCAGAATTTTAAAATGCTTCTGTTATTGGGAACAACCCAGTTTTCCACATAGGTAGCTTACATAAGCACCTAATTCACTAGTTTCTAAGGCAGGTCAGAAAAAGATTTCCAGTTCTGAGAACAGTTCTACCTTCTCAAACTATTTTCCCCATTTTGCATTAGAAGAGTTGAGACATTTCTTAAAATGCAAACGGCAGAAAGGAACGGTTTCAGCAGAATAGCCCGTTACCTGCGGCACGCGCTCGCAAGGTGCCAGTTCAGCTCCTGCATCGCTCAGAGGCTCTTCTGTCTGGCCCAAGAAGTAATGGGGAGGTGCAAGCCTCAGAAACATCAACACTTGCACCAGAATATGGGGGAATTCACCTAGAAAATTAGGCGGTTTTGTGCTCCCAGGCCGCCAGCACAAAGACGTAAACTTAGATTTTCCGCACACTTTGTATGAGCCTTCAGCTCTGAACTTGAAGGTGAACTCGACCTCCTCCAAAGGCGAGGGCTTCATCACTTCTTAGCCCAACGAGGAGAAATTTTGCAATGAGTTTCAATGAGAAGTTTTGGTTACAAAAAGCTGCTGATTTTAATAAAAACAGCATTAACAGAAAAGTGCAGTCAAGCTTTCCTACCCCCAGCCTATCCATGTAGCACCACTGCTAACTCACTGCACGAGGACTTCTGGAGTTGGGCACCAGTCCTAGAGGCAATTTCCAGTTGGCTCCTGCAACCCCCAAACTGGAGCGCTTCCCAGTCTAACCTTGCCACTTTAAACTAAGGTAGCACCCTGCTCTCAGGCACTGCACACCCGCTCTGCTGCAAAAGCTGCAACCTCTGCAAGGGGATGGTGGAACAGCTAATGACCAGCCAAGATCATGGCAAGCGGGACTTCTTCTCCCCGGATTATTATTTGGAATATCTACGTGCCAGGGTTAGCGTCACGTGACATCTAACTGCTAAGGGTTTCTATTACTTATGACACAATAACAGCACAAATCAGATGTCAGCACAAACAGCACAAAGCCAGGACAAATGAGTAGACAGAACAAAATATTAATATCCTCCACTCAGTGGATATAGCATACTCTTTTTGAACTGGACCATTTGATAACCAAAATAGCATCATACAAATCAAACTGATAAATACTTTGCTTAGTATAATACACTCATGAGCACAATTATCAGGAAGTATTTTAATGCCAACCCAAGTTTAAATTCTGGGAGAGAAAACAACACCTAAATCATTCTTTTCCATTTGAATTTAATTTTGCAATGCTTCTTCAGATCTTGATTACTTTTTTTACTAGTGAGCTGTCAGGATGCATAACCTAATAACCTCTTGTAGCCTCTTTTCAACACAGCATACTAAGAAGGGTGTTTGTACCATTGTATATATGCAAGCTGGGAAAAAGTGTAAGTGTCCAAAATAATTAGCTTGGTTTTATTAGTTTCTCCTCTAAAAACAAAACAAAACACACATCCACAACAGACTTTGGATGATGATTCCAGAAACCGATGAAGAAAAAAATAACTCATTGGTGATGTAATCTTGCTTTTGCTCATTTTAACTGTTGAGCAAAGGTGCGACTTTCAGCCAATTGCATATAATTAGTATGTCCTATTTTTCTTTTAAATAATCACTTTTCTGAGCTGCTCATGAGCATTACAGACTGCGAGGTGCCTCGCAATTGCTCATCACCAGTTTGCACAGTGAATATTTGAGTTGCTAAAACATATGAAGGAAGATGACCAGCAGGGCAGCCTTTTGGTCTAGTAGCCACCCAGCAGTGAAGCCATATGAAATAAGTAAAAACCACGACAATAGCATGGGAAGCCCACCATGTTACTCTAACTTCATAAATCTCTTTACACTTCTCATGCTTTGTAAGATACATGCAGGACTCAAAATGTCTTGGAGGGATTAAACCTTCCACCAGTCTTAAAAGAGGATAACCAGCTAATGAACGGGAATCTCTTCGGCTCCAAACCTTAATACCACCTTGTTACTAAAAACTTTGCAAGGAGCAAAAAATAACAAGGCCTTGAAAGAGATTTTTTTTTAGTATGTATTTTAAATTTAGCTCACACTACCTTCCCCCCCACTTTACATACGAAACTTTGATTCAAGAACATTGGCAGTTTGGACCCTTTTGTCCACAAGCTTTTTTCGCCCCAACAGGAAGAGATGTCCCCCAACTACCAGTCTTAAAAATTCTGTTCTTTAATTAATATTCATAAAATACCTTAGAAATGGTTTCAGAAGGCACTAACTACTAGCGAACAATGAATGTAGGCATATTAGTCTAATTCTCCCTACTGATATTTTTGAAGCAACTACCAAATAAAAATGATTCTTTTCCCAGAAAAATTAAAAGCACGGTCTCCCTCTTGCTTTAGGATGAACTACAACAGCTACAGCCTTCACCAATAATGTAGAGACGGCATGGTGCGGAGATCTGCGTTCCCAGGAGCAGAACGAAACCCATCCAGACCTCAGGGACACAAAAATAGGTTTGTCAGGGGAAGGATAATAATAAAACACAGAAGGAAAAGGAATCACAGTGGATGCACAAAACAGCAACGCAGCCCACCTTTCTGCAAGACGCCTTTCTGAAGGAACAAACACCTGTCTCCAAACATATGAAATCCTTAATTTAGAATACACATGGATTAAATTGGTAGCTATTTTAATGCGTGCAATTATCACTGCACCTCGAGGCCCCAGAAGCAGTAAATCATGAAACAAAGTAGATGATGGGGGCGGCACTCGGAAAAGTAACAGTTGTCTCTTGGGGGGAGTTGGGCAGAGTTTAGGCACTTTGCCCGTCCATCCGCAACGCCGGCCCGTCTGGCTCCACCAGCGCGAGAGGCTGCTGGAAGTGGCCACGGAGAACAGAAACGTGTGAGCAAAACACATCCATCACATCTAGCAGACTGCCAAAAAAACAACTGTTCCTACATTCTCTTAGATTATCAATGTGATACCAATGTTAGGTACGACACCTCCAAATGACCCGCGCTACGGAGGATGTTTTGTGTCCTCTCACTGTGGGAACCCATCAGCTGAGAAGAGCACCTTCTTGAAGGAACCTCAGCCTTGTGAGCGAGACGAAAATTGTGCGGGTTTCAAATATAGCCAATATAGTACAGTCAATTCCCTTCCAAGTCCGGTTTATTTGACAGGCACGATACTAAACCAAAAGTCCTGCACGGCCTTTACTGAAAAGGTCAATACATTATGCAACCAGCTTTTACACACAACAGCAATTCCCCTCCGTGTACAGCAACGCAGACCCGCAGGTATCTTCATGTCATGTATCAACGTGCACTTGCCTGTTTTATTCAAAAGTGAAGGCAGAAGTTTTGGGTACAAAAGTTAATTTTGAAAACTGAACCCTAGGAAACTTGCATGCTTTGAAAATTTTATCCTTACTCTATACATCGTAAATAGTTTCTTCGGTACAGAGAAATTCTTGAAACTAAAGAAGAACAGAACTGCTCACATCTGAAGTCTTTGCTCGTTCCACTCCTAAATAAAATCACTTTGTTTTTCTCAAGTTACATGTCCAGGCTCTTTTTTTTTTTTGCGTTTTTCTATACTTGTCCTCCCTTTGGACTGTTCTCTCCTGTTCTGAAAACCGCTTATCCCTCCATCAATAGTTTGGGACCGAAATGTTTTTTACGGTTGTATTAAAAGATCTGGAAAACCGAGCCAAAAGGGACCGTAGAGATTCCTCACCAGACAGCTTCGAATAGGAGCTGCTGCACTTCCACCAAATTTGCCACAACTAAACTGGTCAATTATGAACTATGACGAGCTTAGCTTGATTCATTCGTTAAAAACTACGAGTGCGTGTGTTTGCACATATAGAATATAGCAGATTAAGGCAACGTAGCAAAAATGTAATGATTTTAAAAGCACATTTATTTTCGCTTTGGGTTATATGTCAGAATAAGTCTCAAGCAAGTTAAGCGCGTACTACTTCTTCAGCTTTCCAGTTAAGCCACAACCATCTCAGGGTCTTCCCCATCCATAGTCACTACAAGCTGACGTGACTTCTGGGAGCAGACGGCACATTTGACAGGTACTGCTATGGCAACCGCGCAGCAGCACAGCCCGCGTTTCCCCGAAAGCTCCCAGAACAAGCGCGTACCATCCATCCCGGCAAGAGGAGGGAAGCTCAGGAGCCATGCCGTCCTCAGGAGAAGCGGCAACGGTCTCCAGACAGCCTCACCGGCGCAACACGCGTTTCCTCCGGAAAACGAACGCAGGCCCAAGACACCTCACTCTCGCTGGGAAGCATCTCGCCCCTCTCTTTCCCCGCACAGAGACTTCCAGCAGAGAAATAACACAGGTATCGTGTGTAAACGTGGATATGAGTTGCAAGAAACAGGATAGAAAACATCAAATCCTTTTTTCAGAGGCAACCAACCATTGGAACGGCTGCGGGTGAAAGTACGAATTACAAATTAAAACACCATAGGGTCTGCAAAAAGAATTGACATCTCTCCTCAAACGCAAAGACTGAAACCAGTGTTTCACTGATCTTAATTTACACAAGTATAAAGCAGTTCAGTTGGTGTTTTGTCTTATTTAAGACGAAACTAATTTCAGGCTGTCTGCTTGTGACAGAAGGTAACAATTCCTAAAACAGCCTCCTGGTTTAGAAGAAGAAGTAGTAAACTCCACAAAATCCCTGGCAACTCTTCAGCAAATGAACTTTTAAAAACTACTTTTATAGTTTAAAAAAAAAAAGCAACTATTTGAGTTCCTTTTTTGTAAGGGATCACTGGAATGAAGAATCTGTCCCCAAAGTCCTAGTTCGTCTTCTGAAACACAAGAAAACCCTCTAACACTTTACAACTGTTCAACATAACAGTCGAACTTTATCACAGGGAACTCGGCGACGGAAATAGCGTGGGGGCTGAAGATCAGGCCTAAATTGCATTCTCAAGTGTGTGCTAGATAGCCATAAAGCAATCATCACAGGAGCTGTCACCACGGCCCATAAAACACTTCCTTCCCACCCAGTGATAGGCTTCACTTCCATAGACATAACTCTTCCTGAAATATGAAAGCATATAAACCCCACAGTAAACGTAATTTACTGCCCAAGTATCCTAAACGGAATTATTAGCAATTTCCAATGGTAATACTGAAAACTGCAAGAAGGATTTTCTTTTGAAGTTACCTTAGCTCATCTTTATTTTCAGGCATTGTAATCGTGAATGCAGCTAGGAACCACCTGCTAACAGTTTACCACGTTTAAAATACTGTCGGGAAAGAAAACCAAGAGGTGGAAAGCCAGGTGAAGTTAACCGAGACGTAAGTGTGGCTCAGGGCACCGCGGAGGAGGAGTGCGGAGAGCCGGACAGCCACCAAAGCACCACGGAGGTGGATGCACCAGGGAGAAGGGGGAAGGTGCAGGAGTATTAAGTGACACACATCCAAGAGCAAAAAAGTAACCATAATTTCATTGAATATGAAGGGATTTGTGTTCATTTGGGCAGGATATGTGGCAACACAGCACACTTACCTGTATCATTTAATCAAATGCACGCTGAGCATGCATGCTTACTAGTAAAGTAAGGTTGAAAGCTCAAACTACCACATATATCCCAATCAGTGAAACGGATGAACTCACAGTCTGCATATAGCTAAAAATCAGTTCACTTAAAAAAAATTTGCTCATACTTTTCCTCTCACAACAATACTCAAATCTGCAGAAATAAATATTATGCAAGAGTGACATAAAATGGCATACTCGGATATTTCTATGGAGATGAGACGCTACTTTTAGCAGATGGAACTTGTTCTTAAATATTTGCTAGTTTCCTTTAATGAAAGCTAAGGGGCTGAAAACAAATGGCCTAGAAAGACAAAAAATATTTTAAAATGTTGTCTTCTGTTTTTGGAAACCACATTAACTTTGACAGGAAAAAATAAAAACACTCTAATGAATTCAGAAGCTTTTACAAACAGGAGCAAGTATAATGAAAATTAACTTGTAAATTAGAGATGAACAAGTCTCTTTAGCATTTCCTTGGATATTCATCAACAACAGAAAGACCTGAAAAACACTGCTGTTTTCAGCTTTAAATACTACCCAAATAACCCAAGGGTACTGAAGCTATTCAGCAGGAGTCAAAGGGTTTAGCAATATATCCCGTTTATATATCCCGTTTCTGTTCTTTGCAGCACTCAACTGTTCAGCCCGGGAGAAAGATACAGCAATACTTTTTAAGGAGCAGAAAATCAAAACTCATATCCTAACAGGACCTCTACATCGCATTTCGTAATACTCCAAATCTGCAGAATGAGAAAACGCATAAGAACCACCCTTTGTGTTTAAAGGGGGAGAAAAAAAGAAGGAAAAAAGAGGAGCGGGAGGGGAAGTCACCTTCTACACTTTTGCTCTGATGTGTCTAGTGCCACAGTTAGAAAGCAATCAAGGTCAAAACCCCACTGAAATGAACACTGAGAAGGTCATACGAAGAATACCCATCTTCAACAGATTTGGGGAAAGAACCGCTGTACGATCCTTCGCACCACAGTCGTTGCTGTGTGACTGGCTAATTGAGGTTAATAGTGTCCAAACGGAGATCTTGCCACTCACATTTCAACCTTCTAAAAGATTCAGCAAAGTACAGAAGCGTTCTCCTTCAGAAAGGATGCCAGATAACAGACGCTGTGAGGGTTTCCAGAGCATCTGCAACAAACTCTCAAGGTGTCTGGAATTCTTGAACAAGAGCCACTTTCAAAATTTTAAAAAAGAAACCCTACAGGCTTTGCATCTTCCTCATCAGCTAAGCTCAAAGGGCTTTTTATTTAAAACAGCAGGTGCTTTTCAAGCTATAGCCACATGGAAGCGAGCATCCACAACCAATGGGTATAATTCAAGGATGGCTGAATCTAACTCATTATTTATAAAGAATGGATTTTATTAGACAGCCAGGACAACTTCAGAAGTCAAGATTCAAGTTACAGTGGATTTTATAATAAAAGTAGGAACTGTAATACCGGATTTTATATAGGTAAACACTGACAACTTTATAGCCATGGTAGCTAGCAGTAAGCACATAAGAGATTTCTCCAGGCAACTAGTAAATAGAGTGTTTTTCCCTTACACGTTCATCATAGTACACATAAATGTGCCTGACAAATTTAATAAATGTCACAAACAAAATATTACACAAAGTCATGTTAAATAACAACAATGCTGCAATTATCAAGCAAAAAAACAGGGATTAGAAATATGCACAGCCTGTCACTTCATTATCAGGCTGATGGCATCTGGTTTTAAAATGCATGCCCTTTCAAGTCCTTCCTGTTACCATCACTGAAATCATACGTAGAACTCAACATAAGCATATGACAGCCACTAGTTTCTAAGGTCATGTAGAAACCACCTCAGTTATCCTGAAAGAAATATATTCATTATTATAATATATGTATAGAGCTCTGCTGCATCTGCAGTTGAAAACCAAAATTTTGGTTTTCTGAATGACGCCACCCCTAATTTGTGGTGTGCTCAAAGAGCCCCAAAACAGTCCCCTAAAACACTCCACCGCAATCTCCAAAGCCAAGTTTTAAATATTTGCATCACAGAAGAAGAAGAAGAAGAAAAAAAAAAGCCCTAGCTGCCGCATTGTGTTTTACTGTTTCTAAGCAACACTGTTGTTTCAGATCAAACGTGAAACAGCCATCTCAGTGAGCTTCAGTGCTTTTTCCTCTGTACTTACTTATTCTGCATCATGTTCATTATAACCCAGTCGAAGGGATAGACATTCTTCCCGATGAGATTCTTGAACATGATGAATGTTTCCATCAGAAAATCCTAAAATAAGAGAAAATATTTGAATCTATTATTCTGCTTGATAAAAAGACATTATTCATATATAACATATATAAATCCAACCAACTCATATTTGTATACAATGTATAGAAATTCCACAATTACTCTATTTAAACTTTTCAAAAATAGTAATAATAGCAATCCTACACTGTAAACAACCCACTGTATTAACTCAGAAACAACAGTGGATTACCAGTCTGTCAAAGAAGCCTTGCTGAAAAACCTTAATTTAAGAACCACAGGACTACGGACCAAGTCTCACAGGCCCTTTTGTGCATACAGTCTACTGCAGTATACATATAACAATACATGTCGAGCATGGTCAGACCTTTTGAAGGTAAAAAGTTTTTAAAACCACCCTGGTACATGAAAGAAAGAGTAAAAGGATAAAGTGTTAACTTAATCTTGCAGTTGCACCAAAAACAGGCACCGTGGGCAGTTGGTGAGTGTTCCCGTCTCATCAATGTCCTCCCCAAGACTTCCATTCTCTGAAATTAGATTACGTATTTTTCTAAAGATATGCTCTAGCTCTAAAACGCATGTGGGGAAGTCTCGTGGCCCACGGTATACAGGACCTCGGTGAGACGATAAGAACGGTTCTCCGCTGGCCACCGTGAGTCTACGAGAGACTTTCTCCCCAAGGGGGGAAGCAGTAATTGCTTCTGCAAGTGAAAACCTGACCCAGAACAAAGATAATTTAGTAGCTTAAACCAATTTATTTCTGCATAGATATAAACAAACATCACTTTAGACCAGAAACCTCATGTACTTTACAATGTAAATCATCTTGTACAATTTGGGAATCTATAATTACTATCTAACTTTTTAAGTAATATCAAATGCTCAGAAAAAAACAGACCCAGAAAAAATGTATTGCAAAAAGTCCTTGATCCACTGCACATAGGAATAAAAACTTTTATTCTTGTCCAAGGTTAGAATACTTTTCTTCTGCTATAGCTTTTCAGTAACGGTATTTATATCCTCTATCTTTAAAATGTCAAATTTCTATTAAAAAACCCACAAAATTATACATTCACTGGATTTTTAACTAAGGCTGTTTTTTACATAATCTTTTCAACGAAAAACAAATACGAAGTTACTGCTCTCATAAGTATTTCTTCATACATGAGAGCCAGCATCTTGGCTGGATTTTCTCTCTCGATTCATTATTCTTTTAAAATGTGCTTCCTGGCTCCTAAATTGGTGTGAATGAGGGAGCTGCACAGATCTTGAGGACACAATATAGAGATCCCGAAGAAATGCCTATTTCCAGGACATTTGGCTTTCCCTTGGTAATGCCATAAATGTTGCTTTCAGCCCCCGTCTCCACGGACGAGGAGAGCCCGAAGCCGGCACCGGAGAGGCTGGGAGAGGTGGGAGCTGAGCGCAAGGACGCCTGGCATCGGACGTCTAACGCAGCCACTGCGGAAAAACACCCTTCACTTCTGTAATCTGCCGGTTCATCTGTCGGTGCAGTCGCAACAGAGCCAGAGAGGTCCAACAGAGCATCAGCAGCCACAAAAGATACGTTTTTAATGTTAGTAAATTCTCTCCTGCGTTCTTTAACCAAAATCACAGCATAACATCAGAAAAGCTGTTTTGACATCAAAAAGATTGAGAAAAAGTCAGAACTTCTAGTGGTTAATGAGATGTTACCGTTGCATAAGGCAAAATTCACTCTAGACACATCCTTCACTTAGCTCAGGAAAACATATTTTCACTTAAGAGATCACGCTGCATACTCTACTGTTAATTTCCACATATTTTGTGGAACTCTTCTGAAAGAGTTACAGAATTTTAAAAATCGCGTTGCATATTTTGCTGACCGGGCACTGCACAGTATTTCTGTCATCCGACTACCCGCTCTTTCTGCTGCATGCACTTGCTCACCGATCCTGCTTCAGAGCTCAATAACCAAGGCTTCAGTGGAAGCGGTCCTGTGCAAAGGGTCATTGCACATCCAAGAGGGCAGATTTGAGCTCTCACAGGTTATTTTTCTTAATATTTTATGAATACAGACGTATGTTTTCCTGGTCTCCTGTAATAAATTCTACTCTATACTTTATTTGTTGTGTCACAGGCTTGAGCTGTTGAGGCTCTGCACACTTTGCTGATCAAGCTGCATGCAACGGTGGCTGAATTTTCATATACTTTGTTGATGACTTGCAGTCTTTACTGACCCTGAAGGTTGTGCCACACATGATTTGAGCTAGTTTGCTGATTCAACTATACATTTTAATCTACTGACATTTACATTTTAATGGTCCTATTTTCACCCAGGTTTTTTAAATAATCCAGTGTAATAACTAATCAAATTATTCATCAAAATAGAAAGCTTCTGATGCCTACCTGCATTTTATGTATTTACAACATTGCTCTCTCTCCAATTTTATCCTTCTTACAGAAGAACAACTGAATTGTATGAGTTAACCTCACATTATGAGCAAAACCCAACTTTTTTGGGGGGCGGAGGTGGGAAGGGCAGCTGTGAGTTCATGGTGTGTTCCTGTAGAGACTGTCTGGACAGCAGATTCTCAGCACTTGGACCACAAACTGTTCCAATCATTAAAAGTGATTTTAGAAAAACTGTAGTAAAGGAGCAAGGGGTGCAACTCCTGATCTCCCTTCAGCTACAAATACAAATCCCACCGGAGATCCCAGGGAAGCAGAATTCCCAAATACATGGGTCTCCTTCAATTACAGAAGGGAAGCAAAGCGACCCCAGCCTTGCAGTTGGGTAGGTGGTGACAGAGGCGGGTTAGACAATCCTCACACTGCTCAACGTCACACAGGGATACAGATATACCATTTACATTTTTTAATGACTGTGATTTCAATTTCAATAAATTTTCAAGCTTAATAAAAATAGCCTGCTAAAATATGCATGAAGTCAATATGAAAAAGAAAGCAACTCTTGCATCAGTGCATCCCCTAATCTATGACTCTCACATCACATCCCAGAAAGAAGAGCCTGCTTAAGCCATATAATTACCCACTCACATCAATGATTAGCCAAAGCTTGTCAATATTAAGCACCTTCTCACACTACCGCTAAAATCAAAGGTCCTAGGAGCGCAACATTTTACGGGGAAAGAAAGACGGCGGTGCAGAAGAAAGTAATCTAAAAAGCTCTATGGAGCTTGCCCTTCTACACATTTCACTGATTTCCCAGCACTGTCCTGAATGCCTTCAGGAGGAACAGTTACGAAATGTTTCACGTGGAACAACACTAGCACAGGTTCTGCTGTCAACTAACATTACACGGATCTCAAATACCTAAATATAAAGTTTCCCAAAAAGACAAGGGGGCGGGAGGGAGAGAAACCCTTTAGCCCCAGAAATCATCTCGCTGATCTCAGGTGATATTTCATGTCAGGATGATAGTAGGCTTGGAAATAAGAAATTCTCCTTTTTGACAGAAATTCCTTTATCTGAACAATTTTCAAAATTGAAGCTAAATAATATGTTCCACGGGGAGTTACAAGACGGGTTTTGTTGCATTCCAGTTCATCTCCTCACAGATATTTAAGGCCAAAGACAACCACTATAATAATCTAGAAGAACCCACACCTACGTAACACAGGCCATAGAGTTTCCTTTAGCATTTCCAACACCAGGCTTGTAACTTCTGGCTGAGCAAGTGTGTGTGTGCAAGCTGAGTTGTGAGAAATGTCCGCTTTTGATTTAAAGGTTTCAAATGCAAAGAAGCAACCACGGTTTCCACTTAAGCTCTTCCATTCACACGTCTTTTTTTTTTTTAAAAAAAAAGACATTTCTATTTGAGTTCATCTAGTTTCACTTTTAAATCACTGTATCTTTATGCCGTCAGGATTAGATTGAAACCCCTGTAATGGCAGATGCAGATATCACCTCTGTATGTAGACTTGTGGGTTAGAATTAAATTGCTTCTTAATCCCAGGTCCAAAGAGCAAGAGAGCCAAAGGGCGCTGGCAGGAGAGGCAAAGAAATTGTCGGATTAAAGCGAAATGGAAAAGGCGTAAGAAGTGAAAGGAAGGGGCTTTTTCCCACAAAAAGCACATAACATCAAGCACTATATACAAACAGTACAGTGCAACAGCATCGCTGCACTGAAGATGGAAGGGAACCAAAAGCCTCGGGAGAGGAACAGAGGCAAAAAACTGAACATGTTCTTATTGCGTTACTATCTTCTATTATCTTCTATTATCTCCTAAGTGATAATTCAATTAACTTTATCCATGGAAGAAAAGGTTTACCCACTGTAGTCTGCTTTTATGGCAGGATTTACAATGTGTTGCCATTATACCTCCCCACCTCCATTTGTTTTAGTAATAGTTTTAAATTAAAGGTACCATTATTTACCATTAACATATTACCCATTTAATGTTTTACTAAATTACTAGGTACTTTAGCTCCCATTAGCATACATTATCATTTAATCAACAACAGTATTAAAATATTTAAAAGGTACATTTTAGTTAAAGATATAAAAGGTATTACAGCAACCGACAAATAGAAAAATTTGGATTAGTGTATCCGCTAACTACAAGCCATAGTTAAGTGGCCTAACTATGGAAAACAGTACATAGCTGACTGAAAATAAGGTTTTAAGAGTATAGAAAAATTTCAGCTACCAGAACCAAGAACATACACAGTTGGAAGAAAATACCAGGAATCGAGACAAAAGAAAAAAGGCAATTCTCGATGTACCACAAAGCACTGCATAAGCATATTAATCAAACTCTTAAAATGAGTAATTATAAATAGATCATTTACCAAATTTCAAATTGATAAATACTCCCTTTTTTTCTGCCCAGACAGATCTGACCTATAGAACCACCCATTAGTCAAAATTTAGACAAAAAAGCATAAAGTGAGAGAAAAGTTTTAATGAACTCTTTCTATTCCATCGGAATAATCGCAGATGTCATAATGAATTTTTTTTCTCTCTGTTTTTTCACTACATGTTTTGAGAGCAAACCGCTTTGCCTCTTTCCATATAAAAACCTACAGTCAGCCTGCATTTTCCAGGTTTACGTGGTTTGGACCATTTTAAAATACTGAAAACACTTGGCTTGATTAACCTTAACAGTCACGTCTTTTCGATACGCTAAAAACATTATCTCCACCGAACGAGCTGCATTTACCTACATTCCTGAACATTTGATTATTACTGGAAAACCAAATGAAGAGAACTACCCCCTGGTATTAACGGAGCTGCTTCCAAGAAGCCGACGCAGACTAGCTGGGAAGAACGCTTTCTGTGCTGCGGACAGGAGTTGTGCGGATATATGTATTTGCTTAGGCACTGGCCAGTTATGGAATCGGGCTAGAAAGGCCATGCAGTCTCCACACCTTTTGGAGAGCCCAAATATGACGATCCTTCTTCCTGAAAACTTTTGAGGCAAAGATCCCTCCTCTTCATCCTTGGGAGCCATTTCTGGACATTCTCTCACCAAAGGACTTCTCCAGGCTCTGGCCAAAGATGGGGCTGTTTGTACCATCTTGCAGGTTTGCCACTCACTTGCCTGTGTTTCAAAGGTTGATCCCATAATCTAAGTTCAAAGTCCAGACCTAGAGACCAAGGCCTTTGTACGCACTCTGTGCCTCCAGAGCCCGAATCCACGTTACTCGAGGTTAGCCCACGTCAACAGAGAAGGCAGAGGCATGCCCAAAGAGTGCTCGCTACAGAAGCTGTGAGCGTAAGCCTACATCAGCCCACAGGTCTATCAGGTCGGCTCTCCTGTCTCTGAAGTCAGTCGACAGGTCAACAGCAGAGGGTTATGGAGGGCCTAAGGATGACTGTACAGGCTAAGCAGACTAATACAAGAAGATACAGGGTGAGAAGACAGTGACACTTCTCTCAACATTCAGCTGTTCTTGATTCAGGAACTTCTAAAGCCAAAAGAGTATTTTTGTATTTAGTTGTTCTTGATGAAGTTCTCATGCACGAATCTGGGCAGCTACTTTTTGAATCCCTGTAATCTTTTAGTAGCTGCAGTACCTAGTACCAAAAAGCTCTAATATAACTATTTATTGTGTGAGAACCATTTAGTCGTGCTTGCTCACAACCTGCCGCCTGAGAGCTGTATTTTGTTTTCCCTCTGTATTGACAGCGCCAATGAACGATCGTTCCCTATTCATTTTCCCCACACCACTCACGATTTGATAAGCTGTGATTTCCCCTTCTCACACCCCTTTTTCAGATTGAAGAGTCCCAGTTTTAGTCATTTCATGGGATCGGTCCTTAAGGTTTTATCCCTGACCCTTCTCTCTACTTTCTTCATTTTACTACATCTTTTTTCAATCAAAACTGGATGCAGTAACTTAAATGTGAGTGAACCACTGATTCATAAAGGGGCATAACATTATTTTCTGTTTGTTTCTCTTTTCCTAACAATTATAAACACCCAAGCTCCTTTTTGCCTTCTTTCATACACTAAGCACAAAAATAGCTACGATAACCTGGGGTTAGGTTACATTTCCAAATGCCTGAGATGCAACCCTGAGTTCATGGCTGCCTATGTAAAGCGAGGGTTGTTTTTCTCCCTGTAGGCATCACTTTAGATTTACTACATATGGCATGTCACTTGTCACTTTTTGCACCCAGAAACCCTGTCAGCGTTGTGATGTCCTGCTGCAGTCCTTCGCAGCGAGACTTTGTCTTCCTTGTCCTGAATCACCTTTATCATCACCTTTTTCCTTAACACCTCTTCTTCTGGAGCAGGCACAAGTATATTGAAGGACAGAGGCTCCAGCACCTTATCTGAAACCTGGCACAGGGCAAATAGCTCAAATCTTACAGAATATAAGCAGAAATAAGAGGAAAATATTAAGGACAAAAGGCAAAACTGCAAAGTCCAAACATAAAGTAATTGCGCAAATAAAAGACCACGGTTTTTTGTTTTGTTGAGTTTGGGAACTGGAAGAAGGAAGGATATCTAAATAACGGTCATCGCGAAGATTAAACTACAGATGAAAGCTGCTAAAAATGCCTAGGAGAATCCCTGGTAGCAGTCTGGGTAATGTAATACAGCTGATCAGACTTCAGGTCAGCTGCTAATTGATGGATCTCAGCCAGCGAGTTTGGTAGCTACTTTGCAGCACGCTCTTGCCATATGGCAATGATAGTTCCAGGTCATTAGAGAGTTATCTCCTTAGCTATAAACTCTCTTCTATTATGCTCTAATTAAGTCGTGTTGTAGGCTTAGTTAGGCTACTGAACGATTCTGAGGAGATGAATTTCAATTATTATTGCTTTTTTAACAACCGAGGGCATCTTTAAGGTTAAAATGTTTTGTACAATTTTTAAAGCTAGTAGTCTATAAGTAAAAGCTATTTAAACAAATGAAGAAAACTGGGACATCTGGAGGATTTAATAATAAAAGTTTCCTTCCTCAAGAAAGCTTTCCTCTTTTCTTTTTCCTAAACAAAACAGTTTTAATAATAACTTGGCATGGCATGGCTATTTCCTAATATTTTCCTTTAATTACCTTAAATTCAGTATCTCAGAGCTTGTTTTCAAATATTAAACAGTTCCAGAGATGAACTGCATTCCTATATAAAGCAGGAAGGTTAAGACTGCCCTTTGCAAATTTGGAAAAGGTAAAAAGTAATAGAGCTGTAATAATTATTCTCATATCATGTAATTTGAAACTCATTTTGTTTACATTTCATAACTGTAACTAACAAACAGCAACAGGAAAAAAAAACCACAAACTAAAATATGCTATCAAGAGGTAAAACACGTTAAACTTACCACAACATCTGACCTCATCTTTCCAAAAGTCTTGATTAAATGAGCATAGTGATAGTCTTCCATTTGCCTTAAAATGGCAGTCATGCATGCAACAAAACTCCCCTATAAAATAAAATATAAACACATCAGTGATTTAGCATAGGGCAACTTAATACTTGTTACCAAAGCATAATGTTGTTAGAGAACATTGAGTAATGCAGTGGACATAATTCAATCATTTAAATTCGCTAATGGATATGCAAAATTCTGCTGAGAAAATAAAAAGCACATTTGAAAGCCTGGTTCTTGAAAAGTTTCTGCTTACTGGTTTCATGGCTTTACCAGCTTCTTCAGTGAAGATTTTATAACATATTCTTCATATAAAAATTGCTCAGGCATTAAAGGCTTTGGAAGGTAATAAATACTATAGCCAAAAATGTAATACAGTATTTGCATTTGGAAAGTCAATACTATGTTCAGGGAAGAAATGCCTTCAAAGCAATTAGAGTGAGTATCACACTCAAACCCCAAGTTTTAATTTCATTAAGTGGTAAGTTCAAACACGGTGATGCTTAGAAAGGAGCAAAGAAAAAACAGTAGCTGTCACAGAAGTAGGAGAGCAGTACTGAATGCATCTCTGTCAAACCATGAAAAAAAAGAAAGAAATGACCCAAAAATAGTTTTAATCTTCCATTCTGGAACACGGAAATACCATTGAAAGTACCCCAAACCCATATTATAGGAAAAAACACTGCTATTGCAATTAAAAGTCCCAGTACAATAAATGGCAAATTCTACTTGTTCAGACCGCTTCTAAGACTACTGCTAAACACACATTGACTGGTTATGGTAAAACAGTCCATACCCTTTCTGATATTTAATGAAGAAAAGAATTGGTGGGAAAAAATAACAGAATTACTCAGCAAATAAATTTGGAATGTTTTTTGACTCTATATACAGTTAGATAAAATTGTAAACATGTATTTCTGTCTTGTTTTCAAGGTAATTCCATGTCATGGACAGTGTGACAGACCACGCAGGAATTTTCTATTCTATGACAGCAAAGAGTTTTTCTTGTTACATTTAAGACTTTTATTATTTGCAATATAAGTATGTGCTGCTACATCAGTCCAAGTAACTGAGATCAAACTCCCAGTGACATCAGTTTTTCTGTGTGCATGATGAGCCACCTTATTTACACTCTGATCTCAAGGTGATGTTTCATTGCTGCAAAAGTCAGAATCTTTACTTTTTTACACTGGCCGTTTAAGACTAGCCTCCAGGTATAACTCAGTCCGTCATTTCACACAAGGTTCTGCAGATGGTTCATAAATGCCCAGGAGAGCAGAAGACAACCTTTGCTCTGCGCAATGTACCTTCTTACAGATCACCATTTACTTAAATAATCGGTAAATTCCATTGTTTTTGCAAGCACAGAAATGTATACTTAGCTTCCTTCACATAAAAATGTCAGCTGTACATTTGCAAATCCAGTCCTTTTCCCTTAATCCGTCAGTAAACTTACAGCTTTTTTGTAAGAAAGTAGTTTCTGCATCTAATAGCTTTGACCACATTTCTATGTTTATCTAATTCTGGTTGGTAAGTAATCTAAATTAATGTATACAGCTGCAACAGTCAGAAGAGGAATTTCATACCTGAAGAAATTACTGTTAATTACTGTTAACCTCCAATATGAGGGGGGGGAAAAAAAAAAAGAAAGTGGAGTAACTGTTAAACTTTTAAATGCATTTAAATTTGCATTTTTTAGATATAGTAACTGCTAGAGATGCAGAAAAATTTCGGTGCACTTTCCTTCCCGCCTGTCCGTGACCCCCTTTCCCTCTTTTACAGCTCAGCGTTGAAGATCGCTGTTTGCCAGCACGAGCCCTCTCCTCCTGTTCCAGCATCCCAGCTCCTGCCAAGGGATCATAATCCTCTTTTTGCAGCAGCACTCTAATTCACGGGGGAATCGCTACGACTGTCCTGATAAGCTAGGGAAAATGATGAGTCACAGGAGAGAGACAATTACAGCAGAATATCTTATTAATTTGCATGGCGAGAACTAGAAAGGACGCATGAAAGTTTAATGTGCGATAGTCAAACACTCTGCTTCTGCATGGAAGTAGGAAAACGCGAAAGCTCCTTAAAAACTGCAACGTTTGCTGGACAAATAAATACAGAAAAATAAACCAACTTAGAATAACACAAACGAAAAATGAATGCGAGAGAATTCTTTAGCACATTTAAGTGTTAGTTAAAAAAAAAAACCTATAGGAACTTGTTGCATGTTCTAATGGCAAGTTAGGCTGGGCACCAAAAGGGAGCTCAGCAGAAAGTCGCCAGGTCCTTCACAAGTTAATCAACATTTTTTTCCCGTTTCCCTACATAAATTAATGGAATATTCTCATCTTAGTATCATCTTCATAATGAAACAACCTTTTTCTTTGATACAATATTGTTTCGTTAAGCCTCTGCTGCATTACACACACCCAAACACACGTGCCTCGCCATTACAAAATCTGTATCTTCTTATCTTTATCCTTATCATTAAACATTGGGAAGAGTGTACTACGGGTCATGTGTTTACTTTTCATGATTTTCCTTGCATTTAGCGAGGTATCATTTGCAGCCAGCATGCTCTTAATTACAATGCTAATAAAAATTTGTAATTGTTTACAGGCAATATTGTACAGTAGGTGCTTTTAGCGTAGCCCATTAACTATTTAGCAATAACTAACAACATTATTAAATTTTAATCCTAGGTTGATATTTAATGTTTGGTCGGATGCAGAGACTGCTGTCATCTTCTGTGGCACACCACTCCAAGCAACACGAATTAAAAAAACCTAATTCTCTAAAAAATCAATTCCAATTTTACTGTAGTAGTAATTGCAAACCCACATTTATAGAGCAAGCACCGCCAGGGCAGCGCAGGGGCTCACTGTTGCCCTTTGCAATTAACAGCTATTTATTCCCTGAAATAGTGTCAAGGTTTATCCTGAAAGATGTTTCCATACCTCCTTACTTGCAAAGCTTTGAAACAAATACTGGGAACGAAGTTTTTGCAAAGCGACTGACATAATTCCTTCATACAATACAAAGCAAGAGCATTTAATGCACTGGGTAAGCAGTTTAAGCAAACGCTTTTTTTCCTCATGGGTAAAAACATCCTATTTTAAATTGCCTTGTCCACTCTCTCCCAGGAAAATCTCCAGGTGGGAAAAATGAAGCTCTTGGTGTATAGCGAGAAAGTGGAACAGAAATCAAAACCGCACAAAGTTACGGGACATTTCATTACCAATTCCTTCTCAGGATGATCTGGATCAGATGAAAAACCATCAGTCACGTTTATTTTTTGCTAAAATTTTCCTATATGCTCTTAAACTACTAAGCAGCTAAAAGATACAGAAAAAGACCCTGAAGTTGGAAAGAAAGAACTCCCTAGGTTTGGGGTTTCACAGGGTTTCCATGGTTCAAAAACACACGTGAAATGGATCCCTCACAGCTACTTGCCAGTTTGCGAGGATGTAACCATGAAGGTGGTTTTCTCTTTGCCTACAAGTACAAGGCACATACCAAAAAAAAAAATAAATAAATAAAAAAAAATCAGTTGTTATAATTTCTAAAAGCCACTAATGAAATTTTCCCTAGTTCAGGACTCTCGAAACCACAAGATAAAAATCACCCTTCAAATGCACCAAACTTCCACTTTTCAGTAACTAGCTTTAAGAACGCTGGCTGCTGTACAAACTTTCATTAAAAGATGAGTTACCTAGTGAATGTAAAATGAGTGATTTCTGCAGCCAACCTTGCTCCCTTACGCAAAATATTACAGAAAACGACAGTCCAAGAGTGAATAAGGTGGAGGATCTCCAGCACTGGCTGTTCTCAGGGAGGCTCCATAAAGAGAGAATCCGTTCGGTTTTTCCTCCAAGACACAAATGTTTCATTTTGCAAATTACCAAAACAGAGACTTTTGTAAGAGAAACTCTAGTTTTACAGTATGGGTCAATACAGACGTTAAAGAATACGATGCTCTGTTCAGCAACGTAAAAATTACTTTTTCATTAGTGCAACAATGTAGTGGAGTATATATCTCACCATTAACTAATGGTCGAAATGCATCAGCCTGTAATTCTGGCTATATCATGCTGCTCTAAGCATAAATGAAAACATATTACGAAGGTTAAGACGAAATAGCAAAATAGGCCGAAACCCAGGGACTGAAATGGCTCTCTCTGAGCGTAATTCAGTTCCCCAGAAGCATAAAAGCTCATTTCTGCTAACAGGCTTTTCCCAGCGTCGGGGCGAACATCACGCTCACGCGCTCTCCGCCGGGCAGCACGCAGCAGCTGGAATCACAGCTATTATTTTGCCCTATCAGCCCGGGCAGCCCCGAAAATGGTTTTGACACAAATTCTTTAAGTCCCTAATAGCAAGGCATCTATCCGTATCATCACATGAACAAGGGCAGAGAACTAAAAAAAAAAGCCCAAAACAAACCAAAAACCATCCCAACTCCCAACCGTGAACATATGTATTATATATGTACATACATATGTATACATATGTATATATTTAACACAAACACATAGTTCTCATAGTATTAAAAGAAGCGTTTCTTTTCCTAAAATCTGACAGTAAATTCAACAACTCCGTAAGAGCAAAAGCAAGTCACAGGTACGGCAGCAGAATGCAGACAAGCAGCCAACGTTAACGTCGATCACTTCTTTCCCTCCTCGGCCGTACGCCGCTTTTGAATTCCTTAGGCCAAATCCGCCTTCTTGACTACAAGTAAGCGGAAGGAATAAAACATGCGAGCTTTTCTCCCAGAAACAGGAGCTCGCATTCGTAATACCGTAAGTGATAAAGTCTGAAAGTCTAGGTCCAAAGGTTTCCAAACTTCTTCATGTCAGAACTGCTCTAGCCAGGTTACGCTTCATTGATGTTTCAGTGTATTTAGTGCAAGCGTTACCAAAAATACTCACTATCCACCTGGTTTCTACGTGCTGCGGAGCTCAAACATCTCTATCAGTGTAACGTTTGCAGTTCTTCAAAAACTGCAGGCAGTTTTGAGGACAACTACTGCCTACATCAGGCTTTAACGTGTGGGTGAATTAAGGCATTGAGGCATCAGTGGCTGCCTACAACATATGTTAAGGTCACCGGTATAAGAATATTGTCTGATTTTATAAGCAATCCTACTGAAATTCAAGGATTTGGGGTAAACATCATTAAACATTCATAGGAACGTCTGATGTGCTAATTATCTAAACAAAAATAAAAACGGGAAAACACAACAGCAGTCACGCCTGCATTTCACTGTTAAGCGCAACGCTCTGCATTCAGGGGTCACTTACTGCTAGAAGGAGAACAAAATCTACAGCCACCTTCTGCCCCGTTTCGGGCAGCAGCTCTCATTTAGTTTGCCTGGAAAAATGAAGAACCAGCAGATCCTTTCCGATCCCAGTGAGCCGCAGCAAGGTACAAACACTCAACAGCTCTACTTCAACTGCTTCTTGTGCTGCAGCAGTTCTCCGACCATCCCTGATCTTCCCCAGCGTCATCTTCCTACTTCAAAATGAAATCCAAAGAAACAGGACCTGAAAATCCTATATTCCCAGCTAGTGGATATGTGCGGGGAACCTCTGAATACAGGGAAACTTCTTTAGCAGCTATAATTATTACATATATAACACAGATAATATAATACTATATATATATATATAAAAATATAAATATATATATAAAAATAAAATGTTAGGGGTTGATAGATTACTAAGCCCTCAAGCTCACAGCTAAACAAGCTACCCAGTTGCAGGGGTACTGATCAGAGAGGTGTAAATATAGACATAGGTTATTAAAAAAAAAAAAAAAGTAGTTACCTTCCTAGAGATCACAAATTGTATACTAGATCATGGTAGTTTAACTGCAATTCATTTTGCAAAAAGATTATTTATTAAAAACTTTATGAAATGCATGATTAAAACACACAAAACGTTCCCTACTTGGAAAGTGCTTTGCACTAACTTTCATAAAGGCAAGCAAAAATTAATGAAATATTTTAATAACTCCATTTATCATTTTTCTAGGACTCTTTATGAAGGACAGTCCAATTTAATAAAAAAACATTTCACTTAAAAAGCTCTCTATATTTTCAGTGTTAAATACCATGCCCTTCAAGTGAAATCATGGCACTTCAGATTTGTGGAGGTCGGCCCATTTATTTTTGGTTTTCCTACATGCGATTGCCTTTCCCCACCCTTTTTTTCCCCCCTCCAATGTTAAAAATGATTTCACTGAAAATCTAGAGAACTGCCAT
This sequence comes from Dromaius novaehollandiae, assembly GCF_036370855.1. NCBI lineage: Eukaryota > Metazoa > Chordata > Aves > Casuariiformes > Dromaiidae > Dromaius > Dromaius novaehollandiae. Next base: position 46,685,227 of record NC_088103.1, on the reverse strand, counting down.
TAATAAATCTGTTTCAGGTATCTTGTTTTACACATCTAATAATGCTAATGTAATATACAAACCCAGTATATATGGGTGTTGGCTAGCATTCAAGTAGGGAAAAAAATATTTAAGGAAAGGCCACACAAAAATCTGCTTTTATAGAATTTTGCACACATTCAGCACTTAATATGAGCTATAAAAGCTGAATAGAAGGATTCTGGGATTTAGAATTCTTTATTTTTATTGCAGTTATCAATGGATGGTCTTCAAAGCCTTTCATATCACTCATGTCTCGTATCAGGATACCTTGGGAAGGAGACGGAGAGCGATGCAGAATAAACAGGGTCCAGCGTGCCCACCCATCAGTCCTTACGTGAGGAGCAACTCCCAGAGAACTGCACCCAGAGGGGAGCAAGCTTGGAGTTAGACTTGAAAGATGTGAACTCACAGGAAAGCATAGAGATGGACTTGGATATTTTTACACTGTCTAAAAATACATAGGAATTTGGACCGGCATCATTTGTCGTTCTGAGGAGCTACCTGCTATCCTTGAATGCACCTAATTATATTTTCTCAGCCTCTGTCCTTACTTCTCCAGGTGCAGAGAGCTGCTTACCTGGGCAGTCGACATGTCAGCCCATTGGCCATAGCCAATACGGCAGCGAGGTGATGAGCAGCCTTCATCCACAGTGCACGTTCAGCGAGTTTGTACCGCGCTAACTACGGCGTGCATCCCTGTCGCCTCTGCTGCATGCACCGGCACCTCCTTCTCCAGGTTAGCACTGAGCGGCTTTACTGCACGTTGGCCTGATGAGAAGACTATACTAGCAAAGTCTTAAACCACAGCAGTATAACAAGATATAAACCATGACAAGCTAGAGGGTTTTTAAAAAATGGTGAAAAAGTCGACTGTGATGGACTCGGCATTTCTCTCTCCGGCATTTTGCTTGCTTTCTTTGTGCTGCTCCTCTAAGCACGTACACTATTCCGTATCCATGTTGCCGTACCGTCCATACTGTCCATACAGTTTATCCCTTAGCCAGGGCCTCGTGGTGGAACAACCACGAAAGGCAGCGACCTGGGTGCCCGCGCTCCCGCTCCACCAGCCTCTCCTCTCTGCTCGAGCCCCTGTTCCTGCTCCGTTTGGGTGACTATCGCCGTTCCAACCCTCTTCCTAGACAAGTCAACCGACATTACTATTTAGAGGCATTTCTCCATGGAAAGACCTCTCCTCCACCCCTCCCACTCCCTGCTGTAAACGGGAATCTTCTACCATATAATGAAATTTAATTTAAGATAGCTTATTTCCAAATCTCATGCGCATACCAGAAATCTTGGCTCTAACTTAAGCACCTCTGCCGTTACCTGCTGCTTATTTGGGGCTTCGAGCTACACTAAGTGAGCAGAGGTGTTCACAGACATGCACACTGATTTCATCTGTACTCTTCCAAAATCCTCATCAAGTGCTCCAGCATTTGGGGAATTACTGATACAAACGCATCTCACTCGAGCCCCAAGCCCTCTCTGTCCGCGCCATCCAAGAGCGATGGATACCCAAACCAAGAGTCCTTAGAAACGGGGTGTCACGCACACGCACGCGTGGACAGACAGAGCAGTGACCTTGGTCCAGTCTTAACAGTTTGGAGTAATAAAGTTCCTGACACCAACGTGAACCTGAAACTAACTGCCTTCCTTGCCCTAGGGAAAGTCTTTTATCTTGTTTATTTTAGACTTCCCAATACAAAATTATGTCTTACTTGCTTCATATCATTGTTAGGAAGCTAATTTAAGTATACTTATTATTATCATCATCTGAAGTACTCTCAAAACGAAAGACATATCTGTTACAGCGCTGAGCGTTAGTTAAATGACATGGAAAAAAGCAGAACTTTCTCGAGCAGATAGAAGTCACCAAACAGCTAATATAAATTTATGAAGACAGAAGAGAACGCAGCGGAGACACAGACGCTACAACAAGGCGTCTTCTCTTCCCATTAGCTTCCCTGCTCCAAAATTTAGGATTCGCAAATACAATGGTAAGTTTAAGGTAAAACTGTCATCCTATGTTAAGAATGATTACACTAAGTAATTTCAACAACTGTGATAGGCTGCGGTATAATGGATATTGTCTCTGCAGCAACCCAATTATGTTCTAATATGCTGCAGTAAGGTATCGCCATGACAAATCATGGGAATATTATGCATCTTTTAAATGAACCTCCTCTTCATACAAGATAGGGGATCTTGCTAGATGAGTATACTTCTAAAAGAAACAGCCATTTTTAGCAGTTGTTAAGACAAATTATTCTGGTTTTGGTGCTTCTCATTTGACTGTTGTGATATAAAATATTTAACACAACTGTTTTATTGAGGGGCTTGGAGAGCTTGAAAGCAACATCAGAAACGCGTGCAATCAAAATTTAATTGATAGAAACACACAGATTAGATACTCTTGGATTAAAAAAGGAACGTGCAAGAAGGGAAGGCTCTTTGGGAAGGCTTTTGCATTTCTGAACCAGCTTCTACCTTCGGTTCGTCATTGCAGAAACCACCCACCATGCTGCTAGGGCTGAGCACGGACCGTGGATGCTGGGAGCAGGTTTAAGGGGAAGGCAGTCGCTGATGCACAACTGCATTTCCCAACTTCCAGTTTGGCAGAAGGTTATGTACTGGTTGCAGACAGGAATTTCTGCAAGAAACTGTAAGAGTTTCTAATCAATGTCAAAATAAAGACAGGGCTCATTTCGCATTTGCATGTTATCCAGATGAAAACCCCATTATAGTCAATGTTCCCACTGTCTCCTCCTCGAAGAGCAGGAAGCCTGATTCAATACAAACAGCCCTGCTAATAGAGGTCTGGGCATTTATTATGACATTTCTAATTTCAGCTTAATTTTCTGGGACACTTCACAATATAGTAGCAAAATTAATATTATTTAGGAGGTCACTATGCTAAATAGGAGAAATACAGTTTCCAACGCGTTTACATTATAATTTAGACTTTCTGTACCAATATTGACAGATAAGAGGAACTCGAAAGATTAATATCTACTAGCTGTAAACAGGGGATTTAACAGAAATGAAGCTGCTCTTCTTTGCTTAGCGAACTATCCTCATTTTACCTACCTCTTCACTTTTAATTTGATTTTCAAGCAGCACCTGCACTCCATCAGGACAGATGTAAGAGCAGAGCCTGGAAGTGGCAAGTTACTGCTAATACATATGTTGCAACTTTCATTCGAAAGCTACAGTACGGTTCACCAGAGGAACGTGAAAAAGCATTATTTCCATTACAGAGACGCAAAAACCTGAAGCCGAGAGAGAGAGAAAATTATTTACTGAGGGTCCCACGCGACCCAAACGCAGAGCGTGAACAGAGCTCGGCCACCGCCGGAATTATAACAGCGGTGCTGGCTGCAGCGCTCTCACCTCGCACCAAAATACCAGCAATTTCAACACTTTACGTTTATCCTAGGAACAGAAGTCGACAACAACATCATCTTAAGGGAACTTCCCACTGTAAAGTTTGCTTTGTCTTGCATAGGTCTCTCTTGCGCAGGACATTTTCCTATACAATTTCAGCACCTCGTTATATTTTCCCGTATGTCTGCCAAGTTTGCCAGGAGCTGCAAGGAATTCAGTGGCATTTCCTTCCAGAAAACGAAAAGCAAGAAGTTGAAATTTAAATATTTTCCTACAGGCAGTGCTGGAGGCTATCTGCAGATATTTAGAGAAGTAGCCCTATCTGCACTTCATAATGATACCAGATCAAATACACATCTATTTAGCACTTCCCATTTAATTACACACAGAAGTCCAAGAAACAATAGCAGTTTAATAAGAACTTGAGTTAAAACAGGGAAAGATTCCTCTGCAGAACTGAAGACTGATAATATGTGGTTGTGTCTCAAGGATAATATAATTCTCCCCTCTAAAGTTATTAAATTTGAATTTTATTTCTTTCTCACTGCAGAGTAACCCACGAGACTTCTGGGGATTGCTGCAGACTGCCTAGCGCTAAACAACGCACAGGAACAAGAGCTCCAAAAACGCTTCATTAAAAGAATATGAAATCCAGCTATAGTATGAAATGTAAGTTAAAATAGCTGAACTTGTACATCCTGGAAAAACAAATTCATTAAATCCATTTGCTGTAATTGCTATTTGGAAACGTGACCACAGAGTGTAACAGAACATATCCCAGTCGGATGCTAGCGATACCTAAGTCGTTGTGTCTCCTGCTGCAGAAAGTGGTCCAGCTAGCCCCCGCCAAAAGCAGACACCCGCCAGACTGCTAAGGACACACCGGGGTTTTTTTGGTGATTTGGGGCCACTCACCACGTTCAATAGCACAAAAGGAAAACAAGCGAACGCTGGGGAAGACGCGGCAGGGTATTTGAGGGAATGCAAAGCCTGAGCCACGCGACCTCCCAGCAAACGCCCGGCTTTCGGGTAGGCGCGGGTCCACTTCGCCTTCGCTGCGCGCCTTCCTTACCGGAGGGCAAGGCAGGCTGGAGAAACGAGGCAGCGTGCAGCAGGCGTCATTAAGAAAATATCACTCATTCTCTTACGGGCAGAGGGGAAGCGAAGGCCATTTTTGCTTTCAAACCTTCTGCCCAAGTCTGAGGGCAGGAACAAGCAGTAAATGGGAGCAGCCGTAATACACATGAAGAAAAAGGACAGATTCAGTAAATACTAAATTTAAACACTTTTTTAGAAAAAAAAAATAGACTACCTACAAAAGCATGATGGCTTAGGGAACTAATCTACTGGAATAACAGAGCTCTGCAGGACAGAGTCCACCCGCGCAGCCCGGCCGCCGCGAGCAGGCCGGCTCGGCCGGGCTCCGACGCGCCGCGGACCAGCAGGAACCAAAGCACTTTCAATGCCTGTTTTCTACCACTGAGGCAAATCTATAATTGAATTCCCATTTCCTTCCAACGTCAACCCGGCAGAAATCATAAGGGAAAAAAGTAAATCCTCTCCCAAATAAGAAGTCATTCATCATTTTCTAACACAATAACACTTAAACATTAAGAACAGGATTAGATGAATATTCAGCTATGTAATTGCCTTAATACACACATAGCGCACGCACTGTGGTTAACAAAGGCAACTTAAGTCTAGAGATCTTTTTAATTACATATCCACACCTAAATGAGAATTAATCTTTCTATGAAAAAGCAATTAAAATTATAAATCCAAAACAAGATTAAAATCAGTGGCTTAAAACATGCCAATGGAAAAATCAGCTTATTTTGCTCCAGTGCTGGCGCAGTGCTGGAAACAGTCACGGAGACGGACAGGCCACGTTCCCGGGCACGGCAGAGGTGGAGGCGGTGGAAGAGGGACGGTGCTGCTCCACGGGGCTTTGCTCTCCCAGGCAACATCCCTCGGATGAACTAACCCGGGATTTCCCACCCGTTACAAATATGTAACGAACGTTAGGAAGGAATATGTAAAAAATAAGAACAGGACACATGCTAAAGCAAAAGCTACATGAAACGAGTTTGATTTAGGAACACTTTTTCCCCTGCATCTTTGGCTACTATTCAGATTTAATTAAAATTTTCCTCATAATTCAAATATTTATGCATGTAATACTTCTTCAGCTGGCTGCGGTATGGCAACAAAAATGAGGGCAAAAATATATATTTATTACTCTCTCTCTCTATATATATATTTTTTTTTTCTATCAGATCATGCAAGTTGCACAGTCCAACTAAAACCAGCGGTGTTTCAGAGAACCCGGCTCACTTCTTCTTGGGACACGAAGAACAAAAGAGATGGCAACTAGGCCAAAGATGGGCTGCAGGCTTCTGTTTTTAGACTCTCGTTCAAGTCTAGCTCAGTTTTAATTCTCATATATACTCATGAGGTTTCACTTAAAACTCTGGGTCTGACTCCCCTCTCCTACACACTTACTTGCACGCTCCCGACTCCAGCCGAGCTGCTCCGGATTAACAGCTAGTAAAGCTAGTAAAGCGGAGACACCGGAAAACAACACTCAAAGTGAAGGAGAAGAGGTCTAAATGGCAGAGTTTGGCTACTGAGGCAGAAAGCGTATCAGAAGCGGGGCGATGCGCGGCTGCCAGCTCCCCACGTCCACTCGAAGGCAAAGACCGGCTTCTGTTTAGAAGATGTCTGTCAACATTAAACCTCAAGAGATGCCTCAGAAGGGCCATGCACAACTCTTTCTTCTGCTGCCTTTATGTGCTCAGATCAGCGTAAAGTATCACACAGCCCTCACTAGTTTAAAAAAAAGTGCAAGTTTACTCTTTTCTTCAGATTGCTTAAATAACTCTCAAAAAGGAAACTGCAAACAGCGTTGGCAAACTCATCCCACCCAAGCACACGCATAAAACAGGCGTGCGTACCGGCAGCGCCCCGTCCTCCCATCACAGGCGTGCGTCTCCGAGCTATCGAGACCTTGGGCTGTCGGAAACGGCTGAATCGTGTTGTCTGGATAGTAAGAACAGCGGTTTTGGAGCAGATTAACCTCTCTGCAAGGAACCATCCTGAACGCGCGCGTGGATCCTGGAGCTGAGCACAGGGAAGGAGGCGAGACGCCGGGGAGCACTGCTGTTTCTTCGACAAGATTTTCACACGCGTATTTGAACTCCGTGGTTTATTCAAACGAAGCAAAAATAATTATCAGAAGCTAGGGTTAAAACTTATTATTTTCCTAGAAATGCTAGACAATTAACTTTTTGTTTTTACATTCCACTACAAACACAATTCAATTAGATTTAATCCACAAGAACAATTTATGCATGATGTAGATACGAGCAGGTTTCCCACACTTATCTTTTACCATAATTAAAAATAATAAAATTACCATATCATTAACATATAACTCCACTAACATCACAAAAGACAAATATGCCAATTCAATCTGATACAGTACGGATATACTAAAAATATGAAAACCAGGAGATAGAATATTTTAGTTGAAAATATTTTCAACTTCCACCAGGTCCCACCACTCACCCAAACTGCTTCATGACTCTCCAGACCATAAAAGACACGTTCCCACCCCTTTCCTTCTGCCACCTCAAGCAGACCCTGAAGGGAAAATACATCGGCCTAAAAAACCCAGAACTTGCCACATTGTGCAGAAATATTTCAGTTCATATACACAACGCTCAGAGCTCCTCACGTGAATAACCAAAAAAACACCCTCTCTTGCAGGGCGACGGAAGGAGCCCTGATGAAGCCCCCCTCCGTAACTGCGTGCTACAGAGACGATTTCTGCATAAGGATTACGAATGTTACCCCAAGTCATTAACGGGGAGGCTGGAATTACTACGTTTACCATTCAAGCCAACTGATAAATATGTATGAACAAAAGGAAAATCGTCACTGTCTCCATGTGAATTATTAAAGTGGTTTGGGTTCTCCATTACATGGAAAAATTGACATGTACAAGTATTCTGTTTTTCTTCCCAATTACTAGAGTTTTGCTAGCCAGGAAGCTTCACCTTGTGATTTTTGCTAGTAAGATCTCAAATTAAAAAGTTTTTTTTTTTTTAAACACAGTTAGATTGCTCAAGTTCAATTCTGTTTAACTAAAATATTATGAAAAACAATCACTCAAAACGTCTACTAGATGAGCTCACATGGAATACAGTGAGGAGACCGAGGGCCAAGATACCTCACAAAGATTAAACTACCTCTTTTGTGAGAGGAAAGGACAGAAGCGCCTGCAAAAATGTAGAGACCTGTCAAAACACAAAAGAGGCCCCAGAAGAAGAGAAGATTTTTACATGCAACCCTCCAAACACGAGGCTACCTTGCCCTATTTTCCCCCCACTTCAGAAATAGCATCTATTGTACTGCCCAACGAAAGCGTCCGGTGAAGACGGCATGACAGGAGGTCACCGCGCGTCCTCAGCGTCGCACCCAGGCCACCACAAATGGGCATCAAATCACTTTTTGGACAATTAGTTGCCATACAGCTTATCTGTCATATTGTAACTGATGTGAAGCAACAAAATTACACGTCAAAACAAACCTCACTAGCTCTTCATCCCAGCCCACAGATGCTGGAGGCTAAGTTTAAAAACATCGCCCATCCAGTGGTGTTTACTAATACCTTTCAATAAAATCCTTGATTTGTCATCTCCCAGGGAAGTAAAAATGGACTCAATGAATAGCTACGGATTGCCCAGTTCAAGGAGGAGCTGAGGGAGCTGCAGAGGGCAGAGGAAGGGGTCAGGCAGGTGGAGAAGGTGCCTCCGAGAGGGGATGGAGATGCCCGAGAGTCCTTCAAGCAGAGATGAGGAGGCTGAGGGGGGACTTACAGGGTCGAGCTGAGGTTTACAAAATCACAAAGGTGGTGGATGAAATGCGTGCAGAGCTGTTATTCACCAGTTTTGCAGTATTAGGACCAGGAGGCAGTTGCTGAAACTAACAGGAGATGATTTTAAAACACGTAAGAGAAACTACTCTAATTTCTGTATTTCTTTTTTTTTTCTTTAACACAGCAAGTGTGAGGAGGTTCAGAAAAGCATTACACAGGTTCTTGGACAACAGGCCCATAAATACATACGACAGGCAATGCACCAACTCCCTATCGTGACAGTTGTGGACACCGAGAGGTACATGCGGAACCAACCGCAGAAGATGGCCAGTTTTGTGCGCTATTTCTAAGTGGTGTCACCTATCGCCACTGTCAGAGACAAAATACCGGCCTAGATGGACCACTGGTCTGACACAGAAGGCACCTACCTCTTACATTCCTAATATTACTTAAATACTGCTTAAATACTACTTAAATTACTACTAATACTACTTAAAATACTTTAAGTAACCAAAAGTATTTTGCAAGCTGGGCTGCAGAGAAGGGAAGAATAGGAAAAGACTCAAACATCAGAGGCAAAGAGTATCACTCTGATCCTATAAGCACATCTTCACATTATCTTTTTACTTTATCTAATTTATATGATACAGCTGAAATCCTTACATTACAATAAGATTCCTCTATATATATATATATATATATATATGTATATAAAAAAGTGAATATGGCTAGCTAGAACAGATTTTCTCTAACGGAGTTTCACCACATCATTATAAAAAGCACAGTAAACACTAACTCTTTTATGGGTTTTCAGATGTTTCAGCTACACATACAAAGGACCTGCAGAAAAAGTGACCTGTGCTCACCACCATCTCTTCTCAAAACCTGTTTGTCATTACGTTCAGCGTTGACCACGTAACCTGCACGTCCCCTCACAATCTCCATCCTCCCGTGCAACACGCTGCGGTACGGCAGTACCTCTCGGGCAGGCAAACGTACAACACATGCAACGCAAAGGTCTGTGAATCCCATCAGTCATACAGGCTTAACAAGGAGGAGGTTTCTCAAATACTAGTAGACTATTTTGAAAAAACTTTGAGACTTCAGCTGACCTTGTCGCTTGCCTCTACTGAGCTGTATAAATAAAACGAAAATAAAAGAGGGGTAATTACCACTACTAGCATTAACTACATTAACAGTCATGTTCTCTCTTGCCAGTGTTCCCTGAAAGAAAACTAAAACTCTTCTAAAGGTTGGCTGCCGTTCAACGGCATCACCAGCAAGACGGCACTTCCCACCTGGGTGTCCGAGGGTGGCCGCCGCCGTCCCTCTCCCGCTGCTCTCCCGCGGAAAGTGGTTTTACTCCTTAGGCTTTTCCACAATATTGACTGATAACTCTTTGATTTAAAGCAGGTGCTAATTACGCTCAACTGCTGCTAATACTTATTAATATTAAAGGTGCTGAACTACTCCTTCTTTAAAAATTTACAGAAAACACAATGTGGTGCTACATATAATAGTTTTTAATTAGTATCCTGGAGAATTTTTTTTAATTATTCAAACAGAGACATTTTTGTTGTACTGTATTTCAAAGAGCCACGAGGCTGGGATCAACAGGGACTTCACCTGACCTCTGCTGTCATGTATAGGCTCATTTAATGTTGTTATTAGGCTTCCCGTATTTGTAATCAGACTGCTGCGTGACATGGCTTGAGATATTTTGTGCTTTTATGAACTTCATACTTCTATAAAAAATTTTCTGTATTAATTTCCTAATGAAAAAGATAGTCATACATATTTTTCTATATAACAGAACTAAGTCCTTTGCTCGAGCTAAATACTTTCAAGCCTTCTGATGTGATTTGCTACTATTGGACACTGTATAAACAAAGTGGGGTTTCCAAGAGTTTTTAAAAATTTTTGGATTTAGAAAGTTTAATGGAAATCTGTTTACATACATTATGAAAGGGCGTTCCTATGCTAGTCTGCATGCCAAATATTCAACACGAACACACCAACATGAACATCTAAACTATCATTTTTAAGAAATTTATAATATATATGTTTAAATGAGTCCGCAATGACCTTCCATTTCTCTCAGAGTGTCTAATGCCTTTATTTAAATAAGGTTTCATAAGGTTTTGCCTGCGTATGGATTTGGAAACTATCTTGAAGAGTTCATTGTCTGACCGCTAAGGCCAAAAATACTCAATTTGGTAAGAAAAGCAAAAGGGAACAATCAAAGAGTAGAAAGTAAATTGAACATACTTTCATACTATCAATGCCCTTTATTAACTAACTGTATTATTTTCATTTTTTATTTGAATCATGTGTTTTATTTTAGCTTGTTCTTCCTGTGAAGTATTACGCATTAGTACCAGACTGCTGTCTGGGCTTCTAACGTTAAAAGAACACGCAAAAGCACCCCAAAATCTGTATTTTTAAACCATATTCAAATTAGAAATAGTTCAATATTTCAATCAAGAAAGCCTCACTAAGGGCTAGGGAGTTTATAGTATCTTATAAAGTTTAACGGTTCTCCATTCTGACAGAAAAGTTGCATCAAATCCTCCTCCTAATGAAATCAATGTCATATAAATAACATATTGCTCCACTAAAGAGTAAATACGAAGCAGATGAAAGGATTCACATGATTTGTAATATTTGCCTTCCTTTCAGTAGTAACTTGAGCTCTAAGACGAATTGAAGCTCATTCCAGACTTCATTAAGTGCCTAAGTCTGAAACTATTTGTTTGAAAGCAAAACTACGATCAGATTTTTTTTAAAACAAGGCAATATTTCTCCCTTTACCATAAAATAGTTGGAGATATATCCCTGTGATTTAAGCTAATGAAATAAAGAAGACTAAATAAAATACTAACAAAGCTGGCATAACACTCCTCTAAAAAAATTTTACTCACGCTTACAGTTTTTCGAGACATCTTAATAAGGACATAATTTCACATTTGCTCTTACTGAACAAATCAAACATGGTGATTTATTATTCAGATGGGCACAAAGGATTTCTGAGATGCAAAGAGAAGGGCCATAAAAGCACAAATCATCAGTAATGACGACAAGCTAAACTGCCTTTCAAATATGCACAAAATGCAGCCGTTTAGGGTATCATATATCCCCATCTCCCAGACCCTCATTTATTTCCTAACTGTACAGGCTGCATGATAATTTCAGTAGTGCCGAATTTTGCATCTATTGAGAACATCTTTATCAGATAAGTGTTTCTACAACTCGCACACAGAACAGCAGATTATTTCATAACCCCAATCATTTGAAAAGGAAACAAGCATTTCAAATCAGCAGGCTAGCTCCCTTCCCAAGCAGATTTGTCTTCTCAAAATGAACCCTTCGGAGCTTTAGACAGAGTGAAGACGTGAAAAAGCCTGCTATCCCAATAAAATTAGGACTTTTTGATTCACATGAATAACTAAAACTCTAACACGTACAGCGTTTTGGGTTCCTAATGAGACGGTATTCAGCTGGAGCTCAACATCAGAGTTTTCGCTGATGAGATCTGTTGTTACGCTGTCCTTCCAGTGATCTGCTCAAAATGAAAATAAAAGAGGTCCAAGCCCCGCTCAGACTCACGCCGGTGAAGTGCAGGAGCAACCACCGCAGCTAATGAGGTTACTCAGCATTTCCATTCTCGGAGCAGAATGCCCATAAATAGCAGTTCGCTCAATCTGCTGTTTAATACCTTAACTGCACGCAGGTATTATGGGTATCATACACATAATCTTAAATCCACTTCATCTTCAAAACGCTCCTCTAAGTTAACAGATGTGCAATTGCTCCCACTTTACAGATAAAGAGCAGACAGAAGCACAGACTCAGATGCGCTGTCCAAGATCACGGAAAAAACTTCTCACGGAGTAAGACATAAAATTAAATCTCTCAAATTTCTGCCTAACGCGACACCGAGACACCTTATTCCTCCGCCACCCCAGCCAAGCGGCTGCATGCCTCCTCAGAGCAGGGCGCATCTCCAAGGACCTCACTGCATGACAACCTGCTTGAAATTCAGGCTGAGCTCGCAGTCACCTCAGCTGGAGGGAAGCAGCATATTTCACATCTCGCCATTCTTCTTCCAATGGCGGGTGCAACTAAATAAGTAAGAGATTTAGAATAGAAAGCAACGCAGTCATCACATAAAGCCACAAAAATCATGACCTAGCGCAAGCGAAGATTCAGTAATATGAAAATGCTTGCTTTTAGCAGCGGTACAATCACAGTATTTGTCCCAAAGGATTACGGAGACAAAAAGCACAACAGTGTTCAAGCCTCCATGTTTCAAATCAAGCAAAACTCACTCTTCTTTCAAGTAAAAAGGGGTAGTAAGAGGCTGTGAAAACATTGGGCTAGTCCTAAGCACTCCCCCTGCACCACAGGGCAGGCACAAAGGACCTGGGCAGCGGTCACCACCTCGCTGGAAGGATAAATCCTTTCCGACGTTTGACATATTGCAACTTAATCGAGATAGGAATTGGAAGATGCAACTAGCACTTTTGATCAGAAAACATGGACTAAAAATGACAATTGTCAAATATGAAAGAAGGTTTGGGATGAAAAATGAGGAAGAAAAAAATATCCTGCAGGAAAGGTCTCCAGCTCTAAGGCCCTCCTGAAGACAGAGTCCGTGCAGCAGCTCTGCATGGCCATCCTCACCCTCAGGGCCAACGCTCACGCGAGGAGCCACCACCGAAGCTGGACCCTGCAAGCGGGACACCATCTCGTGCACTCAGCACCGTGTCAGGTTTTGGTCTTTTCCCTTTTAGTAGGACACTGACCTCAGTCTAAGCCTGCATCTCACCGTACGTTGCACGTTTTGGTGCCTTGCAGGGTAAGCTTAAGTACCAGCTTTGATGCGGACTGTGACAAAGACTTTGGTGTTGGGTATCGTCTTCTCCATGCCGGCATGAGCTGAAACACCTGGCAGGTACCGGGCGCTCCAGCTGCCACGTGCTATTCCCCAAGCTGGAGCTGAGCGAAAACTGAACGCTGTAAAACCAGGCTGTGCAAGGAGAGTAACCTTTATAAACACACACGCACCTCCACATTGGGTGTGAAATTAGCCGTGGGTAAGAAGGATCCCTCGCTGTACCACTTCTCCATTCCCACAGAGAGACCACTAACAATTTATTTTACTGCTCTCAAAACCAGCCTGACCGTTGTATCGCTCAGCCTAAAGGCTGAAGGCAGGATTTCCTCCGCACCCCCCACGTCTGCCGGGAACGACCACCGCAGACCCGAGAGGCGCTCGCCGCTCCTCGGCAAACGTCTGAAGAAAAAGGCAAACGGGAAGGTTACGACGCTCCACGGGAAGGAGAGAAAGAAAGAAAGGTGTACTTTTTATTAGTAAACTATCTTTTTTTCCTTTCCAGTTTGAAGTCAGAACCGCATCTCTCCCTTTTCAAGCATCGCTTTGACACTACATTTCATCACGCAACGCTTGCACTCGGCATCTCTTAAAGGCGGAAAAACTGGCAAATAGGATGGGGAAGTGTCTCCGCTTTCCCAACATATTAATCCCTATACATTTTCATAACAGCATGAATCACGATAATCAGAGATCATATACATTTTTTCACAAAGCATGATTAAAGTGTTCCCACTTACCTGTTATTAATACTTTACACCAAGAGTGTAAATAATTACAGAGGTGCAGGACAAGAAAGTATCTGTCCCACAACCGGCAAGTCCTTTTTTATTCTCTTAAAGTCTAGGTATAGTCACCTGGCTTTATCGATGAGGCCTATGCATAATGCTGTGCAAGAGTAATCAGCTTGGGACAGTGGCCTAAATATGATTATGGGACAGATTTAGGTGTTTAGGTGACAAGAGGGTCCGAGTGACTTCGCTACCCACCGCTGGCCCCTGCAACGAGAGCAAAGCCGGCACCAGGCCGGGTACCCCGAGCCCTTCCACCGCGGATCGGGCCGTCAGTCAGACCGGAGACCGGCGGCTCTCATCGGTGCTGCCGACGGCGACGCGGTGCCGCTACCCGGCCTGGGCGGTGCGCACCCGTGACGCCCGGCTCGCCGGCCAGCTGCACGCGGCGGCAAAGCATGTTTATTAAACAGGAATACCACGGAGAGCCTCCACGGGAGAGCTGACTGACCAACAGCTCCCCAGATGACTTCCCGTGTCCATCACGCCGGCCTGTCTGACAGCTCTGATTAACGAGCTGACCCATTTAATTTTTTTTTTGCACTCATCTGGGCTCCGTTAAGCCCTGCACACGGCGATAACGTGGCCAAAGGGGCGAGGAGCAAAGAGAGGACGCGAGGCTGCAAGCCCCACAAATACCATCGTGTTTGGTAACCCCTGCTGCCTTGTCCAACTGCCCTGCTTTCAACTTGCACGCGTTTTATTCACGGTTTAGAAGCCAGCAGCAGCAGCACCGGCTCGCCACTACCTTGCACGTTTTCCTCCCAAATAAAGCGCAGCTTTCAAACGGGCGCTTTGCGGGAACCCCGGCGCCGATGCCCCCGGCTGCACGGTGCAACCGGGAAACCGGGGTATCTACCACCGGCGGCCACTCGTGCACCGCTTGCAGACGGGTCGCGCTGCGAAGCCGTCAGCGGTGACTTCATGCGGAGGGAAAACCGGGACAACGGAGGGTTTTGAGTGAGGAAGTTGCGCCGCGGGATTGCTAATTTTTTTATTATTATTAATATTATTATTATTTGTTTTTTTCTTTGCGCGCCGCTCCCGCCGCGCCGCCCCGCGCTGCCCCACCCGCCCGCGGCGCCCAGCGCGCAGCTCCGCGGCCCCGCGCCGCCCCCGCCCCCGCCCCCGCCCCCGCCGCCGGCCCCGCCCCGGCCCCGCCCCCGCCGGCCGCGGAGCAGCGCCAGCCGCGCGCCGGGCACCCGCAGCGGCCGCTCAACAAGTCCCCGGCCGCCGCCGCTCCGCGCAGCGCCGCGCAGAGCCCGGGCGCCGGCGGCGGCGGCAGCGGCAGCAGCAGCAGCGCGGCGCGGCCGGCGGCTCCGCGGGGCCGCCCATGCCCCGCCGCCCCGCGCCCCGCCGCCCCGCGCCCGCCCGCGCAGGGGGATGCAGCGCGACGGAGCGGCGCCCAGCTCGGCGGCGCGCTGAGGGCACGAGGTAAGCGCCCCGCCGGGCCCCCGCCCCGCCTCGCTGCAGCGCGGGCGCGTTATGCAACTTGCGCGGCGGCGGAGGGGCGAACGTCGCACTTGGCTCTGGAAAAATACCGCTGCCTTGCGCGGGAGCGGGAGCCGGAGCCGGGCGATGGCTGCGGGGCGCAGGGAGCGCTCGGCTCCTCCGCGCGATGCATGGCCGGCAGCTACCGCCGCCGCTTAACTTGCGCGGCCAAGTCCAGGCGCAGCCTGCCGAAGTGCCCGTTAAACATGGCAGTGCGAAATCGGGGCTGCTTTGCTGCCCGCAACTTGCCATCCAGCAGCTGCGTTAGGAGAAGGCGGCTGCTCGGGGCGCGAGTGGGCATCGCGGCAGTCGGTGGCTCTCCCCGTTTCATACTCCGCTCCCGTCCCCTGCCGCCGGCATCGGTCGCGCACATCTACATTGGCGACGGTGGGAAGATGCAGCAGGGGAACGGGACAAAAGGCAGCAGGCACCGGGCACCGGGGCGGGAGCTGCCGCCGGACCGAGGCCACCGGAGCCGCACGCCGCGGGCGCCCGTCTCGCGGTCGTGTCACCCTCGGCATCGCTGCTCGGCACAGCCTTTACGCGGAGTTACGGCAATACGGGGAAGGGGGATTGCAGGTGGCTCGGGTTTGTTTGGGAGGCGTGTGGCAGGGGAACAGGCAAGCCTTAAAATAAGGACATCTTGCAGTCGTGAAAGCAAAGAGCATCGTGCCTCGCTGCTGCCCTTCCTCCCAGGGGATCTGTCCCGGGAGGACCGTGGTCCCCCTCGGCCACGAGGCAGAGGAGGCAGCGGAGCAGTTTCGTTTGACCTTGCATGTCTAAGCAACTAAAATCCTGCACAACCATCACCGAGGGAAATTTAACTCATCAGGCTCCGCGAGGGGGAAGTTTGCAAAGAGCTGTTTTCCAAATCTCCGAGCGTTGCATTATTTTTCTGCTGAACCCGGGAAAACAGTAGCAAAAGCCCAAGCAGTAACAGGTCAGGTCTCACGTAAATGGGAGGTTTATTCCTCCGTTTAAGCGTTTCGGTGTGGTTACCGGTCGTGTGCACGATGCTGTCAGGAACGCTATATGCATCCGGGCTGAAATCGAGACGCTAGATGAAAAACTACGAGCTAAAAATCACATGACATGTAAGCATCCTAATTGCCATGGCACGTACTCAGTAATTTAGCGAGATAAATTTCCAGCGAACAGATTTATAGTAAAAATCACGAGCATAAAGAATAAGCAACATATTTCCTTACTGCTAGTGCTGAGCCTGTCGGTGCTGCCAGGCTGCTGCTGTCTGTCTGTCTTTACTACACTAATATTGTTCTCCTCAAGTACAAATAACAGCTTGAAGTTAAAAAGTTGGATTTTTTTTTTCCTAGCATGCTAACTATATATAAGCAGACCCAGTGAAAATATCTCCGTGCTCAGCTGTGACTAACTGATCATCCACGGGCTTATTCTATCCAGTGATGACATTTATATTAAGTGATTTCAATAAAATATATGATTTATGTTGCTAATCCAAATATTCATACTGAGCAGTTGTAAAATAAAATTACTGCACAAGAGTTTAAGGTGCTGTTGCATTGAAAGCATATTGCCTTCCTCTAATGGGCTCGCTGCTAAAGGCCGACTCTAAATAAGATTTTTTTTGGGGGGGGGGAAGGACGTCATGATGCCCTTGATGAAAAATATGTGCTCCTTAGGGCTCCACAATTATTAATGATGTTTATTTTTAACAGGATGGTTAAAGTAATTCCAATCTGGAAAGAAATCAGTACCTTTGCCCCCCATTGACAGAGAGGGAAAATAACCAGTTGGGCAGCAGCAGCACAAAGGAAAGTCTGGCTGCCGTCGGGAGGGGACAGCACTTAGCATTCAGCGCCCTCCTGCTAATTAGGCTCCCAAGCAAGTGGCTCGGAGGAGCATCTCGGCGGTGTTTTCGGGTTAACTGTTTCCGCGACAGGGGCGGTTTTGCATGGTGGAGGCAGGGCGCAGAGAAGGAAGGTACGGGGGGAGGCGGCTCGGCGCAGCGAGGATGGGCACCCCGAGGAAGCGGCCGAGGAGCCACGGCAGGCTGACGCGCTCCGCGGGAGCCCGACCTCGCGGCGGCGTGGGCGAGCGGCACCGCGAGCGATTAATAACCATGTTGTGTTTAGCCTGCTCCGGAGAAGGGGAAAAGCAAACCCAGGGATATGATAAAACACTAGTCCTTTGCTGTGACCGGTGCGGTAATGACGGCCAAGGAAACCTGTTAGCTTGCCAAAAATCCCTGCTGAAACGGAAAAGGCACCTCTGCAAGGCAATGGAGCTGGGGCATCTGAAGGCAGCTCCTCGTCCAACCACCGGCAGCTTGGGCAGGCAGAAGTTAGGATGCAGAGTCACAGAAACCATGCATACTTGAGGCGATTACAGTAAATCTAGGATTCTGGGGAACAGGAGAATTTCACGTACAAAACTTGTTTAAATTACCTATTCAAAAGCTCTCATGTCATGCTTAGCACAGCCCCTACTTAAAGAACTGCTTGAAAGTCTCTGCGAGTCATCAAAAACACGTAAGCAACAAATCTGTTTCACAGCATTAATACTCATCTACATTTTTGTGCGCTCAGTTTTCAAACTATATATGCTTTAAGGAAATGCGATAGCAAGCATATTTTCAGGAAGCATCTCAGAGTGGTGAATTCCAGGTTTGGCTTTTTAAAAATTGCAGCTTGCTCTTACTCTGCATAGAAAAATACCATGAAACCTATGAATATACCGGTAAAATTCACCAGGTATTTGCATTCTCAATTATTTTTGAGTACAGAGTACATGATTAGAGCATTCTCTTACTGCAGCAGCACATCACCACTCTGAAGCCAATTTTACTACATTCAGACAGAAAACAGCCACTCTGCTGATCCCTTAATACCTTCAAAATAGTTGTACTCGCCTGTACATTTGCACGGCACCACGTGGTGGTGGTCAGGGCCTTACCAATCGCCTGCTTTTTAGCTAGGCGTACTCAGAGGAGCGTAGAAGACACCTAAGGGCCATTTTCACAGTCTGAATTAAGCTGAGACACATTTACAAGCCCTGGGCCTGGAGGCCTCCAAGCCCTGCAATATATGGGTGAAGGTCAGAGCTTCTTAACACATCCTGACAAGAAGGGATTTGTTCTTACAAAGATGTGCTGAAGCTGTACTACATGGCAGGTTTCAAAATCCACTGATCAATACGTCCGATCATTTGGCCCCCATCTCAGTCCATTAAAAAAAAAAAAAAGTTAAACATCTCACAAGCTCTGTGTCGTTATGGCCATATAGTTGTGCTCCTGCAGCTACTAAACGAGACACGCTAGTGCAGTCCTCTATAATGGTTAATAAGCTAACCAGCAATATGGTCACATACACATAGAAATGCAACCGTATGGCAAGAGCAGACAACTTTATAAGGAAATTTCTATTTGAAATGAGATCTTAATTTGAAATTTCAGAGACTGTAACTAGTAGAATAACACTATTTGAAAATTAAGGAACAAAACAAACCAAAATATTCACCTTGCACTTCATGTTTGGGGGAGCAGAGTGGAGCAACCAGCCAGGACACACAGAGAAACGCTTCGGTTGGCGACTGCAAAAAGTCTTGGACAAACTGCTCACCACACCAGCTTTTCTGCAGAAATGCTACCAGTTCAGCCTCGTGTTTCTAAAAATCTTCGTCTAACGCCAGCTTTTCATTAAACAAGCTAAAAACACAGTCATGCAGTGGACCCACGAACATCTAACCCAGGTGACCTGCTTTAGCAAAATCTACAGGAGCAGTGATACGGCCTGGCACACTTGCTTCTTAAAACAAACATTTCTGAAGCCCTCTGCAAACCTCCTCCTCGTGCTTGACTTGTCTAGGGCTCCCCCGTCCCTTCCCACTGGTCTGGTCTTTCTCAGCATCCCTCTTCTGCTCCGACAAATGCTTTCCCCCTCATTAACTTCCACCTGGACAGCCTGCTCCTTTGGATGCAGGGCTGAAGCTCTCTCCTTCTCCAGAGAGACCATTAACTTCTTTTTCAGTAGTCTACACCATCTAAAGACATTTTCCTCCATCTGTATTTACTTTTTTTCCATTTTACCTAGTACAGGAATTCCTTCTTATTTGTACTGAAATAATGCTGATAAAATCCTGACCTTAACAGTTTTTTGTGACATCTGAGAAGGGAAGCAAATGTTTTGTCTTATTTTTGCATTTCCATGATTGCACTATATTCTTGTAAATAATGCCAACGCAGTTACAAAATTAAGCTATTAAAAAAAATATGAATGAAGATCACTCTATATTGCCTAAATGAGGAAGATGCACCAAAAAATAACAAAGCAGGATTTAGAAGTTTTGTGCTCATCTCATTCTTTTCCTCCCTGCTTGTTTTACACCAGGCCTTCCTCACCTCTTCATTTTCTTTTAACCTTCAGGAAAAACACAGACACCTTGTCCGTGGTTCAATTGAAGAAAAGACACATTCTGAAACAAGTCATAACCGTAAAACTTAAAGCAGTAAAAGCTTTGCCATACAGACAAAAAAAAAAAAATCCGGTATGTTTTCTAATTGCTTAGAAAATTGTGATTTTTGTACTCAGGCCCAGTTTTGACCAGCATTACGAGACCAGCATAACTTAGATGTGCACATCCTATTTCCATAGCGCCCTAAGCAATGGGGACTCCAAGTCTTGTTAAATTTCAGAGAGACCCATAAAACAAAATGCAGGGGAAAATTCGCCATGCAACCACAACTTGGACAGCTCTATCCAAGCTGTCTGTAAATGGGTTGGTTTTGGAAGCGGTAGATACCCAAGCTTAATCACAAGGAGAGCCCAGGCCCACTGAGGACTTCCAGGAAAATCACAGCGGTTCACTCGCGCGGAGCTGCCAGGCTCCAGCACTGGGACGGGAAACGTGGTTCAGCGCTGACACGAGTTACGTGGCCCCAGCGAGCCTCACGCATTGGGACCGTGCTGCAGCGCTCTTCAAAACTGCAAAGGAGGTTGTATAGTGCTCGATACAAAACCGCTCAAGTAGGCGTGGATTGCGAACCGTAGCCTAAGAAGATCGGCAACACAACAAGCGGTTTGGGTCTGGGTAGCTGCTTCTTGGCAGGAAAAGCAAGGAAGAAGAGGCAATTCAGTCAAAGTAATGATGTTTGGGCATTTACATGCAAATAAGGAAGGAAACTTATAGCAAGCCCAATTTCTCCTTCAAACCAGTAGCAATTGGTTGTTCATGCCCATTTTGCTATTATGTTCACTATTTTCTCCTGCAAATATAATGGGAAATGAATGAGGAGATACAAGTAAAGAAATTTAAGTTACGAATCAGTTCAATACATTTTTGTGCATCAAGGCCATCAGCAAATAAAATACCGCAGTATCTCTGAGGGGCTGACAAACGGACAGACAAAACATCCACATGCTGGAGAGCGTAGTTCAGCAGAAATTACGCTTGAACTGTCTGTTAACGCTGATAACATTGATCCATTCTGCAGACTGGGCCTAAGTGCCTGAATTCAGGATGAATCTGTGTATTTTAGGCAGTCTTAGCTGCACAAGTTGGTGGAGGAAAAGTGTATTGTATTCTTACATTCACACTAGTGGTAGCACTGAACACAAAGCCACAATAAAAACAATGCAAATTATCTGACTAGGAGGCAATTCTGGTGCCTGGAGCTTTGTTCAGGCAATTCTTATTAATAGTACGGGAGTTCTCAGCTACAATCCTACACTTTCAGATAAGCAGAGTATATAACTCAAGCTGACAAGTGGGGATATGAATATTCTTAGAGGATATTTAATTAGGTTAATACACTTTCCAGTCATTCACAGCATAAAATAATCTGTTCTAAAATACTACCATCAGATTATTTATTTCCAGGTCTCTCTCCAAATTGTCTCCCGAGTCCACAAAAACGGAAGGCAATCTATTCCACTTCTCTGCACTATCTTTGCACGCTCTCATTGCTTTCCTCTTCCGTCCTCCGTACAGTTCTTCCCAAACTGGGTCCAAAACCTTTTCCATGGTGACCTGGCGCTAGCCTGTTTGCATCTGCGTTACCTGTCGGTTCTGAACCTCCTCGGTTCCACGCTGAGGAGAAGCTCAGGCTTTTGGACTTGGGATCTGGGGAATTCGCACCGAGTTTCAAGTTTAAGACAACCTCCTCTCTCATCTGAGTTTGTGGCTCTTCATGTTATTTTTTTTTCTAAAGCATCTCAGAACCAGCTTTCATGAAAGAAGTTTTACAAAATTGGAGAGCACACATATCTACAGTATAACAACTGAAGAACAGCTTTTTGCTGTACCGATTTCACTTTTTTCAAGTAATGAGGATTTTTGTACCATCCTTTGCCATCGCAGAAGTCAACATCAGCAGGCTCAGGTCTAACTCTACATTGTTAATTTACAATTTCAGCAGAGCCAGAAGCATGTGAACCCAAAACCCGTTCACACATGTCTTCCTCAAGAAAGTGAAAATTGCACGGCATTTCTTTCCTGGTGACGGCTGACAACCTGGAGTGGAAATACAAATCTCCTAGACTGAGGCTATTCATCAGTTAATATCCTGCTACAGATGTCAGGCTCTGGACCCGAATTACCCACATGCATTTTTTAAGCGCTGCTTCACACAGTCCTCGTGCGTGTCTGTGCTCCACCGTAATCCCAGCGGAAAGAGCCGACAGTGCTCCGGTGCCTTGCGGCATGAAATGGAAGATGCAAGACTGAAGTACGGAGCTGGGACCTGCTTGTCGGCCTTTCTTTACCTACCCAACATTCATACAGCTAAGATGAAAATGAAAATAAGCTACATTTAATGCAGATGCTTGAGGTCTAGAACTGTGCTCAGTGCCTACTGCCCCGATCACCCTCTCTAGAGGTCTGGCACTTCTGCAATGTGTTGGCCTAAGCTAAAGAGCAGAACGGCTCTGTCTGTCATCATTTGTTTTTGGGTTTTTTTTGCACCCACAAGAACTACTGATGTTTACTGAGAACAGTTAAAAATTAGTATTAGGCAATACTGCAGATAACAAACTGACATCAAGCTTTTATTTCTAACAGCTTGCTATGTAAATTATTTAACGGAGAGTCCCATAAAAAGCCTCCCGCTGAAGTACGCTGGCCTTTGGACTCCTGTAAGTCAGCAGAGCATGTGCAGAACTAGTGGTTCCTCCACCCAAACCAGGACACCTTCATTGCTCTGCCCCGAGGAGCATCGGGTGCAGCACCGGCAGGACAAGGCGGTGCAGACCCGCGTGGCCCAGCCGTGCTGGTAAACTCGTCCTCCAGCTTTCACAGAAACAACAAGCCACGTAACCGAGCAGGAAACAACCAGGTGCCACATGATCATATTTACCCCAGAGGAACACTTTCAAGGCAATGAAGAAGCTACCATGTGTCATCATCGTAACCAGATGACTGGCAGATCCAGTTTTGGAAATTATACCATCCCCACCGCCGTGCACTGCGTTATTTCGAAGTCCGGCAACCCCCAGCTGCTCCTAGCAGCAGAATCTAACACCTGAAAAACCAAAGGCTCAGTCTAAGCTAGTAGGTTCCAGCTTTGTTCCCATCCGTGCAACCTCTGAAGCTTCTTCCAGGGAAAATATAACCGCCCTTTGTAAGCTGCCGTTCCACAGGCCGCCGGGCAGCACCCGCAGGCCTCTTCTCTGGCCTACGTAGAAATAACGTAGGCGAGAAAGCCCAAAGCGTCTCCGGACCACAAGCTGGAAAGCCCTGATACAGGCAAACGGTGGGAATGCTCTGTAATCGTTGGAGGGGTGCAAACTTCTCAAAGCAATAAAGTTGTAAGGCTACAGCAATTTACCCTCTACTTGGTAAAGTACAGAATATGTAAATGCAGCAATAAGAGTGAAATTCAGTATTGAGCAATAAATAAGGAAATTCAGAGCAAAAAAAATGAAGTTCAATGCCTAAGGGTTTCAAAACAGATTTAAAAAGAAAAAAGTATTAGTTTGACATTTACCGTAATTGCTAACTCTGTTACTTTACATGAGCAATTCTGATACAGGGACGACAGGCTGGTCTACCACACCACTTTTGTGCATCACTAGAATATAGTGGGAATTTTTCCTAATAATATCCATCTACAGATGGATATTACTTTAAACACAAGAGTTCCACATATAAGCACCCTTGAATGTATCTGGCACTCATATTTGATCCTCACACTTGCATATTAAAACTCCACAAAATATTCATATCACAGGAGAAAAGTCTCTGCCAACAACTAATAACTGGCTAAGATCATTGATATCTTCTAGCTTTTTTTTTTATTATTCAATCTGGTTTTGTTTACTGGACATTGCTTACAACTGGTCTACAATTAGGACACTACCGCATGATTTTTAAGTTTGTATCTTAACATGGTCAGTTAATCTAACAATTAGATTCCTTTCAAAAGACTGAAAATACTTCTGTATAAATTGAGTAAAAAATTATAATGTCTGAAAGTGGGAAAATAACGACATGGTATTAACAACACTCTAGTTGACTCAAAAATAAGAAAAACATTTAGATGACACATATATCACCCTTAGATTGCTATTACTAGTGTATGCTATGGTATATTTAGAATTAACATAAAGCTTGGGCTTCTACCTTAAGTTTTTTTATAGGAAGTAAATTCAAGTTTTTTTCAGATGTTTGTTTTTAACAGTAAATGCCTATTCTTTTCCTCAGTGGACTTAAAATAAGGCTCATGGGCATCAAATAGTTTTTGAAAAACAAGCATGCATTATTAAACTTTACTGTAATATTTAGACATACAAAAATAGCACACGGGGCAGGGGAGACTTCTCATGAGAAAGTATTGCCTTGATATCTTTAGAAGCCTAAAGACATTTCATATCACTAACCACCTTTCCTTTACCTGGTAAACCCCAATTATTTGCAATCCCTTGCATTATGTTTACTTTAAGCTATTAAATATATGCATAAAAATCTTTGTAATCTTAGTATGTGCACAGAAGTTTATAGCTACCGTCTCTACAGCCTTCATTTGGCCTGAAGATGCACAGACGGGAATCTGTGCCTTTCCTCCACATCTGGAAACTGGAATCTTTCATCCACTCTGATTAATCTATTAACAAATTCATTTTTAAATACATTACTAAATCATAAAACTCAGAAATCAAATTTAAATTATAAGGTAAGCAACAAATCTACTTTTTCTTCATTAACAAATCAATTTGGAAATTCAGCAGCGTAATTCACCTTACAGTGCCATGACTTTGCAGAGTTCTGCATTAGGAGTGGCAGTGCCGCAAAGATTCCCATATATACTTAAGTTTTTCCTGCCGACACTGATTTGAACAGGACAGCTCAGTACCCACTGAGCTCCTCCTAACTAGCATGCGAATCACAAAATAGGCCTCTTTCCTAGAAATGTGCATGCCATTGCTACATACTGAGGGAAGGAAATCTGGACAACATCACTAAATGAAGAATTGAAAGGGAGGGATTCATGTAGATGAATAAAACATGCTATGGGAACCTGAAATAATAAAGAAGGTGGTTTCTATGACTTACCCTGAAGAGTGATTTACTGACTTAAGGCTTCTCTGTGCATCCCTTTTTTATAATTATTATTTAATAGATTATTTCCATATTCAAACATAAGGGAACACTGCTTAAGGGTAATCAACCACAAGTTTAAAAACAAATCAAGGCTAGAAAATGAAAAATCAGCTCCGTGATCGCTTAAATATTTAGCTTAGCAAATCAGGTCATGCAGTCAGGGTTTGTTCTTAGTAATTATAGACGAAGAAATTACTTGTATTATCTGTATTTCATGGGCACCTGGAGCTAAACCCCAAACCCAAGCATTTCCGAGCCCACTGACAGAGTAAGCCGTAAGCTTTGCAGTGCTCGTGCAAGCAGGGAAACTGCATCTCGGGAGTTTCCTAAGGTACCACAAAGCCCAGCAGTTTGCATCGTATTTCCCAGTCGCACATTTGTATGCCAGTCTCTGCTTGTATTCCAGAAAGCACCACAGGCTTGAGTAATGGCCAGGAGAATTGCAGAGAAATCATGCAGGCAGAGGAAACAAATTGAGATTTCTTTTTCCAATCTGCCGGCCCCAGTCCGGGCTGTGCCCACGGCATGCTCTCCTGCTCCCCGGGAAATCAATACGAATTTTGCGCTAACTTCGGTGGGAATGGGGCAGACCTCTAGCACGGTCAGATCGCGAATACAGGTTAAACGATTAAGCAGGCCTCCCAGAAGAGTGTGTTGTAGGTGGTAATGCCTAAGTAAGCGAAAATTGAAGTCAACACCTTGTCCAAAAAATAAATGAAACAAAACAAAGAACTCCCACATAAACTTTTCTGCGATAAATATTAACTCCCAATCAACTGCTTTCTCAACTGCTCTATCAGATGTGCACATAGGGTTCTCCTTGGAGACACCAAGGACTGAGTAAGACTTAAAAAAAAAATCTAGTTCTTTTGATAGTTATCATTCTTAATCACAGGTATCTAGAAAATGATGAGTCCAAGCTACCATTGAGAACAGAAACCTCTAGATTAGCTAAATCACTCAGGCTAGTGCAGGTGGAAAAGGGAGAGAAGCATTTCTGAAGAATCAATTTATTGGCTATTAAAGGCACTTAAAATTAACTGCATCACAGACTATACTACATCATTTATCTTATTTCCATTCTGTAAAATATCATCAGGCTCCTGCTTTCATCTGTATTAAAGACTCAATTAATTTTGTCTGGTATGTCATTCCAAACTAACCCAGTGATCTGGCGTTCCCAAGGATTAGGGGATCTGAAAATTGAGCTAGCGTCTTCAATTCAGAGGTGTGCTAACAAAATATCAAGCCAGTACTTCAGAGTAAATCCACTGTGCTGGTGGATCCCGTTGTCAAATAACAAAAGTCATGACTCCAGGAACTTCCAGAGCAACAGGGAATCCTAGGAGACATTTTCAGTAGGTGACTTCCAGAGGTAAAAAGCAGTTTTTGTAAGCTGCTTCCGAAGTGTGTCCACCTATCAGACATAATTACTGAATATTTCACATCTAAGTGCAACCTATTTCATATTTGCTGCAATTCCTTAGCAGTGCAAGAACTCACATTAGCAGATGTGAAAACTAATGGACACAGCGGCTATCATCTTTGTGTATTCATTTTTTCAGTAAACTCATTAGTTTAGCAGATCATTATGGAACACTTTCATAAATATGGAAATAAGTGCAGAGGGTTTGGTTTCAGTGGTAGTTTTTTACAATGTATTTTAGCACTGTACATGTTATGTCTGCCAAATTTCAAGCTGACTGACGGTTTGTATCTTACAAAGCATTTCATTACTCATTACAGCATTCTGATTTTCCAGCTTTATATATTAAGATAGGTAGATAGATATTTATATTTCCTACCATCGGCATCTTTGGAAGCTGTCAACCACTGGGGCAAACCAGTCGGATACAGAATATGTCACAAATACAGGCATATCTTCATTGCTTTAATGTTTGTTGCAATGAAGGTATAATCCAAAGCAGAAAATATAGGATGCTATTATTCCCCACAAAGCTTGACTAACCCCTTCTTTTGGCGCTCCTCTGGACCAAAAACTCCCTAATATTCATTAGTTCATTTTTTTCCTGCAAAAACTACCATTTGTTTGTACATCATGGATTAAAGGCATACAGATAACTGGACTGACCCTAGCCTGCCAGTAAGGTGCCAAGGACAAGAGACCACTGTAACTTGAAGTTTTTTAGTGTGAAAACTACTACATAGCAATGCTAGATTTCATTATTTGAGAGGTTTTGTCCCCAAATCATCTCTCTTTTTGCTCTCTCCACCCTTTTCCCCTACCCCCTCATACTCAGGTTGGATGTTTCTCATCCAGACTCAGGTAGGAACTTCCCCTTCTAAAAGGGCAGTTTCTCATCACACTACCTGCACGTGACAAATGAGTTAAAAAAACAAAACAAAAAAAAACAAAAAAACACACACACAAACTATACAGATTTTGGAATACTTCAGTTAGTTGTTTACAAATTCCTGGAGCCAGGGAAATAAAACATGACAAAATCTAAGCAATGGCAGATTTGCCCAGGAGGTTTGGAAAGCAACAAGCTAACACAGGAGGCCGAGTCCGCTGCAAGGCTCAGGATGCCCCGTCTGTGCCGCGGCAGCCAGCTCACACCCCGCTCTCTCCAGAAGAAAAGGCGGCGAAAAAATTGGCTGCCGTGCTGCTAGGGTCCCTGGCTGGAGCGGTTAAGTTTTGCTCTTTCTAGATGGCAGACTTTTTCCCTTTATCGCACAATGCCATTTAGAGAGAGAACAACGTTTCACCCCTTCTCAGGCTAAACTTCCTAACAGGACTTTGAGTGAAAAATAGCCTGGAAACTGAAGTTCTGCCACGATCAAACTTTTGTGTGACCATTCGGAGCTAACGTGTAAGAAATATCTCAAAAGATAAAAGGCAATATAAAGAAGATTACAAGTTCAGGCCGAAGCACTCAGCCAAGACCTAGATCTCCCTGCCTGGCTTTGACACTGAAGGAATATTAAATTCAGCGTGTGGATAACTGGATAACCTCCTTTCCAAGTGTAATGGACCACTGCTCCCAGGAAACCTTGCAGTATACAGGTCGTCTGCCGTGCACACTCAGGCGTGTTAGGAACTTCTGGAAAATGGTTTTAGTACTTTTTTTAAAAAAAAACTATATACTTTAAGTTTTCCATTGCAAATGGCTTCTCAATTGTGTTTTCCTAAATGAAAACTAAGTATAGAGTAGCCATAAGAATTCACTCCCTGGTGCCACTGGGGTTGATTTTTAAAACATGACCCTGTTGTGGCACTTAACTCTTCAAGAGTTTCAGACTTCTTACATTTTTGATAAAATTATTTTATTCCATTAAATATTTCAATTACAGTACCTGAAAGTCCCTTTACTCATATTACATTGTTCTCTGAGTCCCTCTGAGAGTACATCAGCATTTAAATAGGGAACGCGTGCAGACTGCTTGATTTAAGTGGGAATTTGGTAATTTGGCAAATCTCAGCATTAGAGAGAAATCTGGGCAATAGGAGACTAAAGTGACAACTTTCAAGTGAGGTGTAAAAACGAGGTCTTAACCATTCATGGTTCCTACAGATCCCAGGTGATCCGTACAGAGATAGAGCTGTTGTTTTTCCGCTACGTGCCGTGTTAAGCAGTTGGCATCTTTTCATCCTCGAGGAGGTGCTTCTGTTTCAATAGCAGAGTAGGTCATTTCTGTGAATCACAGTTGCCTTTTTTTCCTTTTTCTTTCTAAAGTGCTTTAGGAACCTTTGGGATGAGGAGCTCTTTTTATAAAGGCATATTAATGCTTCTAGTGAAGGTTGGGTTGTTCTGCGTTTAAAGCAAAACCTTGATTTATGCACTGTTTGCTTCTGCTACGAACTTCCATAGCTCATAATCTTTATGCACACAGCAGCACCAACCACTTGCTAACAGTAATTAAGCTTTATCCAGATTTTAGGTTAAACTATGAGGCAGATTAAATAAATAAGTAAACACACAGAGAATACCTAGACCTCTAATGACAAATTAAATAAACTCCTTGTAAAGATGCAGAGTATATTACACAGAGAAGTGGGGTTTGTAAGCGCGAGCGTTGTTAAAAGCAGTATCACAGCCTTGCTATTAAACGTTTGCATCAAAGGAGAATTAAAGGCAATCAGGACTATATGCTTTGCACAGATAGCCTTTTTATTCATTTTCCCCAGACTTTTTTTTATTAATTTTGAAGTAAATTTCTATGACTGGCTTCCTGACAGCTTAAGTTCCCCTGCAGAGGGGTCAGAATGGTGAACCAGCACCATCAATCAGGCAGCAGCAACGTTGCCTACAGTCTGGAAAGAGGTCTACAGAGAAGTCCTCGGCGCAGCTCTGGAGTGCCACAAAAACTATTGTTTGGTTTTTTGTTTGGGTTTTTTTTTGGTTTTTTTGTTTTTACGATATGTAGATACCATGCTTTGTGACCCTGCAGAAGTCTCAGCCTATTTACAATCCAATCTCCCTGGCTATAAAACAGGAATTACCTATATTTAACCTCTCTGGGTAGCAGAATGTTTTAATAAATCCCCAAATATACTGAGATAAAGAGGCACTATTTTTCTAGCAAAAGACTGAAGTCTAATATCAAGGATTATGACTTAATTAAAAGAATCAAGCAAAACCGCTGTGAGGGGCAGATGTTTCCGTCAAAGCCCGGGAAGCGTTCTCATAGCTTGCAATATATTTGAGCTAAATCAGTATTTCTGTTGTAACAAAAGGCTTTTTGAACTGTTTTTGCACGCAGGCATCATGGTGAGTAAGGAGCCCAGCAAATGCCTACTCACCCCCTCGGAAAGCGAAGTCGAGCCAGCAGCTTCGCTCGCCTTGGAGATGAAATACGCACTGGATCCCAATCGGCAGATTAAGAAGAGAAACAAAGCCCTCCAGGTGAGGTTTAAAGATATCTGCGAGGCCCAAAACGAACAGCGGGACAAGCAGCTGTCTACGATACAGGACACGGACAAGAGAGAAGCGAAGCCCATTTCTTACAAAACGGCTTATCGTAAGTACATGACGGTGCCTGCCCGACGGTCGATCCCCAACGTCACCAAGAGCACAGGAGTCCAGACTTCCCCGGACCTTAAAAAGTGTTACCAGACGTTTCCTTTGGACCGGAAAAAAGGGAATATCATTAAAAGCGCCTCGGCCGTCGACACCTTCAAGAGCCAGAACAACGGATTTCTGATCGACATCAAGGACAAGGACAGCAGGAGCTCGGGGGAGGCTCTCCAGCGCAGCAAGAAGGGCGGCAGCCTGCAGACGGCCGAGTTCATCTCCCACGCGACGGAGCGCGCGGCCCGCGGCCCCGAGCCGTGGGGCCGAGCCGCCTGGCACGGCTGGGCCAAGGAGCCGCCGCCGCGGGACCCCGAGCGCCCGCCGCGGGAGCGGGCCGAGGCCGCCGCGGGGCCGCCGGGCGGCGAGGAGCCTCCCCGGGCAGCCGCCGCCGCCGCCCCGGGCAGGGTGTTTAAGACGGAGGTGGCGGCTCTGTATCTCCCGGCGTCGCAGGGCGCGCAGCCCGAGCTGCGGCAGCTCGCGGCCGAGGCCGCCTGGGCGCTGTGCCCCGCCGCCGAGGAGGGCAGGAAGCGGACTGCGCGGCTCAACGGCGTCCAGCCGCCGGCGGACGCCGCGGCCTGCTCGGCGCCGGCGCGGTGCCCGGCGGCCGAGTGCCGCGACCAGGCCCTCGAGGCCAACGCGGCGCCGGCGGAGGAGGCCCGGCCTTGCCAGCCGGCGGTGGCGGCGAGCGAGGAGTGCCAGCAAATCGTGCCTCACACCGAAGTGGTGGACTTGAAAGCACAGCTCCAGATGATGGAGAGTCTGATCAGCTCGAGTCAGGAAACCATAAAAGTGCTGCTGGGGGTCATACAGGAGCTAGAGAAAGGAGAAGCGCACAGAGAAGGGTGAGTAGGAGCTGCCGCCTTTTAAATGCTGCCTTTATTTATTTTTTTTTAAAGCGAATCCGGCCCTGAAGTTTGCAAATGTAAATTTGTGTCAGCGGTCGCATGTTCCTCCCCAGGACACCAACAGGTTGCACTTTGTAGTTCTCTCGTGTACTAATTCTTCCTCCTTTAGAGAGAAGTCCTACAGAAACCTGCACATAAAAATCAGCAGATTTGTTACCTTCTAATTTTACTTGAATATAGCTAGGTAGTTACTTAATGAAAGACCTATAGTAGCTTTTCTGTGCAGCTCTGATGAATTAACGCCCCAACCTGGCGCAGAGCTGCGCACCTTCCTCCAGCGAGCCGTTTCCCAAGACGGGATTATCCGCCGGCTTTTCCATCAGCCGCTTGCATTAACCGTAATACCTCACGTGGCGTAACAATCATAATTCTGTAAGAGACTTATGTTTTTAAGATTAAGGGATATTATTACAACCCTTAATATAATCCCATTAATGGCATGTGAATCTTGTTTGTTTTACTTTCAGCTCCTGCATTTTTAATCATATTTCTTCCAGTGCAAATTTCAATGAAAACCTTGAATATCAAGTCTCCCTTGTAGCATTCACACTATCTGATAAATGCCAAACTCCTGAGCCCAGTTTTGTTTATCCTTACCTTACTTAAATCTACCTACGTGCATTCCAAATAACTTCTTACAACATTTAGTCTTTAGCTAGATATTTCAACCTCTATACTTTTGTCTTTTTTTTATTACTATCTTAACAAAAGCATTTAAGACTTACTTGCTTTAACTTACTAATTTTATTCAATCGATGCACTTCAAAATGCATGTGCACTGTTTCTGTGTTTTTATAAACTTCTATAATGAAATCGTAATTTGATAGAAGAAACCTGGATGCTAAGATTTGACAGCCATAGATAACCCTTGCTACTCTATTTGAAGCAGTACATAGCTTAATTTCAGTCAAAAAAGTACATCTTAGATTTAACTCCTTTTTTTAGGAATGTAGAAAATACCTTGTTAATCCTAAAGTTTCAAAATGCATTTCATGAGAAGTGATCTTAACTGTTAGACAGTGTTGTCAACACAACCTTACCATTTTTAGTTTGTTTTACGGATGGTTATAGTATTTTTAGAAGATCTTGTTAGTGCCTGAATCTTTAGACTGGGAAGCTTCTTCACCTAGCTGCAAGGAACACAGGCTTACTACTTACTACTACTACTTCTTTTTTTGAGTAAAAATAATTCAGTATTTCTCTGATTTTGTTAACTTATAGAAATTGCAACAGAATTAGAAAGAAGTGACGTGCTGCTTATCAAATCACAAAACACCGAAAGATATTTCATCATTACTCATCCCCTGACCATCCAGAACCGCATGTGTGTGCACGAACACACATACACACACAGTCATCTGCTATGAACACCAGCACTCTCTCCATACATTTTCATATCAATTTTCACCCTTTGCCTAAAGACTCAAGAGCAGACCCCCCAAATATATATATATTTTTTTCCTTTTCACATAATTGGACCCATTCAAAGTAGCCAACATGAGGACTGCACCCATGCCTTCAGCACAAAGGGGATCTCGCCCAAACTCGTGTCTTCAGGTAGTCCTTTGGAAGCTGTCAACCACACAAAGCCTTCGCCAACTGCTGTCCTAAAGTAGTGGAAATCAGTCTGCGCGCTCCACTTCTTCACAGTATCTTTACTGACTCTCATGTACACACGGACTTGTGTGCGAGTCTGCAACACTAATTGTATTTGATCACAAAGAGACTACTTATGACTCCTCTGCTCTTCCCCCCCGCGTGGGCTGCCCTGGCTATGGTAAAATGATGCTTCTTCACCACTTAAAGACTCATCACACATTTTAAAATCATTTCAAACATGTCCTGTGGTGTGCAAGAGGCTGTTAAAACGTTTTTACTGATTAGCTGACGTTAATTGTGAAATCACACCAGTGGCGCCTACACCAGTGGCCGAGGCTAATCATAAAAATTGGAGGCATATCATCTACAAACCACAGCGAGACTCAGATGAGGGCTTTGTTTCTTTTCAAGAGCAGAAAAAGGCTTCTCCTCCTTAACCCGCTTTCAGCTGCGCTTCCACGTGCCCCCGGCATGTCCTCAACACGCCTCCTCCCAGCTAGACGTGAGGGCTGCGGAGCCGGGGCGGGAGGGGGAAGGTGCTGACAGCAGATGCAGCCTTGTGTATGTTCTCTCGTTTTAGGAATTATGTTCTAGATCCATCTAGTTGTATTCAGTTTTGTTTTTCCCCCAGCCTAGGTGATCTTGAAAGAGATTAGATGGCAGCCACATGCAAGGAACATTTCTCTTCTCCACTGGCCATACTCCACAGCCGAAAGGACGTTCTGCTCTCATGCAAGGCACCACTGCGTTATTAACACCAACATCTTCACCCCAAATATAAAAACTAATAGGTTGCCCCATCCTTTTATTCTAATAATTCTTCCCCATAATTGCATTCAGTTCTACAATATTTTTTGCCAGAGCGACCAACTAATGTCCCTGCTAACCCTTAGGTAACTTCCCAGTGCTCAGCTATCGGTATTTTTCCCCTTTTTAATCAGGTGTTATGTCAGTTTATAACAAGAAATTCAATAAAGTATTACTGCTGCATGTCTGCTTACTAAAGCACATGCAAGCCTTCCATCTACTGAAACCGTGTTCTGTGCTTATAGCACTCTGCTAGTTTTCTTTTGTATATTAAATTCCTTACAGTAACACACATCAAGAAACACCACAGATTGCTGACAAAAAACAGCTTAATCTCTCAGTCAGATTTTCCTCCCTTCAAGAAAATCAGTGTTGTTTAAGTGCTGTTGTAGTGCCATGGGACTAGTGCTCAGGGGATTCATTTTCTCTAATATGCTGTAGGTCTTGAACTGCTATTACTGCGATTCATCACTAAATGAGTCTATGCCAGGAAAAAATGTATCAGTACCTCTGAAGATAGTAGTATTGTCCTTTGGGTGAATATCATCCACGTATACTTTTTAAAACGTCAGTACTACATTATCTCCAGTTAGCAACGACATGCAGCACTCGGCTCTGCTAAAAAGCAGCCGAAACCCAGCGGGAGCAGAGCAGCAGGGACGCCAGACGCGGGGCCGAGGGCTCGCTCCGGGGATGCACCAGGACCTCCCTCCCTCTCATGGGGTCGGGACCCATTTGTTATTCACAGAGTGCAAAGTCCAGGCCGTCAGGAAAGCCAGCTCTTCTCACCAGGCACTGCGTAGTTTTAATGCATTACATCTACCTAAAGAACACGTAGGAGATCTTTTTGGCAGGGTGGGGGGAAGGGAGGAAGAGGAGGGAAGGGAGGAAGAGGAGGGAAGGGAGGAAGAAATCGCTATGGCTAGCGTGCAACCCCACCCCAGATCAAAGGAGATTATTAAAACTGTGTATTTCATGCAGGTATCATTATTTATTCATCTCTGGCAAAGTGGTAATTCTATTTTTATGTAGAAGCCTCTACAAAAACTTCAGAAAAAACACACCACAGCAAAAGGTGTTCAACAACATGCGCGTTAGGTCATGCATGAACAGAGGAAACAGCTACAGCTTCAGTTCAGACTTCTAGCTCATAAAGTGGGCAAAAACATGCTGAATATTGCATGATGCAAAGCACAGCTTTGAAAAACACCACCACAGGTTTTTGCTCTGGATAATGCTTGCTTTATCATCTAGTAAACTAAAAACAGTCTCTATAAATTGTAGACTTATTTGTCTATATTCAAACACACCGCATTCAGTTTATTAAGCCAAATTCTGCTCCATTACCTGTATGGAGCCTCACTAAGGCCAATGGGATCGAAAGCAAGCTGTAAATCAGTAATCTCCAAACCTGGCTAACCCAGTACCACCTTTCAAATATGCAACTGGAGCATTCAGAAGATGAACAAATAATTGAAAATACTTTGCAGTTGGAGAACAGCAATAACTTCAAATCCGTAACATGAAAAGTAACGGTAATCAGGACCCCTCTCATTATGCAGTAAATCACTTATTTTAAAGTTCTCAGTTTACCATATAAAAATACAGCAGCAGTATTTGGACTCTGATAGGCCAAACGCTGCACATTAGACAAGAGTGGAATGAACCATATTCAGAGAGAGTTTATATTCGTTCGTTAGCAGACAGTGGCGCAGGGGTTTTCAGAGCCCTTAAACGTGCCTGAAGCAAGCAGGATGAGACGACGTCTGCAGCACAGAAAGCTCCTCCAAAGAGGCTTTGGAAGTTTGTATTTTCCATGGACAGAATTTAAATGCCATTTCACATTTCCTTCCAATTAATACTGGATGTTTGTGTCTATTTTCATTTCTAAGCAGCACCTAACAAAACTGCACGTTAGGATGCATGTTTAAACCAAAAAAAGGGGAGAGCTTTGACGAGTGCAGAGAGAGCATCCTCATCCAAGTACTTCTCTGTTTTAACAAATACTGCAAGCAATCATCCTCAAGGTCACAAGAGCCCAGCGTAAACTTACCATCCTGACGCGAGAACAGCGGCAAATTGAAGTCAGATAGCCGAAGCAATTACTGCGCTGGATGTTTGCCTCTCACCTTTTTCAGAAACTACTTCAAGTACAATCCAGCTATTCAGTCCAGGTGAAGGGGACAGGGTAAATAAAGGGGGAGTAACAACCTCTGCTGTCTAATGAAATCCACCTTTACACATTAGATGATGCTCTTAAAAGCTGGGTAGTTTCTTATTTCACATAAGGAGAAAAGCAAGCTCAAAGAGCTTACAGAAATAAAACCTCTGGGGGGAAAAAAACACCCTGAAAAAACCTCTACTGCTAGCACACTGCAGTGTGCTAGCTGCAGAAATGATATGACCTCGTTCGGCATTTTTTTTCCCCCTCTTTGGTTTTGTTTTGCTTTAATTACAGACATGGCACAGGAAAAGTTTAATAAAATTGGTCCTAGGGGAAAACCTGGAAATGGAGAGAAGCAATACAATTGAGCAGCTTAAAAGCAGAATACAGCTGCACTGTAAACATGCATATGAAAACCACAGAAAATAAACTCAATTCCACTTTTGATGCCCAAGCTACATCATATACTGAATGCAAAAGCACATCTCTAGACATCATAACAACAGTCCTTGGAAGGACAAGACGACTATGACTGCACTTCACTTTCAGCTCTATGATCTTTACATATATCTGTTTTGTCCGTCCTATGGAGCCATCAAATTCACTCCGGCTATTATTCTGAGACCACCTCCTAAATTTTCCTCTCTTTACCCTAACTACAGTAGTCATATTTCAGACTTTGCCTTTTTTACAGATTTTTTCTCTGAGCATGGATGTATCAAGACAGAGACTGTAACAATTCACTTTTCTAAGGTGGAGACAGGAAATGTCTTCAGATGCATTTTCCTTAGTCAAGGAAAACAAGGAATTTTTTGCACAAACTCCTGCTCTGTAGATCTCACAACCTTTAGGACAGTAGATTGTTGTTTCCATGAATATTCTCATTTATATATGTCCTTTTTTTTTTTTTTTTTTTTTCTGGTTCCACAAACATCAGCCTTAGAGTGAAACATTTGCCTCCTGTAGCGCGCACAAACACACACTACAAGTAGTAATAGCAGGTTTTATTTTCTAGTTCGATCAACAACAAAACACCCTTCTCTTACTTTTCCTATGGCCTTTCGTTATTACCACTCCTTCTCTCTTCTTTCCTCTCCTT
This sequence comes from Dromaius novaehollandiae, assembly GCF_036370855.1. Taxonomy (NCBI): domain Eukaryota; kingdom Metazoa; phylum Chordata; class Aves; order Casuariiformes; family Dromaiidae; genus Dromaius; species Dromaius novaehollandiae. Next base: position 46,648,584 of record NC_088103.1, on the reverse strand, counting down.
TTTTGAAAGTGTACAGTTAATTCTGATTATTAATAGCCACCTCCTGAACTGTGAGGCTTCTTCTGTCATTGCCCAAAAGGTGCATCCACCACACTACATACTTTGAGCCATATTCAAGCAACTAAAATTCCATGAAAACTTACGCTTTTCCAGTGTTATTTCACTACAGCAGTTTTAAGACTAATTGTTTGCATGTGGCCACACGCGAGGTTCTCCCGCCTTGCTCCGTGCTCATTTCCTGATTATAGCTCATCTGCAGCCGTTACTCAGCTGCTCACTCCTTAGTCTTCCCAGAAAGCAGGATTCAGTATTGAGTCCATTAAAGCCCATTTATCTGCCCCTATAGCAAGTAAACACCAAGTTATAAAGCAGTGGTCCAGCCTTCTCTGTCCTGTATCCCCTCCCCGCCAACCGAGTAGATGTGGCAGGGCCGTATCATGTATCTCTCAGCTCTGGATACTTGCTCCGCTGGAATAAATTCATTATATCACTCAAATCCAACCTCAGGCTGCATCTGCAGGGGCAGTTAACTTAGGAGTACTTCATGCTACAAAAGAACATAACATTTCATTTGTCTATGTATCTTGATGCAAATGGCGCTAAGGCTTATGGTTTTCTGAAGCTGATAAGATTTCTCTTTTGGACAGGATTTTTCATAACAGTCGGACAAATTTGTTCTGTTGCTTGAAATCCGAACTTCAGATCATATTGTCACAGTGGATAAAACCAAGGGCAAGTTTTCACAGTTCACAGACATTTGCGGAGCATGTCCCAGCTATTCAGAATATCTAGATACTATAATATTTAAGATAAAGAGTCTTAAGTAATCCTACCATAATCTCTAGCTCACAGCTATTAAACATCCTTGATTAGGAAGGTAGTGGCATGATGTTTTCAATGAGCACAGTTGAACAAAAATGAAAAAATGAACTGTTAGCAACATCCAGGATGTGGAAGAACCAAAACAAAAAATAAACAGTAACTTTTTAACAAAGTTACTGATATTCTTAATGGCTATTCTGTTTTCACCAAAAATTACATCAGAAACAGTTTGAGTCTCAGAATATATTACTTGCTTTGCTAAAACATTCCAGCTGTTTAGCTACATATATTGTACAGCCACAACTGGAAAAAAAAAACAGTATTTGAAATATTTAAAAAAAATTTTTTCCATTTATATCAAGGTGCTATTCAGACTTTAAAAACAAGCTGCAGCCCCGTTGCCCACCCCATGGCCTGTCCCAGCAGCGCTTTCTGCTGCGCGGCGAAATGAAGGCTCCAAACTTTTCCATCACATGGACGACAGTGACCCAAAGGCCAATAGAAGCAACAGCTCTCCATTACTCACTCCTACAGTTCAAATCTGCAAATACTAGTGAAGTCTTATAGTGAATGATTAAAGGGAAGTAAGCAAAGATAAATGCATCCATAGGAATTACTACAGATCATAAGGGAAGCTCCTCCAGCTGTCACTGAGCTGTCCAAATTACATACCTGCAAGGAGAGTTTTTCTGCTAAATCAGGCTTTTAAAGAGGACCTTATTTAGGTACTGAATTACCAGTTTTCACTTTACACAATTAGAGTAATCCTTTAATAACTGCATTTTGACTGTCAGGAGCAGAAAAATCCAAAGAGACAGAGCACTGAGCCCGATATCTTTCCAGTCATGTAAAAATGAGACAAAATGAGCTTTACAGTGTGAAATTTCTCACTGCTGTTGGTTCTCCAGGAGATTAATCCCTAGATTTCTAATTGACACCTACTTCTGAGCCTTTGTGCAGACACAAAGACATACTCATCTCTCTCATCCTGACTGGGAAAAACGGATTTTGACTATTACAGTAGAAAGTCTTGCTTGAAGAGCAGTGCTTTGCTTTTAAACTGTTGAGGCTCCCGACTACCCAGGTCCAGAATTAAGAAATAAATATGCAACTGAGGAATTGCACACAATACAGAGTAATTTTAAAGACAGATGAGTAAATAGATGACTAAGTTAAACCATGCAGAGTGGTCCAACACAAGGGGCACGGGTGCACACCTGCTGTCTACAGCTCACCCAACATTACTCTTCTCTGCCAGCTTTGTCATTTTTTTCCCATGTTATAAGCACACACTGACTAGGAAAGCAATAATTTAACAGAAGGCTTAAGCAAAACGGAGACGCTTCAGAGCAGTTCCCGTTTCGGCAGAAGTTTGTGACTGTTCGCTTCCACCTCTCACTGAGCAGGAACGAAGGAATGGGCCACGTCGGGGGCAGCCGGGAAGAAAAACCGCCCTTCTCAGGGAGGCTGGAAATCACGCCAAGCAGCAGCCCCAGGTGTACTCAGTCCTCTTCTAAAATTCAAATTTGTTCAGAAAGATGAGACGGCATTGTATTGGGTGTACAGTTTTTTCCGCTCGTTTCCAATATCCTAAGAAGATGCTGCAGAAGCCAACAATATCTCTGAATTATTAGCCTGCACTCCTCAGAGAGACTGGACTGTAGAGATGAGCAGAGATATTTTGGTATTAACAAGGCCATTTGTACTCCAAAGTAGTTCAACCTGGCATGACTTAGGTAATTTCTCGGGCACGTGAGAAGAGACTGGTTTACTTCACTGTCACCTGCACAAGCTCAGAGAAACCGCTGGGGAAGGGGCCTTCCTGAGCACCTGTGTGCGAAGCTCAAGCGCATGCAGCGTTGTTTCTCTGCGGATGCCCTTTACTACAGTTAAATCTCAAATTACCATTACTTAAGGAAATGAGAAAAAAACATATTAAGACCTGCAAAGAGTTACTCGAACTGCAGCACATCTACAGAGCAAGTTCTGCTTTTCCAAGGTCCTTCCCCTGTGGGGTTTTTCCCCCCTCCATACAATCCACCGGCCTTCTTGCAAGTACTACATAATCATACATAAACAGTATGAACAGTGGCCAGCAACTGAACTCCCTCTGCTTAATTTCATGCTACAGTGTCATATTTAGAAATTGAAGCAAGCTGGTTTTGGCTGACACAGAGTATGGCTTATACAGTTATTATTATAATCTGGTATAGGCTTATATGCGTAATGCACACAAAGTATTTGAGCAGGCATCTCGATCTCTTTGAAATTATGAAAAAACACCCAAGCCTTAATACTCTTAGACTTAATACCTTCCCTCCTTTACAGAAACATTATGTGTAACTACTGGGCCAAGCCAAGCAAAATCCAAAGGGCTGTGTTTTAATACCGTTATTGACCTATAAATGCACTATTAGTTCATACCTGTGAAATACCTCTTGGTCCAATTGAGAGGATTTCCTTTGCATTAAAACTGTGCAGTTATTAATCTCTGTACTATGGCTGAGAAAGGGCTATTAGCCCCAGTGCAGGGAGCTGAATAATCACTCCGCAGTTAAGAAATAATTCAGCTCGGGGTCATGAGCAGTAGACAGTTAGGAGGGCACGAGGCTATAGGCATGGATTTGCATAATGACCGTACCACTGAGCAAATTGCCCCAGCTAATCCCAGAAATTACACGCACAAGAAATTCATTTTAAAATGAGGTGGCCTTGGTGGCGGGGGGAGGAATGGGAACTTGGAGGAGGGAAGCAGCACGCTCTGAAGTGGCAGCAATCCTGAGAAGACCAGGTACAGCAGACCTGTGGATGAGCTGCAGTTTCGCGAGTCTGAGGGAATGTAAATAATGACACACTGAGGTCAGAAGCAGATCACAGCAGAGAGATTTATAGCTGCCAGCAAGAGTGCAAGGGGTAAAGCCAGAGACCTCATCTTAATGCAACTACTGGAGGAAACTCCCTGATAACCTGCTGAAAGTATTTGGCCTAAGAATTATTAGCCAGTGATACAGTTGCTAATCAACTAGAGCAAACAAATTCACTGATTTATTATTAGTGCCCAGAGTTGACACTAATTATCCTCCTGATTTTTCTGATGAGACAAAGGCACATATTTAAGCGATGTGCTAGACCTCGTAGAGTCCTAATTCCTACGAAATTCTGTGATTTCACTTGAAATATTTTTAAATTCTTTTGATTGTCAGGGTTTTTTTTTTCAAACCAATAGGCAGCCCTATTAAAAAATGCCTTTTTTTTTTTAAATCCTTCACTCCCTGACTAACCCTAGTATAATATAAAATGTATTTATGGGGTGAAAGCACTTGAACTGCTGTCTTGGGAGTCATGCCATCCGCCCACAGCACAAATACCTCCAAAAGAAAATTAGTCATCTGCTTCCAACTGTCAAGATCCAGTAAAAAAGACAACAAACTACTGTCTTGGAAGCAGTCTGAAAATCTCACCATTGAGCTGCTGAACATTTCAAAGTATTTTCAGAAACCAAGTGAACAATTTCAGCCCTGCAATGAGAAGATAGATGAAAAAACACAGTAGAAAAGGTTTCTGGTATCATTTTAGAGTATCACAGTATTTCTGCTTTCATTTTCCACCATTTAGACCATCAGTTAAAGAAAACCTACACTTTGTTGTTGCTAAAACACGCTTGTACGCAGCATGACAACAGTGGTCTTCCCCGCTACTCTGACGCCAGCCAGAGGCTGCGTGGCCTCAATCACAGCTCGGCCCAGGAACGATCCCTGCTCCTTCCAGCTGTGCTTCTGCACATCTGTCCAGCCTGTGGGCTCCCTCCTGCTCTCCCTGCAACTCACGGACAGCAGCTTTCCTCAGAGAGAATAAAGCTGTATTCACTACGGCTCCGTTACTTCTCATTTAGTAACTACTTAAAGGAAACTAGCCAGCTAACGCTATCAAGGATCTCCGCCAGGAAGGAAAAGGATGATGATGTGTCAGACAACGCAGCGTCGGTGCGCGGTGACCCCGTTCAGACAGGTGGCATTTAGTAAGCATTACTCAGATCTGCGCAGTGCTCCCAGAGACTACTGCCAAATACCCGGGTTACCCGGGAACCACGGTACTTCTGCTTGTACCGTGTACCGTAGGATCCTGGCACACGTATTCCCATGCTCAAGCACTGATTTTAGCTGCAGCTGCTAAATATGCCCAGTACTGAGGCTTCACAGCAGAGTTATGTTGGCAACTTCAGACCAGCAGGGAAAGCAGCAGCCCGAAAGCAGAGCCTCGCTGCACGGAAACATGACTTTGCTAGACAAGGCAGGGCATGGCTTCATGCTGCCTGGACCCGTTAGCACTGGAGGTGCACAGGTAGCTCAACAGGCCGCGGGGGTCTCTGCAAAGACCTGCACAACAGTAACAGAGTTGGCTTGTACTGGTAACGGTAACACATGCAGTCCGCTGCAAATGTAACCAAGTTCAGTGCAGCCTAAATGAGGGTATACTAAAGCACCTCTTTATCTGCTCTAAATATCACCAGGACTTGCACACTGCTAAGGGAGCTAACACCTGGTCACAGGATGGGGAACAGACCTCTCAAACACAAGGGAACCACGTTTACTAGGAGGAACACGCAGGATGCTCCCAGGGCTTGTACAGGGGAACTGAATAATAGTCTTGGTCAACAAACCATAGAAAAAGCCATCTTCAGGTGAAAGCCAAGGGGGGGACAAGGGGGACTGAAACACCTCCGAATAGCATGAAGCTACTCAATGCTTGCATCCAGGGGAAGACATCAAACTAAACAGTTCGAGCCTCAAGACCATTATGCAGAACACAACCAATGCATTACAGTGTTCTTGACTTTGATTTTTATTCAACGGTACCATTATCATCTATAAATGAAAGCCAGTAGTCGCAAATGTAATCAAAACGCATCAGCAGTAAAGCCAAAGCAATTCTAGAAGCTCTTCTACTTCCTCCCGGGCAAGTGATTTTTCAGAAATGTTTTCTGTGCGCAGAAGGCTGATTCTAGATATGTTATAGCTGGACACATCTGCTGCTCTGATGGCACAGTGTATGTTCTTAAGGGAACCAGAGGAAGATTATTAATCCAACAAAAACATGATTTTGCTGATAGAAGCATGTTTATACAAGAAGGCTTTCCATGCAGCTGTAGTGGCAAGCGTTTCCTAGGTTAGGCTAAACCGACATAACTAAATAGAACTTATTTTAATCTGCAAAGGATATACAAGTGATTTTCCCATTGTTTACATAGCTAGAACATGACTTACTCAAGTCCTGAGGACAATGAAAATGCACGTAATATGGTGAGGTAATCTTATTCTGATAAAAGGCAAATTACATTAAGTGTGGGCAATTCTTGAAGCACAGTTTTTAAGTAGCATTAGTTCTTTAGAGCTTTACAATAGGAAACAACGGTTTTCAGAAGTTCACCACTGGACTCTTTGTTTTTAAACCATTATTCTGCAAAGACGCATAATATTAGTGTGTTTATCTATGCTGTAAATAGTCCCAGCAGAACTAGGCAATGCACAGAAATATAATACCTGTTTATACAAAGATTTAAGGAGAATCATGGCCTACACTTCCTCAGCTATTCAGAGCTGCCCACAACTGTCGCTTCAAAACGACTTCAAAGGCCCACTGCCTTCTTAACATAATTTGTTTCACTATATGTTAATAAAAATATCAACAAAAAAAATCTCTTGAACAAGTCTGTTTATCCTCCTTTTTGGTGGTGTTACATCAAAAGAGTGATGAACATCAGTATCATCTGAAGAGCATACCGATCAAAGCACAAACACGCTCTGAAACACAGCCACTTCTGTAAAACCACGCCATCAAAATAACACAATTAATATGAAGTATTCCCTACGTCCTGGAACAGTATAAGGGAGGATATCCAGATGTAATGAAGCTGTCTTCCCAAATGGCTTTGTAAGATTTTCTTTTGTTTTTAAATAGATGCCCAGGATGCTTGAATTAGTGCCCATTCACTTGCTACCTACTGAACAATAGCACATTTCAGCACATACAAATCTAAGCCTCCCTCTCTCAGCTCAACAGGGTCTCTAATTTATACTAGCAAACAACAACTCAAATGAAGGGAAGATTTTGATGTGCTACAGTTGGTATTTTCAAAAGAAGCCTCAAGCAGGTGCACCAGTTCAGTGCATTTCAGTGATTTATAAGGTGTAATTCCCTTAGGCTCCTTTGAAAATTGCAGCCTATTATTAGTCACTGCCAGTCCATGTCAGCAAAATAGCTGCTCTTCATTATAATATTTTAATACTTGGAAGTGCTAATTGAGGTTAAGCTCAGGTTGTGCCAAGAATGCTAAAGACATACAATAAAATGAAAATCTCTTCCAACCAATACACAATTTAGACGGAACGCGTATGTGAAGAAATGATGCTGGAGATCAGGTATCCTTCCCAAGGTCACGCAGTGAATTAGATGCAGACGCAGCAATACAACTAACCTATATCCTTCCTTTCTTCAGCATCTAGACTATAACACATAGGGCTAACCAGGCCCAGCTTTATCCATCTGTGTGAAAATAGAAAACAGAAGATATCAAAGAATTAAGCTGTTTGAGTAAGGACTTTTTATTAGTGTACATCGCAGCACATTAGGTGCAAGAGCGTATGAAACACAGCAATAACAGGAATACTGTGGAAGCCGCCGATGCAGCCCAGTACGTGCATTCAGTTCACTCTTTGCAGATCAGCATGCATCCCATCAAATTGGTGATGGGCAGTGCCAGGTTTACTTTGCTATATGATCAAGGGATTTCATAAATCACACTCCTTATCACTCAAGTTTCTTTTCTTTATTGTTTTTGAAGGAAAACTATCAAGTAGCACAGATTTTGCCCAATTATCCAGACAGGAACCTAATCAAGCTAAAAGACTTCTGTCAATGCGGGTGAGATAAGCCAGGGCATCTTTCTTGTTATGTTTGCTAGGAACAAATGGGGCATTGTCAGTTGTTTTGAGGGCTCAAATTTGGTGGATTTCTACTCATAAAAGTCAGAAGTAGAAGTCGGAAAAGAATTTGTATTCGATGGCAATGGCGGCAAGCATTGCTCCCTACCTGTACCTCTCGATACCAACAGTTCTTTCCTATAAGGAATACAGCCGCCTTCTCCCCTTTCAATACCGATACACCCTTCTTGGGCCATGGTGCACAACTGCTTGTCTGCCTTTCCGTAGAGAGACTGAGGCAAAAATGGATTTTTGTGCAAAGTCCAAAAGCACCACGTTTTAGGAGACCTGAAATGAGCAGTCCAAACAGCATCACCAATGGCAGCAAAAACATTTGAAACTCAGGATATAAGAACACGCTGAAGACCGTAACACAGGAGAAAAGTCAGTAAGAGGCCAAGAGACAGGGGAGACCGCACATTCCTGATTTTGCCTTTTGGAGTGTTCAACATGCACAGTTTTTGTCCCACCTTAGTACCCAAATGCAGCTAGGTTTAATCTACACTTTAAGGCTGAGAGCCTGCCTGCCTTCCTTTGAGGAGTTACTAGACATTACAGGCTCCTCCGCACCGCGAAGCAGCTGCGGAGCAGACGTACCGCAGCGTGCACACTAGACGTGGCAGCACCACCTCGGTGTGATCCGGTTTAACTTGCCCAGCTGCTGCTTTAGTCGCTCCTGGGCTGCAACGCAAACCAAGGCTGTGCCTCTCGCAGGGACGCGGAGACGAGTGCCGTTCCCAGGAGCTCAACCCCAAAGTTTGCCCAGAGTAGTCTTACCACTATTCTTGACCTCCAGCCAGCAGGACATATGTTTGTATAACAAACAGTGGAAATACTGTTATAAAAAAATTCCCACTCGGACTTTTTTCCAGATTTTTCAAATAAATTAATGATTAAATCACCCCATGCCTGCCATCTCTGGGTTTTTTTTCCTTCTTGAAAAATGAATGAAAAGGGGAGAGACTAAAGCAAATTACAAAGTATAAAATTTCTTACACTCAGTGAGGCATTCCCAAAATCAGGATGTTAAGTTTGTTAAAATAAGCTGCAAGGCTTAATTTTGAATCGTTTTTAATTTAAGTACACTGCTCACAGGAGTTACAGCTTGGGGACTCCTGGCTCCCAGGCATCTCACTCAATACAAAATGAAATACTCCACTTTGGATCGAAAATAATCCAAAACCAAATTTCATTTATTTCTGAAAAGAACAAGTTTTCTGAAGAAATCTTTGTTTTGGAAAAAAAAAAATTTACATCTCACATGTTTTATTATTACAAAAAGAATCAGGATTTCAAACTGGTCACCTCCTTTCGCCACTTTTGCTTGCAAGGCTCTTTACCAATGATTAAACTATTGAAAACCACCCTCATTCATCTGTGTGTGGCTCCCAGGCTCAAAAATTGAAAAACATCAAGAAAAAAAAAGTCAAGAATATGTTGACTCTCAGGATTGGGGAGGGAGCCCCACCACTGAACAGATGACCTGGCCACCTTGCTTTCACAACGGCACCCCGAAACCTCGCTCTCCCAGAGCGAAATCCTTTAGGGAGCAGACATATCCCTAAAACGCGGACAGTCATTTTCCTGAGGAACTTCACAACTACAGCCAAGTCATCGCCTGCGCTCTTTGCCCCAGGGCTGGTCCCTCCACGCTCCAGGGTAACGGAGATGTTAGCAGGATAAATAACATGGATACGATGATTTGCCTTCATAAACACTGGACTTCGAAAATCTTGTTAAAGCCTTCTTTTCGCTTAAACAGAGGAGCGCAGCAGTAGGCAATTGCGAACAGCATAAAACCTGTGCAGAAACAGGAGATACTGGGGGAAAACGGGAGGGTTTTAGTCTACAAGCTGGATAACTGCCTGTATTTGAATGTCAGCTTGTAGGCTTACAAAGAGAATGAAAATGTCCCAGTTGAAGTCTAACGAACAAATAAAGTGGCACCCAACTCAATGTGTTTATGCTTTTACCTATGCCGAGGCAGTCAGACAACTCAGCTGTATTCCTCTAAACTTCGCTATTAAATACTGTTTATAGCGTCCGTAAATAAAGGCTTTCATCAACCAATCTGTAAACTTTAAATGTTATACCTCCAATAAGAATTTTTAGTGGTTGATTAATAGCCTGGAAAAAATAGTTTTAAATGTCCAAGTTTAATGCTGCACTGACAGTTTTTAATGTCAGCTTCTAAAACAGCTTGAAAGGAGAATTTAAGAACAGATACTAATTCATCCCTCTTATGGGCAATAAAACAAACAATCAAATACAAATCAGTATTTTCCCCACAAAAGGAACAGCACAGAATAGTATAGAAATAATAGAGAAATTCTGCTTTTGTTGAAATTCTTTTGCTCATCTGGCTTTGAAATCTAGCAGTCTGGTTAATGTGGGTAAGTTCCTCTGAATAAAAAGTATTTTTAAGGCTCCTGAATTACGAGTTGGTGTAAGTTTTAAATCCATAGTGTTCCAAGTCCTCTTAAAACAACAAAGAAAAACACAACCAGAACAACAAGAACTCTAGCTCACATTTTGCTTTCAAGGGGGAAAAAAAATCCTCGTTATTATTAAAAAAGTAGATTCACCTTATTATTAACTATTATCTGTGCTACCCTTGTGCTGAGGAGCTTTATTCACAGGCCTAGAAGACTCTGCTGTGGCACCCTCCCAAATGCTTTATAATCAAAGTAATCATAGTGGAAGTGTCACCTGTGAAGACAAGCCTGGTTTAATAAGCTTCACATCCACTCTCTGCCTTCAAGCTCATACCAATAAATTTCTTTTTCCTTCAAAACACAAATTTTATATAAAATACATCAGTAATGTTCAAACAATATTCAAAGCATTAAAGCAATATTGAGGCATTTAAAAACACTCAGGAGAAGTGGCGCAGCATAAGATGACAGTTTTCAGAGAAAGGAAGAAATAAAACAGGGACAAATTTTGTGACAGTGTAATATTAATGTCCCTGAGAGTATGTTCACCAAGAAAATTAAATAGCCTCAAGTATGTAAGAAATGCTGATTTTCCATTTTAGAGACAGAGGCATTAAACAATTTGAGCTATACCTTTTCCTATTAATATTTTATAGGGGTTTGATATTTTGTCACCTAAGAATTTAATTTAAACAAGTGTTTGTGGGAAGGTTAGATTTTTCGTTATTATTTTGACCGTCGGGGAGCAGAGAAAAGGTGCTCTCTCCCCGCAGCAAGCACAGATAGGGCCAGGAGCGGTGCCGAGATGCTGCTGCCGAGCAAAGCCACCACCGACTTGCCTGATGCTCAGGTGGTTGAACGGTTTGCACCATGAACCTCCCACGCCTCAGCAACCTTCCTCTACTTAAACCCGCTGCATTTTATGCAACTTCTTCAAACTTCCACTAACGGGTCCTGTTTATTTTAAAAGCACACTATGAAGAAGCTTCACAGATTCCAGTCTGTATTTTACACGAACCAAACGTAACTTAAGAGAACGACTCTACAGTTCAGTGTGTGATTTTTATCGAAAACAAAATTGATGCTACTACATAAAATATTAGAAATTTTTCATTTCAAAATCATCTGCATGCACAAAAAGAACATTTGTTTTGATATCCAGGCAGTTGTATTTTTTCGTTTTACACTTCTTACGAAATTCGTCTGTGTACGTAAAAATACCTTTATATGTTACAAATATTTTTCTTTCCAGTTGACCAAGTCAGATGATATTTCAGTAAATTAAAACACATTCCTTCAAACCAAAGTGAGACAAAGCATAGATATAGGCTAGGTGAATAAAGGAAGTGTCATTTAAGTGCCATTTTCTTGCTCTTAAGCTATAAACGCCAGCACAACAGATCGTCAGACTTCATTGTTGACGGACAAAATTTCTAAATAGCAGTCATTTTCCAGTATTATATTCTGCACATCCGCCAATAACTAGCAAAAGGCTTGTGCACTGTGTATTTGAAAAGAAACTAGAAATCACCAAACCAGCAGTGCTTTGTCTGCAGAAACTGGAAATGTATCAGTTATGATTCATCATTTTAGTACCCAGAAGCATTATGTAAATAGAAGATCACATAACTTGGTTTCCTTGTTGTTTTCTTTTTAATTTACAAAAGGATAATGGAAAGATATTTTGATATTTTCTCCTTCCAGTCATTAAAGACACATTTTCCAAACACCAGCATCTTCCCATGTTGTTCAGTGAAGCTGAATATGCTATTTTTTGTTCCCAATTTCCTAATGGCTAGATATTTTTTATATTCAATATTAAGGTTAAAAAAAAAAATGTCTTGGTTACTACAAAAAGCAATGATGGAGGGCAAAAACATTTAAAAGCCACACCCTTCTTAATGACCTCATGGTTTTTTCCTTGCAGGCTTTCATATCGGACTGGTCAAGACACAGCTAACTGCGACACATGCAGGAACAGTGCATGTATTATCTACAGGTAAGTTAAAAACATTAATATTCTCACTTTTCATTGAGCAAAAATAATGATTTATTCACTAATGCACGATCAAATGTTAGTCTTGATTTGATACTTCAATAACATGAAAACAGTTCAAAATACAAAAATAAATTTTTCTTTGGTAAATTCACAAAATTCAACAGCATAGAGTATTAATATTAACATTAAAATACAATAAAAAAGCAGTCCCTGCATGAGGCAGATTATTTTCACCTCTGCTTTCTATGTCTAAATTACTATTTTAGAGAGCACATTGCAAATGGAAAGGTTTTGGTTTTATCTTTTAGCATCCTGCTGGCTTCTTATACAATCCAATGTGACTATGCTCCTTTAGGAAAAGCTCTCAGGTCTAGGAAACATCCTGGACATGCTGGAATATTTTTTATATATATAGAGAGAGATATATATGTATATAATATATATATATATTTATAAATATATATATATAATTTTATATTATATATTATAATATATTATATACAATATATTATATATATTTATAAATATATATTTATATATATATTTTATATATACTTGTATATATATTTATATTTCTCTGCATGGAAGGAAGGTGGAGAATATTTTGTGTTAGCAGCATCTGTTTGTGTCTATTTTAAGCTTTGGAAGAGGCTTTCTTGAAGTTACAGTAGCAGAATGGGACCTGCCTGTTTCAGAATAGTGAGTTTTCAGCTATTTATGTTAGTAAGTCGGTATCATTTCAGAAAAAGTAGCTTCTACAGCAATTCCTGGAAAACTCTTTTGCTATTTTGTACTCTGAAGAGCTTTTAGTGCCCTAATCTGGACTCTACACCTCATTTACTTGGGCTGTAGACTGCTGCAGAGTCCAGCTAAATCTTGTAAGTCTTTCACATGCTGCTAAAAAGTCAAGTCTCTTTCAACTTATTACACTGTTTAAGTGAAAGCAGTTCAAAGAGTTGTTTCTGTTAATTCTTGACAACTTTAGTATAAAATAACTATTTCAGATGTCATCAGACACGGGTAATTTCCATATGGGATGTAGAACCTAATCCCAGACCTCAGGCAGATTCAATACAGACAGTTTTTAGTCAGTACAACAACGTTGCTACTCAGGCTTTTACATCCTTAGAAGTACATAGAACTTTTTAGTACCAGATGAAAAATAACAAACTGGTTAAAGCTTAAAGGTTTTGTTGAAGATTCTGTTGTTTAATACGTGGCACAGTTTATTCTGCAGAAGGCAATACTCTGAGTTTACTTTTTGCACCTGAGCCATTTCTAGCGAGTGGAATTACAGTGGAGATACAAATTAAAGTGAAGATACAAGTGTTGGCCTGGGCTGAAGAGCACAGGATTCCCCCCTTCTCTCCTTACTTCTCTTCTCAGTATCTGATTTAGGCAGAAGACCTGCAACTCTATATACGTTATCTACTAGCAGCCTAGAAGTGAACGGAAAAAAAAGACAGAAAACTTCAACTCCATCTTTTCTGCCAGCAAGCTATAAAGGAGAACGGATGCTTTTCCATGCAGAGGGAGGAACCAATTAACTTCCTTCTCTGTTGGAGCAAGCTTTAGGAGCATTTAAAGGATAGAAGCCCATTCTGCCACAGTTTTTCGGAGCTCCTCTGGAGACAGGCCCCCGAGCAATTCCTTTTTCAGGGCAAACTGGGAAGTTGCAGCCTAGCACAGGTCTAGTAGCAATAGGGATACTTTTTCTTTGACTTTCCAAAAAGATCCAATTAGACTTTTTTTTTTTAAGTTTTGATTGCTAGTCAAGCGTTTGATATACAACTACTGAAAATAAGATACATACGGAAAGCGTGATGTGTCTCATATGTAAGAGCAGATAATTACTAACAGCCTTATTGCAATAATAACGCATTGCCCAACTGCTTATAGTGCACGAGTCTCAAATAAAGCCCATGATGCCTCATATCTATACACAGATTTAAAGTGGTGCAGGAGTCTGCTACTCATGTCAGAATTATCCTCCTCTTCCAGTTTCTACCTCTTACCCTTACAGCAAATGAAACTAATCCAGAAATGCAAATTTAAGTGTTTCCCTGCATAAACAGTGACAGCGTGTTTGGAAGTTCTGGCTGTTCAGTATTTCCCACCGCAATAGCCATTTGGACTGAAGCTTTCAATGCTTGGCATTTGCCTAAAGCAATGTTTCCAGGGGAAATTTTAGCAAAAAAAACAGCTCAGCTCTGACAAATTAGGAGAATAAATGCTGCAGGCAAGAAGCCTAGAACTAGACGACAGTGCAAAACAGTGCAACTAGGAGACTGAATTACAAAGGCAAGATAAGTAGCCTGAAGGGATAAAAGAGAATTCACTGATAAAACTAACACTAAGACAGAATGCCTTGTAGGATCATCTCCTCCTCCACAAGTCAAATATTACAATATTGAAACCTCTGAAAAAAGTAGAGCATTTCATTAGCAAATATGCTAAAGTTACCCTTACATCCAAACTCTGCATGCAATGATGCACATGACCCTTTGCAGAGAGTTCGCATGACAAATGCTGCGTAGAGTTAACATGATTTCTCTTTGAGACAGAACACCTTACAGGAACAGAAATTAACACCTGCCCTGCTTTCAATCAGGTTAAACCCTTCAAGGTGCACCAAAAACTTGGATTTCTTTCAGAGCACTGAACCTACAAGCTGTCAGTAAGCATCAGAGTTCAAAGACCAAGAGGATCATCCAGTCTGATCTGCTTTTCCAATATGCCCCTATTTTGGGCTCATGATCCTCCTTGGGACCTGTTAACCCATGCAATAGATAGGGGAGACCTGAGAACAACGCTTAACATGTTAGCACAGAGAAGGAAAATAAGTAGGTGAGGTAGACCTCCACAAGCTGCAGAGACACGACACGTCCTCCGAGGTCGGCCACGTTGAGCTTGAGCATTTCTTTCTCAGCCCCGCATCAGTATCACACTTACTATGCAAAGCAAAGTTGTTTCTCCTGTCTCAGAGTAATGGTCCTATCTGCCTCTCCATTTCTCAGTCTTGGAGATCTAAAAACCATTCCCAGTTTCCAAAAAACCCTTCTGCTTCCTGACCCTTTCAGGCCATCTGCTCAAACTTCCAGTCACCTTTGCAGACACACGGGAAGGCACTATGACCATGCTGATTACTTTCGACCATAAACCGTTTTTCCCCCCTCACAGGCCTCATTTGCAAAATGGAGATAATAGCTTCCAATAACAGAAAAGTATTACAAAAATAAATTAATTATATTTATTAAATGTTGACATGCAACAGAGGGGCACCATTAAAAATGAAAGGAAACTAATTCTGGATTCAAAGCAGGGTTCAATTACTGGACATCACAGAAAACACGAGAACACTAATAAAATTACGGAAAGAAACCCAAATAATTGCTTGTTGCTCACCGAGTTCAGCCACGGCACTCAACGTGGGAAGAAACAGTATCACAGACAGAAAGCAGAGGTGGTGCTAAGGCAAATTCAGAATTCACAAAGAACCTTAACTTCTCCGTGACCAACTCTGTTTTGTACCGTACTTCTTAGTGCAATAACAGATTCAGCTTTGAACACAGTAACAGCACAAAATATTTAGAGCTCTTTCAGTCCTTTATTTTGCAAAGCTGAAGTGAATCAGCATCTTCAGAGGAATGAATCAGCTGCCTTACTGACTATCCAACTGCATCTCATAATGTCAAGCACAGCATAGTTGGGAAGCTAGAATGCAGATACAATGTAATTAAATTTTTTCCCCTCAAGATGACATTTTGAGAATGTTAATGTGATCCAACACAAGAGCTAAAGCTATGTGGAAGATGGCAAAAAATGATTACAGTACCTTAAGTTATTTTTGTTGGTTTTCATGATCAAAAACTCTGATACTTTCAGTTAAAATTCTAAAAACTGGTTTTTAAGAATACAACTATTTTGCATAGGAAATTTACATTTTAGGATTCCAAATCTATTTTTATATTATTTTGTGTTCATTTTGAAAATAACACATCTCCTGGTATCAGAGAAAAAAGGAAAAAAGTTACTGTTTCCTTCTTTTGAATAAACAGGAAACTGAGCAAGCATTATTTTTTTTGAGCATCACAAAATTTTGTAATAAAAAGCATTTACTTTATACATTTGAGTAAAGGCAAGAGTACTTTTTCAAAGGCTAGTACTATAGTATGAGGTTGGTTGAGCAATTACTGAAGGTTTGTTTTAAAGGCATACTATCACAAGGATTCTGATAAGGACAGTATCGATTATGCTACATCTTATGGAGCTCCAGGCTCAAATACAGGAGGAAGAAAAAGCTTTTATTCAGCAACTCCGTCATTATCATAAGCTTTAAAAACAAAGTATGAAGCAATAGTCTAAAACAGTCAGTAAAAACTATTCTGCATCATGTTGTTCCAGACACTATTTAAATTAGTAGTCAAAAAAATGTCATTTTAAGTGGTAAATATAAATGACAATATGGTACCATTGGCATCAATGTCAAATGTTAAGCTATTCCATTAGTACCAACATCTCAATCTGAGCTCACAAAATAGTTTCCAAATCTTTTACAAACTAATGTAGATTCCCCACTGAAACTTTTAAGGATAGAAAGTAATTTTTATGAGGATACATTGTCAGAACAAAGACAACTCAAATACTTAAGCCTAGCAAAATCTTACTATTAAGAAATGTCATTGGTATGCAGGAACTGTACAAATTCTACTTGGACCCAAAACCTACTTGGACTAAAAACCTTCATAGCCTCTTTTATGCTGTGATTATCTTTTAGTGGAACTGCCCTTTCCAATCCTGTTTAAATTACCATCCCTTGTGAATTTTAATCCTTTAACAGGAATCTATAGGATTCCATGAGTCTTCTGTTTAATATTTTGTGCATTATTCTTCAGCATTTACCATCACTTATCTCCATGAAGGAGCATCTGAAAGAATTCAGACTAGACTTCCTTTTGGTCGAAAAAAGTCAGAAATACAGCAGTATTTTACAAAGTTTCCTTAGCTTCTGAAACTATATTTTTATTCGACAAAAATCACTGGTCATTTTCCGCAGGGCGGAAAACACAAACTAAGTCAAGACCACGCTATCATAGTCCTTGGAAAAAGAAATACTCAACGCCTTTGAAATTTTATCTACTATTTTTCAATATTTAATTTTGTCTTTGATATTAAAGTTCTCCTGAAGTGTGCTCCAACTCTTCAATTGAAAATATTATTTGAATCTGTGAACTTTAACTCTCTCAATCCAACACCGCCAAGTGAAACAAGCTCACAGGTTAAAACCATGCTGATACAATTTAACTAGGTAAAATAGAGTCCAGGTGGAATTAATTCATTTGTCATAATCCAGGAAAATTATTATAGAAGTATGGGATACAAAGTAAAAATAAGACAAGTGAACACCTAAGATAGCAGTAGAGCAAAGACAGGTAACTAAGTGACTAGTAATTTCCACTCCCTTATTTTCTACCCACATGAGTTAACTTACAGTCCAGAGAAGATGAGAGAAGGTAAGATGCCTAGTACAAAAAAGTGCATCTTAATGGCTTGTGAACATTAACGATGCTTTGGATCCTGGGCCTTAGCGATATTCAGGTTAAAACAGGGAATTTAAAAGAAGGACTGTCGTAAAGGGGTATTAACCTAAATTTTCAGGTGATTAGTGCTTATCTGGATCCTGCTCTTTAAGGCATGGCACACACTAATTCCATGTCATCCAATTAACGCAACCCGGACTGAGACACACTGATACTCCCTAATTCCTGCTTCGTCTAGCCCACGGGGCTAGCCCGCGCGGGGAGAAGCCGTGGACGGGCTGCGATGATGCGCGCTAATCGCGCGTGCCGACGCTCGAAGAGAAGCAGACCCACCCGAGCATCTCGGCTCGATGCTAGATCTCCTCCCACGCGCCGTCTGCTTCAGCCCAAGCGCTTATGACTCCTCCGGCTCTACACACGATGCCTCGTACGGCAACAAAATTAGAAAAAGCTTAAAGTTCACTCTGTCGGCATGTAAAAATAAACGGCGCAGTCCTCCACTGATGAGCAGCTATTCAGCATATTTTGTTCCTCTATTTCCTGAATACAAATCAAAGTCTACACAGAAAGCGGTATTAATTTTGGCACAGGTTTTGCGCTGGTACTCGTTATTACGGCATGCGAGTGCCTCATTGTTTTCCGAGCACACTAATTCCATCTCACAAATGCAAAAAAGCCAAGGGACACTGGACCCGGAGCAAAACAAACAGAGAAACCCCACGGTGGCTCTCACTTATTCAATCCCGAAATTAACAGTCATGGAGGAGAACAGTTTTCAAGGCAGCATTCAACCGCTCTGCTGTTACCCCTTGACTCTTTCTGCAACGCTGCCTTATTCGCCACAAATCCAACTTCCCCAGCAAGTGAGTAATGCCTCCGAGGGACAAAATTAGATCTTCGCTCATGTCTCAACTAGGCTGATCCATCAATTTACTGCACATCTGTCCTGCGCAATAAATAAGGATACTGGGAAGGAGGAGGAAGGGAAGTAAATCACATTTTGGGTTCCCCTTGCACTGGCATCAGTAACTAGCAGAAAACAAGTCAGAAAAAGCAGGCTTCACGTTCTCAGTTTTGGGGCTCAGTTCCACCTAATGTAATTCAGAGCTGCAGCTGCAGTCCTGGACCCAGACTTGCTCACTGTGATGCAATTTTAGAGATTTTAATTACAAAATTCTTGCATATGTTTAATGAGCATGTCAAAAGAAAATTCTCAAAAGTCTGTCATTTCAGCCTGTTTGGCCAAATTTTCATGGGAATATCCAAACACTGATACACAGGCCACTGCCTAGAAAATGTAAAGCATGTAAATATTTAGTAGTTTAGGGAAAAAAAATGCATATGGGAAATTCCAAGCCTTTTCAGCTTGGCAACATTGTAAGTAACTGAATTTTTAGCATGCTCTAATCAGAGGCATCAAACAATTCTAGTAGTAACTTGTATTACTGGCATCATAGGTAATATTTAGTTTCTTCTCTCATTTCTGGAGGGCTTATTCTCATTTGTAGTTGTAGCCAGTGAAAAGTGTATTTATTTTGTCACCTCAGGCTTACCTCGCTAAGGAGAAATCCTTCTGAAAGCAATAATGAGCTCCATCATGCATAATGCCAGCACATATAGTTCCCACTTTAATTACGTTTATGGGGTTATTGTGGGGAACGATCAAAGAAGAGGTGAAAACAGAGGGAATGTGAAAGTGAGAAGTACTACATGGCATAAAGAATGTTTCAAGCAAAGGTCACTTTGAGGAGAAACCTATATATACTTAAAGTACAAAAAGTAATCACTAAGAAAAACAAAACTGTCAAATCTATGACAAGTGACAAAGTTCATGAATGCAGGAATTGGAAAGATGTAGCAGAATGTGCAGAATATCTTCATTTCTGTAACTAAAAAAGTCAGATATGTATGCTTATTGAATTCAATAGTACTTCATACATTCAACAAAAAGTTAAAAACCAAAACTAAAGTCAGTGATAGCTAAATTTAGAAAAATGTGAAAAATCAAAGAAAAATCTTCTTGTTCTTTTACTGCAGTGAACCAGTATACACTAAAGCATTAGTCTGCAGGAAAACCATCTGCATGAAAGGAACAGTTGCATTAAAAAAAAACTACACAGCTAAATAAATTGATCTTCATAGACAGCGAGCAGTCCCATCCGTTTACTTATAAAAGCTGAAATAATCTGAATGGTTCCGTTCATCCTCTTGTGCTCTTCAGAAGGAAAATATTATTTTGATATAAACAGATAAAAACAGCCTGAAATAAGGTGCAAAAGATTTTATGCAGTAAAGAACAATAATTAGAAAGACTTTTGTCACAGGAACTAGAACTAAGAAAGTTTCTCTTGAAGTCCATCTTTAATAGAAATTGATTATAAAAAGTTATCCTACTCAGCGAGTTTTTTTAAGAAACAATTTATATCACTTTCAAGTAGATCTTAAGAGTTTCCTAGCTGGACATGAGAATAACATTTCGAGATAAGCAAAGATTAACTCCTTGCCAATGCCAAAGCTGAAACGCCTGCTTTTCTAAAATATATATTGAAAAACAAACCAACTACAGCATAAGCCAAATTCTGCAGAGATATGTATGCCTCCTTAGAAGAGTTTTACAGAGGTGCTGGAGAAGCAGCTGTTTCACGCTAAGATTCTTTCAATGGAGTGCTGAAAACACATAGAGTAGGGCATTCGTAATCAGCTGATCCTCTAATCTTCCAACAAAATTAATGCCACAGGTATCCAACCCACTGCTTTTTTTTTTTCCAAAAAAGAACATATTACCCAAGAGCAGCTAACAAAAGAGGGTGGTATTGAAGAAGATGGCAGTGTTGTTTCAGTAACACTAACCGATCAGCAGCTCTGTAGTGTGCTTACTTAGTAACAGGACACCCAACACAGCTATCTGCCACAAATTCAGTATTCGTAGCTACTGTTCTGAATACATCTGAAATTTAAAAAATAATTTCTCCAACTTGGAATGTCTTCTGAGTACTTACTAACATGGAGGTGGGGAAAATATTTTGAATATTTGAACCGTTATCAAATTTGTCTCCTCCATTGACTATTAGAAAGTTTATCCAAATCACTCAGAAAATAGTTGATTATATTACTCAGAATATGTGTTTAACAGTTAAACTAGAGACCGATCTTGCAGTCCAAAGCAAAAACAACCTTACGTCTTTCCAGCAGCCCTTTCCAGGGACTTCACAGAAGTCCAGGGAGGTAGACTTCTCATCTCCTCAAAAAACAAAACCCCCAAATAACCCAAAACTGTAGTCAGTATCTTTGATTCCCTCTCCTCTCTAACAGGAGGAGGAGATCCCCTTAAATCAGAAGATAAGGTGTGCTCAATTTGCAAAGGCTGTAGTACTAAAGTCCACCAAAAAACCCATGATTTCCATTATTCCAGCTTATTTGGAGAGGTTCCGCTGAAACTGGAAGTGTTTTGTACTGTCTGCTTGCACACATTCAAGGTGGAGTGTCTTTTCCTGAAGCTAAAATGAAGGAGTAGTAACAGAAGTTTAAACATTTTTTTACATATGGAACTGAACATCTAAGTTTGAGAAGTGAGAATGGCTTAAGGAATCATTTCCTTGATCCCCATTAAAACCGTAAGTCAGCCCAGGGCAGCCTGTGAATTGCACTGGAATCATTGAGGCCTGGGGGGAATCGGACACAGCTTCCCTAGCGGTAGAGTTTAAACATGCAATGGCAGAAAGGACGCAGAAAAGTATTTAATGCTTTTGAAATGTGAATTGACATCCAGGAACAATAAACTCATTTATGCGATACCGAAATAGCAAACCTAGTCACTGAAAACCCAAGAAATCTCAGAGGTAAAGCTGAAAGGGCAACCTATCAAAGTGTCTCAAAGGATGCATTCAAACGCAATCTTTAACACAGTTTGATCATATACTGTTAACTGTAAAGTGTTAAGCAACAGGTAAGGAAGAAAAACCAAATTGTTCATTTCGCAGGGTCCAAATTCCTTTCTTAACTTAATCCCACCCTGTCTCCTGAATTCCTCCTCCGACAGCCAGCTGTGCCATGCTGCAATGTAATATGCAGGACAGGATAAAAAGACTCTCTGCCAAACTTGTTCACAAGCTAAATTTGAAAGGAACTGTAATTCTCTCTGCTGATATTAGGGTATAATTTCATCTTTATTATGTTTCTTCACTACGGGCAGGATTTTTTAGTCTGCGCAGTGCTTAGCATTCAGGAGGTATATTTTAGAGTTTCAGTTTATTTTTTGAATGCAGGTTTACACTTAAATGAGTAATGGCCCTTATTTCTGCTTAATTTTAATAGCAGATAGGGGTTTTGTTTTACCTACAGATCTGGTCCAGCTTAATAAGTGGCTCTACATCATTAAATGTTTTGTTTCAGCAGTCAATTGCAGCAGGAGCTAAATAGATTTTTATATTATTATGCTAGAAATAGTGCTAAGTTTAGATGCTATCAGCATATGCTGGAGGGCTGCAATGTAAAGGGGAAAACCCTTTGAAAGAGCATTTCTCCGTATGGATAAGGGCAAAGTAGCATTCCTAGGCTTCAGGCACCCTAAGACACTTCGACAGCAATCCCCCAGGTCCTCCTAACGAGGAGGGAAGAGTCTGCGCAGTCCAGTGTAATGAGGTCTTCTCATTTTTCTTTTACAATATGCAAACTTTTATTACTCGCTTTCACTTCTGTTGCAAGAACTGCAGAGATCCGATTTAAACATTTATTTTGTATTTAATTTTAATAAATTAAGCCCTTGGATATCAGTGTCAGATGTTGTCTTAATAGAAATCTTTGTATCATCATAATTTAGTAGCTAATTGCTTTTTTCTTCCCCCATTTTTAGTGTGGAATTGGATTTTAAGCAGCAAGAAGACAAACTACAGCCAGTTTTGAGAAAACTTCATCCCATTGAGGAAACTCAGGTTGCACCTTTGCCTTATTCTCAGGAGAGTTACTCCTCAACTCCCAAGCAAAAATCCAAAACTGAATCAAAAAAGCATGGAAGATGGAAACTCTGGTTCCTTTAACCAAGTCCATTACATATGGAGTTCAAGGCCTTCTTTGAGAAATATCTGGAATCCTATCAATCATCTAAAAGGGATCTTGGTAAATTGATCAGTGTTATCAGCCGACGTTGTTCTGACTATTCTGGCAGCATTCAGTTCTCATCACATGTACCAAAAAGGCCTTTGTACCTATAAACTACTGTTCAGGAGCGAGGCATTAAGTAATACCTCGCTGACTTTTATTTGCAGTTCACCAATGTGGGATGTAAAACCTGAATTGAAATTTGTACAAAGATGGAAAGTAAAACTATTTTTCTCCCTTTAGATCTGGAAGCATCACATTTTAACCTGTTAAATTGTAGGCTGTCATCCTGTACACAGCTAAATATCACTATTGTTTTGAAGCCTTTTGGGGGTTTGTTTTATTGTCTTTAAACACCAATGAGGGGAAAAAAAAAAAGGCAAGCCTTACGTTTGCAATGGTCTTCAGTTTTACAGATCCATGTGGATCGGGGAGTGCAATTTTCAGCACAGATATCCTGGACAAAGCACAATTTTTCACGTGGTCCGAGACCATGAATAATCAATCTCTAAGATGTGACTATATGTATATTTGCCTTCATGTGTTGTAAACTTCAACGGAGTTATTACATTTCAACATGGTACCATCTTTTCTAAGTTAGCTAAGACCTCATCCCCAGACTAACAAGTTTGCTCTTCATCTCCCATGGGTAAGCAGCTAGAAGTCTCCCAAAGTCAGGACATGCCTTTAACCATACGAATTTGACAGGGTCATGGCTACCGGACAATACACTGTCCTAGATCTCATTTTTAATCTTTTGGTACCCAAAAGGTCTAAATGAAACATTCTGGAACAGAAAGAAAAAAACAAACAAAAAAAAAACAACAAAAACACCCTGTGATACAAAGCTCTATGGATTGTTGGCTTTTGCCATAATTTAGTATCTTTTTGTAACAAAGTCTTTGGAAAATCTGTACACAATTGCAGACGGCACCCGAAATTTTACAGCATGCATTATGCTTTGAAACCTGTTTAGAAGGACGAGGCAATTTTCAAGGGTATTTATTTAGCTGAGCTTCGAAGATGAGTTTCCCAACAAACATATTATAATTTATATCTAAATAATTTATTAATTGTACTTGCTAGCCAAGACCCTTAGGGAAGAAATGTGAATCAAATTTTTCCTTTTTCTTTTTTTCTAATGACACTTAAAATGTTGCTCTGAACTATACACTGCAATCTTTTCCTTTACATATCTGCTAACATTATTAAACTCTTATCTGGAATAACTGGGGAAAAATGCTTAATGCTAGAACTGGCCAGGAAATGGGAATCTCGCCTTTTCTTTTAGGAGTGAAGATAATTTGAGTAGCACAGTGTCATGTGACAAACTGGTTCGCAAAGTATTGGTTTTGAAATTTCATATCCCACAGTGTCAATAAGATATTTATTCTTCAGTCTTTAGGTGGATAAAAAAGGTGGAAGAAACGTAATCATTTACTGAAGACTTTGCACATACTGAAAACTTGGAATATTTCAATTTATGCTATTTTTCTCTTAACTCGAGATCAAATCAGTGACAAGTTTTACAAAAAAAAAAATGAGGAAAAACATTTGTTTTTTGCTTTGGGGAAAAAAATAAGAAAAGTAAGTTAATATAAAAACACAAATATGGAAGCTGTCCATGTCCACTTCCAAGCCAACGCCAGTGTGCTTTAGTGAAGAAGTCACCTTTGTAGTAAATTTCAAGAGGGCTACGAGTTCTCGCACGTGAGTAAATATCCTGAGATACTTCTGTGAAAGCTAAAGGATTCGAAAAGGTGATCCTGTGTACCAGGAAGGAAGTGCAATTGTTTCATATGGAAAAATGTGTTTCATGTATTTTATATCGTTTTTAATTAAAGCTATAATACTGTTTACAAGACAGCCCACCTTACATGTTTTAGAAACCCAAGTATTTCAAAAAAAGAAAAAAAAAAAGTATTTTTCCTAAACAAAGAAATATCAAATAAGGACACGAGAAGAAAATACAACAGTATTCAATATTTTAAAATAGTGGCAATGATTAATCAAGTCATGCATGCGAACACACCTAGCATTTTAAGAAAATAAAATCAAACCTCGCTCAATGGGGAACAAGTAATTAGTATCAACTAAGCAGCAGCTTTTCCCATAAACCTATTCTAGACGTTCCTGTGTGCAGGGACTCCAGCACAAAACTCTTTGAACTGTTTTTATGTGTGGTTACCGGTTCCTACAGAGACCAGTATTCCGTAATCATTCAAATGACAGAGGAAGATTCACTGGTGAAACATTTAAGAGCTAAGTGAAAGTTCTCACCGAGTGGTCTACATATGTCCAGGCTATTTTCTTAAACAAGTTGCAAATTTTTAATTTTTTACATTTTTTTAAAAATGAAAAAGCTAACATACATATAGTCTTGCTTAAAATTACATATCATGTTATATCGTATCATACAATGTCATTTGTAATAAAAGGTTTTTGCAAGTGTGTAAAATGTATCATATTGTATTCCGTTTAGGATCACTCAGGCTCAGGTTAGATACTGAGAGAAACATAATTCTTTAGAGCTTTTAGTTAAATGTGACTGACATGGAGCTATTTTCACCCTAATGTAGAAGATCTTATAAACTGCAGGTATGAGGTTATAACAAAGAAAATGCATCACCACTTTCAACGTGGCACATAACACAGCTTCCCTGAATTCACTACAGTACCATGCACTTTCATACACTGATTTACTATATGCACTGCTCCCATATCATGCTTAAAATACTTTCTAGTCAATAAATACTGCAGTGATTTTATATTACTTGCTATTTTCTGAGTCTGCCTACTTTCCATTAAGCAGTTACATTCTTTGTTTTAGAGCTACTGGGAAACACAGTTCATGTAAGTATCACTTGTTTTCTTAAAGAAAAAGAATCACTGTAAAAACAGTTTAAAAATCAGGATAAATTGAAAAAAGTCATGATTAAAACTGAAAAATCCTATCCTAAGTACAAAAGTGTTTGCTTTTTCTTGCTTCAAATGCAAAACAACCGTCTGTGCTGTTAATTTTGCTCTATGTTCTAATGTTTAATCACTTTAAACAAAAAGTCAAGTAGATTCATTTCTCACGAACACTTTAAAAAAATCAAGAACAGTTTTAGATTATACCATTTATTTAGCATCTGTGTAATAGCACACATTATGCACTACTACTTGAATTTAACTGGATTGCCCCTAAAAATATAACTGCTATACCTACACAATTCTGTTCTAGCAGAATGAAACAGACTGCATGAGGCAATTTTTAGTATTATTTCAGTATCCATAAAATACAAATGTTGCTTATTAAAATAATTGGAGTGCTAGAAACATGCTGCCACTTTATTTAGGTGAATGCAGTTTGGTTAGATAAACATTGGTACAGCATATTTCATACCCATTTGCTGCTTCTGCAATATTATTCATTTTACAACATAAAAAGGCTTGGTATTAGTGATGAAACAGAATCATTGCCATCATTCAAATATCACTTCAACTTCTGCAACATTAGTTAGCACCACAATCTCAAGCGTCTTTGCAAGGGAGGAAAACATGCAATTTAATAAAAAGTATAATTTCATATATCGTAAAAGTCCAGTGAAGAAAATGAAGCAGTCTACCAAACAATTTGGAACTCACTGTATCTTAAAATCCATATTTAAGGTTGGAAAGGCAAATTACATCATCTAGCTTCAACTCATAAATAACGCAAGCCCTAGAACTCTCTCCAGTGACCCCCAGATAACTGCTGTTTCACTTAGCCACTCCTTCCAGACAGGCAGCCTGTCTCGAAGATCTCAACAAATGGAGCATCCACCACTGTCTCATGGATTATTGCACTGTTTACTTCCCACTTCCATGCCCAAACCGCGTGCTTAAAGTTCTCGCTCTCCCGTGCTGCCATCAGTCGTCGTCTTTTCTTCGCCCCTTTGACAGGGGCCATTTTCAGGCCACAGAGATTCTCCTTCAGTACGACCAAGGGGCACCCCTACATCTTCTTTCTAGTCACCGAGGAAGGCTGAAGTCTTTCACATCTCCCAGCACAAGTCACTTCCCCACTCAACTTGCTGGTAATTATTGCAACTCTTCAATTTTGGTTTTACTGCATTCTTTTTAAAGTGTAGGAAAAAGAAACATGGGAAACATCCCATTCATCAGGAAAGCCATGAAATCTTCTCCCCTCCACTACGACCTGTTCACACAAGTCCAGAGAATCCAAACAGCATTTTTTCCTGCAGTAGCACAGCAAGCCTTCATGCCAGCTTTGTTTGGTCACTGTGGACCACTATGTGTTTTTCAGAGTCACTGCTCTTAAGAACAGTCTCTCAGGAGTACAGCTGCTTTTGCTCCTGAACATCTGAGCTGGCACTCGTCTGCATCTCGGTGGAATTTGAATTGTTCCACCATACGAAGGAATCGAGATGATCTTGTGAGTAACAATGACCCCATAGTTACACAAATCTGCCAACTGAAGCATCTTCCAAAAGTTGTATAACAACCCAAAACCCCAGGCTTGGTGACCTTTCTGAAACTTAAGACTTCAGCAACTGAGTTCTTTTTCTTGGCTTTGTAAATGAAAAACATACCAAGCTGCTGAGCACAAGCAAGCTGGGAGCTATCATGATTCGTTTTGGCCTTAACATCCTATCTGGTCAGCTTTGATTTTCTGAAGGAGGCTAATATGCTGACTCGCAAGGAACCTAACATTCCTCAAAAGTTGCTAGGCAAGAGAAAAGATTGTTTAAAATTATACTTAGGAAAGACTCAAAGTATGCTTGACTGACTTTTTCCAAGTAACATTTTTTCCCTATAAAAGAGGTTGTGGTCTTGTTATAGGTAAATTCTTACTGCAACCTAAGCAGGGCTGACTCTAAGCACATGCAAAGTATGCAGCTGCCTAAAGCAGTAGGCTTCTTGGAGCAGGTAAAGAAAAAAAATAGAAAAAGATTAAAAAAATACCCCCACCAGCCTTGGATCAGACAAAGCAGAATGCAACCTTGCTGCTTCCACCACCGGTACAAGGGCTGCAGCGTTTTCCTCCACAATAAAACAAAATAAACCATCAAGGAGCCAGGAACAGTCTCAGAAGGGACTGGAGAGCACACACAGGAAAATATGGAAGGAGGCAAAGTTCAAAGTCACTCTGGATAAAAAGGTCAGAGTTATCAGGCAAACCTTACACTTTATTCCCTATTTTAGTGTCTGCGCATAACCGAGCAAGAAACTGCACAACTGCGAAAAATTACATCCAGGTCTTGTCTTTGCTGCAAACAACAGAGCCTTTTTACTCATTTAGCAAACAGATAAAGTAAAATCAAAGTGAGAACTGCAGAAAAAAGGTACCCAGTACTAAAATTGTAAAAAAGTGTTTCTCTGAGTGTTAAAGTCATTTGATATGGTAGGCTAGGAACTAATGCTACTTTCCAGGTATATAAATTCATTGCTTTCATTGAAAACAACGCGGGTAAGTAGCAAGACTGTGCTTAAATCTTAGTTAATACAGACACTTATGCTCTTCTGAACTAGAGTGAAACTGAGGTTTTTACAAGTCCTAGAGGCTAGAAGACCGAGTGCAATATCTCAAATGTTAACTTTAACAAATCTTGCTACCAACTTCTGCCAAGATTAAGCAGTTACATTCTGTCAAATCAGATTTTATTCTATCCCTTCCCACTCTTCTATTCATTGTCTACTTTTCCTTTTTATAATGGCTCTATCTTATTTCAAGATAATTCTTATTTGAAAGTGTAAGATAAAAATAGCTGATTATTATTTTTTATTTCGTAACTTATATATGTTTATTTAAGGAAGCAAAAATTCAAAAAAAGATTTGCAAAGTAAAAAAAAAACTCTTAAAGAAGCCTTTCAGCCCATTCAATACTGTAGAAAAGGCACCTCATAATTAAACATGGTAACTGGCAACATAAGGTTTTAACAGGCAAAATCTGCAACAAATGCAAGGCACAGCCTTGAAGAATACTTAAGGCCGGAAAACCTTGAAAAGGTCACACTATCTCCTCTCACTGGGAGGAGTTCCCTTCTCTTTCAGGTAGACCTTGCTTAGTAAGCACCCTTCTCCAAGGAGCCCGTCTCAGGATTTTGTTACCGAGTGATGAGCTGGGAGGGGAAGGCTGGAAGAGGAGTGATCCCTATAAATTAAATGATAACAAAGCAAATGTAGTTTCATAGGGAAGACCACTCAAGTTGCATTCAGATTGAGATATGGTAAAAGTTAAAATCCTTTCTTAGTTCCTGGATCAAGATATTATGGAGTATTTGTAAATCCTACATCGAAACAAAAGCGTAAAAAAAAAAAATTACTGTTACTACAGTGATGACTATAGACTGTGGACTGGTGGCCCGGAATGCAGGAGCCATGCGTCCGACTCCAAGATAAGGATTTGGGTCAATTCTGCACAACCACCCATTCATCTTCTGTCACCATTTTTCCAAAGGGAATTGACCTGCTCTGCTCACAGTTGTATCAGTAACAGACAAAATCTAGCAACCTCACATTCTACCACAGATTTTTGTTCCATATGTAAAAACTTGTAAAACTTATGTAAAAAAAATATTGAATGTATTCAACATACTTCTGCCACCTCTGTTCCAAAATAACTGCATTTTAATTGACTAGTTAAATTCTTCACAGTCCTGCACTGATAATGGGAAACTCCAGCCTCTCAGAAACACACTCCCAGCGACTCATCACACAGCCAAAGCCAGCGCAAGTGCAAGTCATGCATGCTACTTCAACTCCAAAGTGCATACAGAGAATATCATGTAAGTTAAAATACAAAGAGCAACAACTTTTCTACAAAACAACTCTTGGATATTTACCCTTAGTGATTATACAGTTCATGCAAGTCCATATGCCACTAGTTCCACAGTGATTAGAATCAAATTATATAAAGAATATAAAATTGAACAAACTTTAACACTGTAAGCAGATTATGAATCTATGTTCTTGCATTGCTACCTAAAAGAAAGCAAGTTTGTTATCTCTGATGAAAAGGGTTGCTGCTTTACCTTCATTTGAGCTAGTCAAAGCAGGATCCTCATAGAAATGTTTCCCAAACGAAGCTCTCAGCTGATACCTTAATGGATATGTAGTTCACTTTTAAAGTACTAAATACCAATCTTTCAGTATTCTCACTCAAGATCCTTTTTTATATTTTAAATGTATTCTACAACAATGTTAGGTTTTGGATGAAGATAAGATAGCTAAGTACTTCTTCAAGGTGTAGATGTGCCAGCTTTACTATACCAATATAGCTATAGTTATATAAGCAATAAATTACTTAAGTCCTGTGTTTTACTGCAAAAAAAAAAAAAAAAAAAAAGTAAACACTATTTGAACTATGCCTCCTTTATCTGAAAGATAAAGGATCCTTCTAAAGGATAAAGCATCTAAAGAGATCCTTTATCTTTAAAATAGCCTTCCTTCTACTTGTCCTGTATGGTTAATTCTCTTCAATTCCAGGTCAAACCATGTAGCACTGACAAAAGAAAAATTCATGCATAATCTCAGGCTGGTGCTAATCCAAGAGGGGCCAGGTTATACCCCCTAACTAGCAGCTGCATTTTACTCTTCTTACTTTTTGACACCACAAAAATGAAGTGTCACTGACTGATCACAGCAGGATCCTTTCAGCTAGGGACTGAATTTTAAAACAATGGTAAGTGCTCCTTGAATAGACCTAGTCCCATTAATACTTATTACGTAATTATAGTGTCTGCAGATGGAATGATTTCAAGCTACATTCATAATCGCTGTGTGTATTTTTAATACAACTGTATTTAGTTAAAAATATATACAGGAGACGTTTTCAAATATAATTTGCTAAATTAAAAAGGGATAATGAATATCTAAATCATATTCATCAAAACAGGAATTAATTCACATACTGCATAACTGCAGAAACTTCCTGTATTCATGTCTTACAAGTCCTACTTCACAGATGGGAGAAGTAGCAAGAATATCTGTACCCTTGTACAGAACTGACAATTTAAGGTATCTGTTCTGTGTATTATCAACAATTTCTATGGTAACCTACACAAAAACTAGTGACAATACTTAAATCTCTAGACTTTTTTTCTGTTACTACATTCCAACATTAAGTCTGTAAGAATTACAGCTACTTATAACTATTTATTGCTCCAACAATGGATCTGGTGATCTATTATCACTTTCTGGTGACAAAAACTATTATTGCAAATCAAAGTGATGAAAATAGAAGACAGGGAAAAAATGTTAGTGCATGAGGCACTAAAAAAATTGAAACTGTATTATGCTTGCAGACACGAGCACAAATATATGCCACGTAAAAGGGACAGCACTAGATGAAATAAGTAAGATGGATTGAGGACAGACAGCCTTGTAATAAAAAGGGAAATATCACTGTCTAATTACTGGGAGAAATAAAATAGGAGTAAAAAAAAAGTGGACAAAAAGAGAGAGAGAGGGTGCTAATGCACTCAAATGTGACAAACACTTTCTGAAGAAAGGATTGTGGCTTCTGCTGGGCTTAAAATTGGGGGGGGCAGGGGGGGAGGTAGAGCTCCATGGGGTGAGGGGGACAAAACACAAACACACCCAAACCAATCTAATACAGAAAGCCGCTCAGACAGACAAAAAAAATCTGGTCCACTTCGACCAGTTTTCTGTGCATTAACAGCCAGCAGCAGATGCCTAAGAGTACAAGGACAAAGCAAACACAAGGTAAGATTCCCCAAAACACACTTTTATCATCTAGGGATCTATTGATAATGATCTATACCTGTTTTGGATATAAAAAGGGCTTTTTTTCCCCCCCTCTTTCCCATTACTTAGCCCAATATTAAGGACGCAGTTGGAAAATTAACAGGCTTCTAAATCACGGTGTTCTAATAAGCCCTGCCAGAACAGAGTCTTAATGTGCTAACTTGCAATTACTGTATTAATCTTTCCTCAGGATTTTCAGAAAAGGAATAATTTGGGGGCTCCATTCTGCAATCATTGAAATACTGCAGCTATCCATGTTAGCTGGGTCTTATTCAAAAAAGGAAGTAAATGCTTGCAGAATCAAATGATTGCTGAGGTAGTAACAGATATGCAAGGCTGTTTCATTTCCACATGTTTCAGCTGGTTAATTCCAAAAAAAATATACATCATTCTGGTTAACACAGACATCTCCAATCTGCTTAATCACTCAGTCACCAACATTTTAAAATATTTTTTCTCTCCCCTATGTAAGTCACAGAAAAATTACAAGCCAACCTTTTACAGCTTTCCAAACATTCAAGGACAGTAACAGAGGTTTTGATTGCTTTGCATCACTTGGGATTTAAATCCTATTACAGTCAGGTTCAAAGAGATGTGACAAAGGTATTTAAGTTTACATCAAGAGACACTTACAATGAGCTCTGAATCACGTCCCATGGAAATGACTGTTCTATTTACTGTCCTCAATAGCTTTTCCATGATTATCTGGACATGTCGTTGTGTTGGTCCCTAAGGAAAAAGAATAAATCGGTGGTAATTAGATACAAGATACACCACTACGATTCAAATATTTATGTTTGCCTTTAAATTCACCCTTCTTGTGAAAGTTAAATAAAACATCACTTACTGCTGTTGATCAAAAAGGAGAAAATTAGTCTCCGATTTTAATAAAGACCATCCAAAGTCTATTTTATTAATACATGCTACTCAAATTTAGGTGTACTGTTGCAGTTATCTAAATGAAAAGCAAGCCTGTGACATTTAGTTACTTAACATCTTCATTTTCCAAACTCATTTTTTTCCAACATCAAAAGCCTACAGTCATCACCAGGGTTTGGCAGCCTATTCTGCAACAGAGATTCAGCTCAACTGAAAGAAAATAACAAAAACAAAGAAAAACTTTAGGTAAGGAACCTCAATTTCAGTCAATTATTTCAAATTAATAATTTTCTATTAGAAGTGATTTGCCACTATTTTTTGTAAGAGCTAAAAAATATTCATTGCAGCTGGCCTTTTAGCCTCATGAAGAATGAGGTCTACAGAAGCTGAAGCCAAAAAACATGTGACAAAGAAGGGAAATAAAAAGCAACAAAAAACAGACGAGCTTCATTCCACCTTTTACTTTATAAACAGGTGCCTTCAGAATTTGCACTAGTCGGAAGGAGCAGACTTCAGAAGTGGGTGTGGGAGGGGAAGGGGAAACAATTCTATGGCCAACATTTAGAAGCATTTTCCCATATAATCATCTAGAAAAAACAGTATCTGTGTGTTGCTTCTTCACTACTATACAAACATTCTGGTGAACCAATTTCTTCCTTGTCCTTGGGTCCACGCAATAATACCCCCAGCTGATCATCAGATTATACTTAAGTATCAAAGGCATATTTGCATATATGGAAAAATATATTTGCATATTTGAAGAATGATCCTTCATCGTCCACAGCTACTGCCACAATATAGACTTTTCTTTCTGTTGCTGACAGATCTGTCTCTGGAATAAAACGTGTGTTTCTAGTACAAAGAGCATCTCCAGGGAGGAACGCATCTGCCTCAGTACGCTGCTCCTCTCTACCCTTTGGCTCTCCCTTCCTTCTCTCCTAGGATTTTTCTCTTGGGAGTCTCAGTTTCTCTGCATTCCTGGCTCTTCTGCTGTCCTGTCCATTTTCAATGTCTTTATGTCCCTTCTCGCTTGCAGTGTTTGCTTCCTCTCCCTACAGCCCTTCTCCATCCCCCTTCTCTACTGGCAAGTAGCTCTCTCCTTCCTGGCGGCTCTGCAGCCGGCTCGCAGCCAGCCGCTGACGGGCAGCGGTGGCCAGCTCTCAGCTCTGCTCCCGTCATCCCCGCAGTCCTTTTCAGCGGGGGTCACCTCCGAAAGCGGGAGAGCAGGAAGGTAGCTGCTGCTGCGAGCAACGCAGTCAAAGTGACAGGGAGCAGCCAAGCTGTCAGGAACAAACTCCTTTTTTTAAAGCAAGCTGCTCCCTGAAGCAGTCACGTTGGAGTACTTCAGAAAAAAACAAACCCAGAACTAGTCCAAAAACATAGTCGAGTAAGACGCTGTGTGACTAGGTGACCCCAGAGGACCTTTCTAACTAAATTAGTTGATGAGTCTACATAGGATTGAAGGTTCAGACGGCAGCCTCATCAGCCCAAACTTGCTCTAAGACAGCATCAAGTCATTAAAGCTTTCCAGTAAAGCACCCATATTTGCATATTTGTGTGAAGTCAAGAAAAGACAAAAATGGACTATTATGCAAGCTACACATCTACATAGCAACCCAGGGCACAGCACAGGTTCTCCTGTGCAACTATATCATGTCTTTATATTCTGAACATTAAGACAACTACATTAGTTATCATATTCATAGAGAAGAAGCCACATTCTAATTCACATTATTTCTTCCTGATGTGGCCAATTCTACTATACAACTTTAAACAGTACTTTAAATAGCTAAATGAGTTTACTGAAGTATGTGTTCATACAGGTCAGGTCAACATCGATATAAGTTAAATTGTTTCTCAAAATGTTTGTGGAAAATTGAACATTTTCCACCTAGCAGAGGCTGGACACTGTGTAAGAAAGGTGTAACTCACTATCTGATCAATGTCTGGAAAAACGTTATTGGATGCAAGAGAGGCACCTCAGAAACAGTAAGAAACACCATGAGAGGGTACCATCAGACAACACATCCTTGTCCGTGCATACCTAAAAAGAAGACTTAAAAAGGGAGAGAGGCTGGTAGAAAACAGGAAGAAACAGGGAAGGAGAGAAAAATAAGAAAAGATTACCTACTTAATCAGTCCTAGCAGGACCCATTTCTAAGTGCTAATCATCACAGAAACACAAGATACTAACCACATCTTTCTTGTAAAGCACTTCCAGGATGTTACTAAGCAATTGGCAACAAGCCTCCAGATCTTCTTGTCTTTCCAAGTGATACTTCAGCTGATCTGTCATTGTTGGCAGCAAGATTTCCCTGCAGTCTGCACACAAAACATAAGGATATATGGACAGCTTTAAATAACTTCAGAGCATCTCCTAAGTATACAACCTGCTTCAGGGCCTATACAAGACAAAGTTTTAGAAAAAGTAACTTCCAGATTTCCAAATAGTCACCTGCATTTCAGCCCAAGAGATGAAAACCTGAGAAAGTTATAAGCAAATGAAAATAGAGTCATTAGGTTAAGAAGGCGTGGACAAACAGTACGGTTTTTCTCCCTGCAGGCCCCAATTCAGCAAAGCGCTTGAGCAGTCTCACCGATTTTGCCTGCCTGTTCTTAAGAACATTGATTAATCAGACCCATAACACACTGCTACACAAAGCATTACACATAAACACAGCTTCACACTTGCTCAACAGGATGAATGTTGGAAAGGCATGTTACACTTTCTTTACCTTACCTGCACTTGTAATCAAGGTAGCATAGTCTAGGAGCACAAACATAATTTACCAAAATGTGTGATACAACTTAGATTAACATTCAGCCAAGTCTTTTCTAGACTTTCTGATCTCTGTGCCTTCTTCAGAAGCATTTCATGATAGTAGCACACTGTGTCCCTATGCTCATGTAGCTTGGTCATTTGGAATAGCATCCCCAAGACAACACAGAGAGGCACATAGGAGCATCTCCCTTCAAATCAGAAGGGTCAGAGAGTCATCTTGTTTAGTAGATGCTATAGTGGTTTTCCCCAAAAATGCTGTTAAGGTATTTTATGCTCATATTCAGCTGTGGTTTGTAGAAGTCCTGTACCATACAAGTATTTCAGAAAGGGGAGATAAGGACAAGATGAGCAAAACTGAAAGGAAGGTAAATAATGACCCAAAAATCAAGAACGTAAGGTAAAAACCGAGCACTGACACTCCTACATCTTCCAGCAGGTAACGCTCGGGCACTGATGGAATCTAATGAACGTGTGACCTGAGAGTTATCTCGAGCAGAGCGTTCGGACTTGGAACCAGCTGCAGCCACACCACGAGACCAGAAGCACGCATGATTTATCCTCGAGGTAGCAAAGAGGGGAGTTAAAAACCTTAGCCTCTTCCATCTCTGCCCCTCCTCCCAGTAAATCTATACCCAAAGGAGAACTGGTTATTCTTGTTCATGGCCTTGATCATCAAAGCCTGACTTGCTGCAAAGAGATATTACGATGATGAAGTTATGCATGTATCCAGTCAGCCTGGTATTCAAACATGCCTTTCCCTCTCAGTCTGCCCGACTATTTCACACACCTAAGAGAAGGCATAAGCTCTGTTTTGTCCAAAGGAAAGAGTATTAGGTCTCTATGCTAAAAGGGCTGTGTTGCCAAGCTGGCAGGCAGAATTTTTTTCTCTCAGAAGAGTGATATGCATGAGAAAGAGAAAGCAGCATAGCTGTATGTGTATACACACATGGATTACATATCTTGAAAAACAATAGTTACTGTTAAGTAATCTTTCTTGAGTCAGCATGGACACATACTTTCGCAGTATTGGTTACTCCTAAAAGTTGCCTTGTACTATAAGAACTACTTAGCAGAAACTCACACAGAAGTTGAAGTCCCCACAACATTCAGCAACGCTCGTGAACACTCAATTAAGAACTTCAAGAGCATTTTAATCGTTCTGGACTAGCGAACATCACCACGTGACATGGCGGATGTGACAGAGAACAACTGCAGACACGAGGCTAAAAATGAAATGGAGACACTAATCTTTCAAAGGGAGATGATCATACTGCAATGTGAAAGCGCACATTTGGAGTTATAACTAACACATTCCTGAAAAGCTTGAAGAACCCAGGCTCAACAAACTTTCAACCATCTGAAACTTCAAAGCGTGTCCTGGTAGTGGGAGACTTAGAGTAAAAGCTTCTGCTTGAAGGCAGAAGCTCCTTCTCCAACCAGTCTCTTTATTGGCACGCATTTCCTATCTACCTGTCCACAGTAGATACAAGTGGCATCCAGAAGCAGGCAGGAGAGGCAGGAGTTACAGAATGAATGAGCTGATGCTGAGAAGATGCAGCAAATACCCAGTAGCTCAAAGGATGACAGAGATGTGCACCACCAAAAAGGATGACCCTTTGGCTTTACTTCACCAAAATTAAGAACCTTTGCTGGTTTCATCCTTTGTTGAAGAAGCGTCTGGAGGCGACACATGAACTTCCACCTTTGACTATTCCTGACAATTCATATCAATATTAAAGAGACGCCACTCCCTAAGCACTGAGATCTCAGTGGTGGGGAAGAAGGTACTAGTATAGTATATTATAAAATATAGTGTATGTTATACTATTACATATAGAACTGCAATGCATGGGCCACACTCAGATGCAGAGAGGTGCCAAGGATGAAGAAATAGATATGTGCTTATGGTATTTTGTTTTGGCTTGCAGCAGATAAATTGATACAGATGTGACAAACTCAAGGCCAAGGTGAAAGTTACTCTTGCTTGGTGAGTGTCCATGATAATAGTATGGACCCAAAAGGACTTGCTTTTGCCACTCTGAAGAAAGAGAAGGATAGACAGGATGGACAAGACAAAGCTATACTTCAGGATGGACTTCATAAGAAAGGAGTCTTTGCTTAAAGGTTGCCAGAAGCCTTCAGCCAGTGCCAGAAGGTCCAACTGCAACGACTTGAACAGTTCGCTGTAGTTTCAGGACTCCCAGCTGACCGCAGAGCCTGGTCTTATGCTAGGTATGAAGGAGTTCCAGGTGGAGCACTGGCCAGGACCACATCCCTCAGCCCTATGGCGAGGTACCTGCGCAAAGGCTGGAACCACACGAACTGCACAGCGGGGAAAGAGTCACTGATGTGAAAAACAATCAAGAAACAACATGCTACGACACACAATAGAGAGCACTCCGTCTCGACAAGATAGCAGAGAGGAACTGAAACAGCAGCATCCTCATTCCACCTTGTCACAAACGGAAAGCGAGAAGAGCGGTGTATAAGAACATCCAACTTCTAGTATTTCAAGAAAAATATTCTCCAGTCTCAAGCAACTCACGGAAGAACACATGCAGTAGGAATGCATAAGTGGGCTCTCAGTCAAAGAAAGTACTTTGAAGACCAGTTTCTTCAATGAAGAATTTTCTATTTAATGCTTCTTGGTTATTTAATCTTCAGCTTTATAGTTCTAAAAAGGAGCAGAATCAGTGTGTCAGTTGAAGTTTCTGCCTCAAAAAACAGGCATTAGATCCTGCCACGTAATTACCTAGGGAAGTATGTCTGGCCATGAATCCGTCACATCCCCTCATACTCATTTTTTTTAATACCTACCCATGACGCACAGAACTGCATTCCAAAAGAACCAAATGTGGTACCAGACAAACAGCTTCAGCCTAAGTTCCCATTATTTGTTTATACCTATATATTATCCGTGGATCTATACAGATCCCAAAAGTGAAAGTGGATGGTGATCTCTACTATTAAATTGGCCCAACGGAACTGATCAAAGCTGCACTGAAACATTATAATCGGAAGAAAAACCTTAAAGATACAGGATTTTTTGTTATACTGTGACTAGAAGTATACAAGCATAAAAGCATAACAAGCACCACTGAAAGAGCTTATTTACAGAAACATGCATTAAATAATCTGAAGCTATTTATACAAAGATGAAGCGTCACAACTGCCCTGGTATGGCAGACAGCAAAATATGTGCATTTAAAGTAATAGTTCGCTGTCACATACTTTAAATGCGTAACCTTAACTAAAAATATCGCATCTCCTCAAACAGAAAAACACATCTGAATGAAGATCTAGCCATTACATAAAGAAGGTTTTTTAGATACTGACTCACCATGTATGTTAGTATCATCATTATTTTACACTCATTTTAAACTTCTCACTGAAAAAAGCAGCTCCTTTAGCTACTCCAGCCCTTGACCACTCATGCCTATCCCAAGAATGGTTTCCTTCCTTGTTCAAGTATTTAGACCGATCTAAGGTGACAGGAATCATCAGATGGACGCAGGTCAAAATTAACTACTTATTTTCCATATAAAGTTGTCTGATGAATTCCCTAGTTCAGCTCAATTTGCTTCTGCCAGAGAGGTGGAGGACAGTGCTGCAATCAGAAAGCATCTGTGAAACTTCCACAGTTATTATCATGTTATCTTACTTGTTTTGACTGACTTGGAGAGAAAATACACAAATTAAGAAAGACACAATGCAAAGATATGGCCCCCTGCTTTCACCAAATACAAGGGAGAGGAAGCACTCTGGCACACAGTTGCTAAGTGCTTCGGCAGAGACATGCTAACTCCCCTCTCTAAAGCCTGGGAGGTGAATCAATCTTTAATAACTTACAAAGGCCCTTAATTAGAGGTCTGAAAACGTTTCATGTCCCCGCTAAGCCCCACTACTACAGAATGGTCAAAGATCAATTTAATATCTGCAAGCATGGAGAGGGCGAAAATTGCAGCTGTGTCACCTTTAAGTTGGATTGTCTGCAGTACAAATTAATCAAGGGAGAAGGTATTCAAGTTGAATTTCTGAGAAAGGAAAAACTAATTGATTTGTCATACTACTTCATTTGGTATTACACAATCTATACAAAAGACAGAGATCTTTCGGGTGGACTTGACATCACTTTACTGTCTCTGCCTTCCCAAACATCAAACTTGTGATCATCTGCTGTTTGGTGTGTACCTTTTGCAGGTTATATAATATGGGAAGATAAAGCCAAGTGTCAGGGTGTCCAGGATACATGATCACTGAATACACATCACCGGAGCACAGAGAGGGAAGGGAAGCTTGTACAGAAGTAGCAGTTATTCGATCTGGCATTTATTAGTATCTCAGGACTTCCTCAAAATCAAGAGTTGTTAAAAATACACACACACGTCAAACGTACTCCCAAACTTGCAACATTGTGATCTGCTTGCAGATAACTAAATTGGAAAATTTATAGATACTCCCAACTTTTCCTGATGAGATGGGGACAGCCTTCCCACACTTGAAGATCCGGATCTTTCCCAGATTTCCCCCCCAGCCACCCAAAAAAGCGTGCAAGCACTATCATTGTGAAATCCTTCTAAAGATTACTTGTCCCTCTAATTACTAATGGAAATCTTGGGCTAACGGGAACCTGGTGATAATCAGCATCTCACAGGTAATAGAAACATTTACATGCTGGATGATTTTTACATGCAAGTTTTGACTTTCTCTTACAGTCGTTAAAGGCCTAGTTTTACAGTCACAGAATAATTTGGGTTAGGAGCGACCTCCAGGGCTCATCTAGCCCAACCTCCAGCCCAGAGCAGAGCTGCTTCCCTATTCGGTCAGGGCATTTGGGCCTCCCCAGTCCTCTTTTCCTGGCTAAGCAACAACACTCAGCTTGCTGCGCGCCAGGGCCCCAGCTCCTTCTCTGCAAGCCTGGCCCTGGCCCTAGTCCCCGTCCTGCACTGCTGCATGGGGTTATCCCACCCCGGTGCAGGGCTCGGCATGTGTCTTTGGGAAGCTTCATGAGTTTCCTATCTGCCCATTTCTCCCATCTACCAAGTTCGCTCCAAGCTGCAGCCCTGTCTTACAGCACTTCAACCGCTCACCGCAATTTGGGGTCGCTTGGGAGCTTGCTGAGGGCACACTGCATCCCTTCGCCCAGGCTGCTACTGAAGACACTGAGCGGTATCAGCCCCAGTAACCGGCCACGGAGGAAGACAACCAGTAAGCGGGCACTGGCTGGATTTCCTATCACTGAATACCACTTCAAGCCCACTTCGAAGAGCT
This sequence comes from Dromaius novaehollandiae, assembly GCF_036370855.1. NCBI lineage: Eukaryota > Metazoa > Chordata > Aves > Casuariiformes > Dromaiidae > Dromaius > Dromaius novaehollandiae. Next base: position 46,608,024 of record NC_088103.1, on the reverse strand, counting down.
GCTCCTACTTCATGGACAGTTTTGAGGCTTTCCAGATATGTCTAATGAAATGCACCAGAACTGGAAGGCAACAAAAACTGAAGATGGAACCCAACACTATAAATGTATATTTTTAAACAAATTAATACTATGGCAGTACGCTCTACAGGGAGACAAGATTTTACATGCATCCTCTGCTATAAACTACTTTGAAAAAATTTGGTTGATCAATTATATTTTGATTATTTAAAAGTACAGAACAGGAAAGGTTAACCTTCACCAGACTGCCTGTGACACACACCTCCCAGCACTGACTAATGGGCAGCCTTGATAAATCTACAGCCTATAACACTAGTCTCCCGTTCAAAAGCCAGCTTTGAAGATAGCTCACAAGTATGACTCACAATGATTACAGACAACAATAATTCGACATCTGTTCATCCTCTAGTGCACAAGTCCAACCCACAATGATTAATGTCACAGGGATGTGCAGTGAGAATAAAATATTAATCTTCACAAAAGGATGCTCAGGAGGCATTACCAACTTAGGAGTATCCGAGCAAAGATTTCAATGGACCACTGACACCAGAACTATGTTGCAGCTAAATACGCATAATAAATTTTTGTCAGTTTTGTAGGGACACTGACAAATGCATTTCTTTGTTTTATGGTTCATTTAGTTAATGCAGCCAAATAAAAATTATGCTTAATAACCTTGCTGCTTTTACACAGCATGAAGATAAAGATGATCATTTTAGTGAGAATTAAACAGTAAGGAATCTTCTAAATGCTTTATGCTCTCTACAAATATTTAATAGACAAACAATTTTCTAATAAAGAAAACACTTTTCCAACTATTTAAGAATACAGCAGCCACATGGCTCACTTGGTAATTAGCTTGAAGTCATTTGTAAAGCAAAGCAACAGAGAATACAAACATCTCTACAGGACCAAACAAGTCACTGTTTACATAAAACCAAAATTTTGAGATTTTTCAAAGACACTTCACTTAACTAACAACTGCAAGTATTAACACACTATTATAAAACTGCTCCACTCCAATTTATAAGCTCATACATGTATATGCACATATTTTTCCACAAGATATACTTGCAAGATAAAGTAGTTAACCAGAAGAGATGTTTCCTGTATTGGGGGGTTGAGCTGATTGTTCTTATTTTGGAGGGCAGAAAGACATGGAAGGATGAAGGGAAGCAGAGTTGGTTATGGTCAAGAGTTTTTTTGCTCCATACACAAGAAAACCCTTTTTGTGTGTGCGTGCCACAGAGCTAGATAAAATACTGCAGTACTGGCAATAACTATGTATTTTATATATATATATTTTTATATATCTCCATCCTTCTTATACATATTTATAGATATTTATTGTTATATACTAATTAATATATACTTACATATTAGTTATATAGGGAGATATAAAATATTGCATCTAGCATTCACATATAAGGACATATTGATATAGCTGAGCGTATGTGCATACCTACTTGCCTTAACCAGTATTTATAAGGCTCTACTCAAGCTCAAGTCTTAATCTTAAGTACCTTGCTGCACCAGGACCTTAACCACAGAGAATTCAAAATGCTTCACAACATGCCAGAATTGCATCCCAGTTAGTGCAGATGAACACTGGGGTTTTCAAAGGCACTACAGAAGTTAAGTGCCCGGCTTCTGTACAAAAGAATCCTGGCAATTAATTTTCCTATCTACAGGAAGCAGGGAGAGAGTGAGAAAGAGTCAACTGAACTAATCCAAAGCACAGGCTGCAAAACTCCTTCAGAATTACGCTTTCTCCCAATACCACCACTCCTGTAATCTATCTGCAAAACACAGAAATCAAAAAAATTGTCTAAGAAAGATACTGTACAGAAGAGCACGGCAGTTTAGCTCTTGAAACCCTCTCAAAAGGCAGGCAGAGCACTTAGATCATCTCCGTGATTCAGTTCTTGAAAGTAGTTTTGTTATACCCTATGGAGAACTTCTCCAGCGACCGTGACCAAGGGACATTCTCAATGACCTTGCAGTAAATGTTCCGTCACGAAAGAAAGGAAACAAAAATTAAACCAATTTAAAACACAGTTCTATTGTGCCCCCCCCACCCTGTTCACACAATTGAATATTATCACTTTAGGCATTTTTCCATGCTTGAGAAAAACAAGAGGTAACATATGCTTTACAAGAGGAAAACTCATTTTGCTAAAGCCGTAATAGATTATTGATATAAATATGGAGGGCGAGAAAAGGCAGATCATCTAATATGCAGAAAACAGGCTTTGAACTCAATGAATACAACCATTAGAAATAGGCAGAAACAACTGTCCTTGTATTAGCAGGGAATCGCTTTCAGAACAGCGCATCTTCTCCACTAGTGGTATTTGAGGATTTGCTATTTCAAGGCTGGAAACCTGAAGCATGAAGATCTACTACAGATTTAATCTATACAGTTGGTCTCTGCAAATAACCACAGGCCTGGAAAAATACGCTCCTGAAAGTCACCTGGCTGTTATTCTCCTATCAAATATACACACAAACACTGTCTAAAGTTGCTTGGACTGACCAGCTACAGACTGATTTAATCTTTTTCCCTTCTGTACAAGGGCTCAGTTATGAATCACTGTTAGGACAAAAGCAACAAAATATAAGGATTGTACAGGATTTTCCTTCCAGGGCTGAAGAAAACTTATTAAAAATTAATTTAAGTTCCACAAAGGACAAAAGTTATCTTGAATTCCAGAAGGAAATAAAATTCTCTACACCAAATGCAGGGCATACAACATAACCAGAAAACAAGTGAACTGATTTTACAACTGTATTTCACATCATCATCTTCTAAAGACATACAAACCACAATACTATAGCCCATTCTTATCCGAGATCCCAAACTTGCAGACCATTGACCCATCACTTACTCAACATGCTTTTTTTTTTTTTTTTTTGAGTACAAGCACTGTCTTGGCAATCTATCACACCTGCCCCTCTCAACCAAAAATCCTTGCAGCTTGACAAATCCACGTCTTTTGAATTTTAACTCGTCTCAAAACACCACAAATTCTCCCCGATCTCTCAGGGCACAGCACTGGAGCATTTTTCTCCAATGGAAATGTATTGATGAAATGCTATCCAATTTTCTGTATGTCTCCCAGCTTTCTATCAGTCCCACAATCCTGTATTGCATATTGCTCCTCAGAAAAGAAAAACTCATTTATGTAATACAATACAGGATTAGTAGGCAATATTTTCATATGAATATCCAATCAGTTTAAAATTAGTTGTACTGCCTCTGTCCCTTCTCATTCATTCAATAAGCTATGTTTGAGTAATGAGAACTCAGACCCACAGAGCAAGGAAAATGGGAATTTGACAGTGGCTGTGGCTATTGGCTTAATTTATTTTCAAGTGAATTTTAGTGTTCCTAAAAGTTTTCCTGTACAATTCATTCTCTGGCCACAAACAAGGTACAGAATTATCAGTGGCAAGAAAAGCCTCTGAGATATTAATTATCAACACAGAAGAATATCTGAGGCCACACACAACCCTGCAAAAGGGAGGGCAACGCAGAAGCGCGTATCCTAAGGGAAGCGGCACTAGCTCCAGTTTTATGCCGTTAGTATCAAATTTGCTTGAGTTTGTAAAAACTTCAGAGCAAGTTTGTAAGGGCTTACATTTGGGGGTATTTTCTTAGCCTTTACTTTATTGTGTTTTATATTGTGTATAGATTTTAATTTTAAGCTATTTCATTATGATCTCCCCCCCAGATCCAACCACCTTTTTAAATGGTCCTTTGAATTCCTGTGAAACGCCTTTGCATGCAGAAGCACATACAGACTTTGAAGGGGGATGTGCTTTTGCATATTCTGTTTAATCGATCTTCATCTAATAAAATCAGAACATAGAAATAAATTGCTTCATGCAACCGAGAGTTAACTTTTACAGAGCTGTATTATGCGAATACACAGTATCTGCAGAGGAATAGGGAGGGCTGCACGTGCACCCACAGCACGCAACAGGAGAGCCTCAAGGAATATTGTACTCTGAGTTAATATTCTTTAAAATCCAATTTCATGTGCTACATCTACATGACTAGTTTTAATTTTTTTAAAGGCACAATTTTTATTTGATCCCTTTACTTACATTAGAAAAGTATTTTTTAATATGTGTGTGTACACACACACACACACACACACACACACACACACACACAAAACCTCTTCTGATAAATCTCAGCCACTAAATCCTTCAAAACCTATGAAAAGCAACAAGTAGCGTATGACATTTTCTTCCAAGTAAAATCTAAAATCCTAACTCTGTCAATTTTTTGGCTGGATAGCTTGCAATGCTAGGTAAGCATATCTATCAAAGTCATACTACTCTCCCCACTGATCACCAAGCGCAAGCTTTGTTAAATTTTCAAAATGCTGCCTATACTACTGAATAAAATCCACAGAAGATAAAGAATAATAAAGCTGTCTAGGAAGCTTCAGTTCCTGTTGTTTGTCTCTTTTCTCACATTAATGAGTTCTTTCCAATCATTTCATAGTGGTCATTTCACAAACTAAACTTGTTAAATCTATCATTTTATAATTTAAATTAATAGATAAATTATGCTGAGGCTGTCAGGTTTCACATTAAAAAGCACCCTTTGGGACTTTTAAAGAGCTTGTAAAGCTCCTTGAAATTGTAAGTAGCGGTCGTATTTATTGAGCTGCTTCATACAAATCAGAAAGTGGAAGACTGGACCTTTCTTTACAGCCCTCTCCAGTATCTGATTCAGACATTCTCATATAAAATAGCATCCGCATAAGTATTCCCCTGTTATTTAAACCCCTGGAGAATTCTCCACTGCTCAAAACGTTTTATGAAACACATTACCTACGAACACAAGAATGAGAAATTAGAATGAGAAAAGCGAGAAAGAAAAATAAATTGAGAGCCAAGGCGTTTGGAAAGTGTTTTAAACTATACTCATGAAAATCATCCATTATGTCTGAATGAAAAGTACCATCCGTATGTAACATTTGTTCTTTAACATCATTCTTTATTGGTACTAGACCAAAATCAGAAGGACAACTTCAAATGGCAAGCAAAGCTACAGGCAGACCGTAATTCCACAGCAGTTAGTATCAGACCCATGCAATACCACATCTGCCAGGAATACAGAGTTGAACTGCAGCAGGCATGAATAGGCAAAATTAAGGAGCATATGCAGCATAGGTTGTGTTGGCTTTGTACTTTTTTGCTAACTGTAAGAAAACAAATATTAGCAGATCCAGGACAAAGCTCCATAGGTATGGGTTAGTCATCATCTGACCTGCTATAAGACCTGCCAGTAGAAAGCCAATATACCAAAAAGTTTTTTTAAAATTGGAAAAGTTTGTTGTATCAGCACTTTGCATCTCATGGCCACAGCATTTTTCATCTGACAGAAGAATCCTTCAAATTTCCTTTATGTTTGAACCATTGCCTATTGCTCCCTCATTACGTTCTTTTGACAGCACGTAAACGCTTATTTAGGTTCCTGTAACCTACAGTCGGCTAGGAAAGAATGAAGAGATTTACCTCCAACTGAGAAATCTAAGACAACTACTTGAACTTATCTTCGCTTGCCCACTAATTTTAAAGGAGAAAATAAGAGAGCATGGCTGCATGGTACACTAACTGGTTTACATAGTTTTACTTCAGATAGGAGACAGCTTACAGGGAAAGAACAATGCTTCAGAAAGAAAGGACATTAAAACTTCCCTTTCTCTATAAAACTTTACTGAGCACAAAAGCTGAAATAATAATTTATGAAAAAAACTATACCAGAGGCTAAAAATTAGAACACATGCCAATAACGCTGGAGGCTTAGGCCCCTTTTAAATTAAAAATTATGAGTTTTTGCTTTCATTTCTTTATGATCTATAACCTGCGATAAATGTCAATTAGCATCTCCTTTATTTTAAGTTTTCTCGTCCTTCCAATGGAACAACGTTAATTGGTTACAGCCTCCACTACTTTGGCAGCAAGGACAAGCCTTCCACTGCCAGAGGTCTGGAGGCGGTGACCACGGTGACGATTTTGCGGTCCCAGCGGTTGTGCTTACCATGCTGCGTGAAGAGGTCGCTGTGAACTATTTCTATCAGGCAGTACAGCTTCTGGATCGTGAGCCGGCTCACCGGAACGTTTAGGATGAATTCGGTGAAAAGTTTGCTAGGTACAAAGGGACAATTAAAATATCTATTAACCTCTCCAAAATATATTTAAAAAAAATCCAATTGCACAGTAGCAGCTAAACAGCTGAATACTTTTGGACAAAAAAATTCAACTTTTTTCCAAACACAGAGTTGGACAATTCACATTTCTCTGAGCAACACATTATTTTTTCTTGTCTTTTTTCCTTCTTTCTTTTGCCTCTCCCTTTTACTCCAGTTTTATACAGGAGTTTCTCAGTTTCATCTATGCTTTATCAACTTAAGCTTCAACTGTGTGTAACACTGCCCCTTTACTTCAACCATCACATACCTTTAGTGGAATAATAATAATGACCACATTAAACAAGAAATGGAAAAATAGTAAAAGAGTGATACATCATGTCACAAGTTTTCACTAACAAAAAAAACCTGCACACAGAAATGCATGTATTTTAGGACAATAAGGTCTGAAACTTCTCAGCTGAGCTCTTACATAACAGATTGAAAAATGTCTCAATAATTTTCTGTAAGTTCCTAAAAGCTTGTTTTTCTATTAAGCCTACACTCAAAAGTATTATTCAACCTCAATTTTAGTACTATAACCAATGGGAAAAACACTGTAGTGCTCAGGGTAAATCAGGGCCAGATCTTGGTACTTCTCATTTGGTAGTTTTTTCCCAGTACTTTTATTACTACATAGCAAAATTGTGGTTTAGTTCAGCAACTGTATACTAGATACGCTCTGCAGTCCCAAAGGAAGCGTGAACATACATTTTAAAAAGTTTACAGTACAGAGGACTAGAAGCTAAATTCCAGTTTCCTGACGACAGCGTTACAGTAAGGTTACACTTACCTACTTTATTTCTATTTTAATTCCCCCTGCCTCACTCTGAGGCATCACAACACAGAAATGGAGACAGACAACCTATACAAGGGTTTCTGCAATCAAATTAGATAAAAATTCATTGCGTTTTTCACAGTCCTGTTATGTTGCTTTCACATTAAAATAAAAAGTCGAAATATGCATTTTTTTACTATTAAAAATGCTAAAATACTGGTCTTCATTTGGGTATCTCTCTAACTCCTTCCTATTACCCTTTCTATTTACTATTATCAGCATTCATGTGTTCCAAAGCTACTGAAATGTCTCCAGCAATAGGCTTCAATGAACAATAACAGAGCTATTATGATTTACAACAAATTCATAATTCAAAGAGTGAATAATCAAGCATATAACTTTGGGGTTATGTCAGTTACTTGACTGGCTAATTCTTGGCATCTCATTACACCATTTTACTATTCAAGCTTGCAAGGCTTGTCAAGAAGTGTCAGACCTCCACGCTACACATTTTACTTCAGAAATAAGGTACTTATGTAGCCCTGCAACCATTTGCAGAGGAAAAGACATTTGATCAAAGTGATATAGTATCTCAGGTGATTATATTTCATTGCATCAGAGCTTTGAGTCTCCAGTATAGTAATAAAGTTATATACTAAAAATTATATGTTAAAATGTATAATTTAGACCACAGTACATATTATTTCTACTTACCTAAGTTCTTTTGGATCAAATACTAACTTCACATCATTGACAATCGCTGGCAAGTATTTAAGTGCTGCCCCCTAAAAAATAAAAACAAGCAAGACTGAAATTTATACCTCTTTAAAGCTGGAGGCAGGGTTATGAGAACAGAATTGCATCATAAGTTTCTTTGGCTAAATTATTCACCAGGGCTTCAGCTGAACCACTGTAACCTACTCTTAGCCTAATTTATCTAGGGGATAAGTTGCCTAAGCTTAACACTCAATGAAAATGAATTGGCACGCAAGGCTTCACAAGTTACATTCCTCTAATCATTTTTCTATAGAGCTGGAGAAACTGTAGAGCTAGAGAAGCTCCTTCTCCTTATCCTCATCAGCCATGCTACAGCTGTTTGGGTTTAATTCTGCCTCCATTATTTAAAAATAAAGCAGAAATGCACTATGATTCTTTTTCCCCACAACAAATTCTTAGTAACCACTAACGAAACTGCAGTTCCTCCTCATTGCCCTTGAGCTTCCAGCAGTCACTCCGTTTCACAGCATATATGCAATGATTCATAAGATATAAACCTTTACCGAGAGGTTGAATGTCTTAACTATTCATATTCGTACTAACTATTTTTGGTTTAGGGTTCTTTCCATCTCTTCATAACTGTTACCACAGTTATTAATTTATTTCCAAAGCAAACGTTCTCCCATTTGCATCATCAATAAAAAAAATCCAGTAATTAAAATCCAGTAGTTTAACTCACTGTCCAATTTAATACGAACCAATTTTAATGTGATTTTAGTAGAATACATTTTTGCTTAGACAACAATAGTAAGTTGACCTGTAATAACACCCAAGCTAAAAAACAGTCTACACAAACAGCAATTTCAATCATTTCAAGCTTTTTTTTTCCAGCTTCCATTCGCAAATGGATTGAAATGTCACATTTTGTCCTGCTTCTCTTCCTTATGTCCACAGTAAGATAAATTTCAGCCTCATTTCAACACCAAAGCTGAGAAGATATTCCACCTAAGAAAACTGTACAAAAGTCTTTTTTTTGTTTTAATGTTCAAGTCAACAGCTTACACGCATGCACCGTTTCTACTGAGGTTCGCCCAGTTCTCGCCTCCGCTGTGCAACAGACCCAAGAGGAACAGGGTAATTCCGGCGAAGACCACCACAGCCAGACCTATTTCACTTTGCTTCGCACTTTCTTAACGTGAAACAGCTTGAGTTCAGATGGGTTTTAGCCTCCAAAAGGCAGAACAATTCATTCCCCCCATCAGGCAGTTTTGTTCGTTTAGCGCGTAGCGTTTGCTGTGTCTATCAGTGAGGGCAGCACGTGCTCGGCACCCTTTTAAGCTGGGTCATAAATTTGAAGGAAGACCAGCCCTTACACTTTTCTTCTTCTCAGAGCTTTTCTAGCCTGAAATCCCTGCTATCACAAGCAATTATACCTCACAACGGCATGGTCAGAAGAGTATTAAGAGACAGAAAGCTTCTATTTAGCAATACAGTCCTAGTATTAGTAAGAAGAGCCACAGGAAAAGTGAAGCAAGGAATATCACTGCACAGGAACACAGCACCACTGGTCTGTTTTCAAACTACTACACTTTTCTGCCACAACCCTGATAATTTTAAATCAAATTACACCATTCTTGAATGTACTAGGTCAATTGTTTGATTACAGTCACAAGTGCTGTCTTAGCCCAAAAGTTCAGCAAAAAGGGAAAAAAAACATTTAGACTCCACTATCAATCAAATATTTTAATTGTCTTTCCAGCTAAAAATACAAGTACCATTAATGATTAATATGTACTATTTTAGAGCAAAGTTCAGGTATATTATACAGGATAATTATTCTAATTAAATCATTTGCATATCTTTAGGTAAGATTACAAGAGGTATCAGTGATACTAAATAAGTAGTTTTGTGAATAATGTATGAAGCAGCCATTAATTTACATATTTCTCACAAAAAAAATGCAGATTAAAGTGAGTTTGGTAAGCTGGTTAGAGATGACCTATCCATGTCTGCAAAGATATCCAAAAATGCAAGTTCGGACAATTCTTTCCTGTAGACAATCAAGAGCCATTTACTAAATCAACTGCTCTGCCGTGTTAGAGACAGCAGGACTGTACTCACTCCCACCCCTCTCCTCTCTTCTGCCTCTTCCTCGCAAAATACTGGCATTAGTGGATGGTGGCGGGACATCTGGTATACCAGCGCAGGAAGAGATTAAAGAAAGGAGCCCATTCAAGACAGAAGGCAGGTGCTGGTCAGGAGAAACGGTCAAAGAGAAACCCTAAATCTCTAAATACAAAGTCTCCTGAGTGGCAGTCCCTGTCCTCCAGGTGTTTCATGGACTTCCAGAACAGCAGACGTGCAGGGCAGGCTCACCGGGATGGTCCTGACCGCGATCCAATTCCCTAGGAATCTCATGGGCTTTTTTGCTGCTCCACTATGTTACCATATAAACAGAGCTTGCAAAACTAACTTGATTTGAGAGAAAGACAACTGTCAAACACAAATATATCACATGCATCAGTAGCCTGTGAGGGATTAAGTAGTGGGAGCACCTGAGAAAGCTAAGGGAAAGGACCCCCATACAAACACTACGAGATTTTAAGCTTGTAGCTGATGTTTTCCTCTTTTCACAAACTCTGAGAAAGGCAAGGAAGGTGTTTTACTGCAACCATGAAAAGCTTAGTTGCATGCAGGTGCTAAACCACTGCTCTTCCACACTTTAAGCATTTCAGATAGGTTTGTGGATAACAGACTAGCAGTCTTTCCAAAGTGACAAAAGCAGCTCTGTGTGACAAGAATAAGGTTTTTTGGAAGAAACTCTTGGTCCTTCCACAGGGCACTCCATTCCCTCTTTCCACTACCAGACCTGGGATCACGTCAGAGGCAGTGATACCTGTCACCCCCCTCTAGAAAGCTTTGGGACACTCAGGACTTGGACTCAGGCCTGGGTCCAATTAAGGACAAAATCATAAACGAAATAATTTGCTATCAGTTACATAAACTGCATCAAATCTAATAAGACTACACAAGTGGCTCCAAGTGAGCAAAGACTATTGTTATGGAAATGTCCTGGACAACCTGGATGAAGACACCAGATTGAAGCAGTTGAACAAAATTCTAATTAAAATATTAAATAAAAGTTTGAGTAGAGTGTGTGCTTAGCCATTAAGTGCATGCTCAGTTTCAAATCAGCTCACACTCTTCTGCAATATGAAGATACACGTTTTTGAGTATTACAAAAATATTACTAACAAAAAGTTTCATAAGACAAGACTGTCAGAGCACACGCTTGATTTTGTTCTCAAATTCATTCTATTGACTAGAATTGAGTAAATACCTAGTAATTCTCACTAAAGTTTGCTCAGCTATAAAAACTTTGCCACAGTATTGGTAATATTTTGGTGTTTGCTTTTCTAAAAAATAAATAAATAATCAAAAAAAATAACTGATGAGTTTGTCTGCAGGAGCATTCGTGGACAAAACGGTTTAAGGGAAAAGTAAAGAAAACCAGGTTTGAATTCCAAAGCCACCAGGCCTCTGCTTGCCCAGAATGAGTGCTCCATTACCATATGATATCTATCAAATAACTTCAAGTACCTAACATGGAAAATTTGCCAATGGTTGCTGGCCAGTTTCACAGCAGGGGAAAAAAACAAAGAATACAAGAAAACTGTCAATAGGTTAGATGTAAATTTCAAAGCATTCCAGTTTTTATTCACAGTCCATTTAAACCGTCAAGCTTGATCATCAAGTGTTAACACGTATGCTTAAAGGACTACTTACATGCTCAGAAATCAAGCTCATAACTGTAATTATGCAAATAGCCCCATTATGTACACGCTTATGTGTTTTGATGGATGAGGACTCTAATGACCAGTTATAAACTGCAGCCATTGCTGTGTTTTTATTTGCTTATCATTCAAATGCATGTAGCAATAAATGTTTAGTAACACACACTAAAAGAGAGCTTGTCTTTTATATTTTGAATTAAAATTTCACACTGTGCTGGCACAATCATCAAAATTAACATTTTAATGACTTAAATGAAGTACTTTCAGGTAAAGCTATTTACAACAGCAATTTAGTGCCTGTACTTACTGCAAGTATCGTCTGTTCCAGCTTTGCTTTACAGACAAACCAGTGAAGTTTAATATCTTAAAATTTACAGAAAATTTTGAAAATATATTTTCCAGTTCCTAATCAGAACTGACAATTACAAATAAGACAGTACAAAAGTACAAGTTGGCTCTGCAGCCACAGCAGTAAATCTGTATCTCTGCAAGTAAAAGCTCTACCAAAATTACTTGTCAAAATTACTAACTTTCATAAACGACTAGCTCTGACACTATAGCTTTTATTCTGTTAAAACCTGCAGCTGAGAACAGGTCGTTTATTGGCAGTAGCACAATTACAATGCTGGCTATTCCCAGGATATTAGACTATAGATGTGAAGAATATTAAATTCAGAAGATAAAGAACAGTCCTCATCTTTTAATATAAGATCAGGAACAAACAAATAAGCAACCTGTTACCTTCTTCCAAAGCTTTGAAAAAGAAAAGTAAATTAGATCGCTTTCCACTCTCGATTAGTACTGGACAAAGGTTCAAACTCCTCATCTCTGCAAGAAGTACACAACAATCTAAATAAAAAAAAAACTTAACTTCATAATTAGTGATGCCTAAAACGTTTAAACATATCAAAAATAGCAATAGACAAAACACAAAGACCTTTACTTCTGTGATTTTTAAGGTTTCTGCTTCAAGTGCTTCAAGGATGCCGTACTAAACTACAAAATATAAATATATATATATGTATATATATAGACACACTTATTTAAGACTTAAAGCTCACTAAGTAAAAATAATAAAGTCCAGAAAAGTCAAAGCTCTGGCTTAAATAGAATAAATTAAGCAGTAAGTGATGGTCGCGGTTCTCTGCGCATTCAATACACAGGATGAAATTCCTAGGTTTTCTTGTTCCACGCAATAATTGCAACGTATTCCTCTCATCGTCACAAGCAGCTCACTATCTAGAGCAGCCATCCTTCGTGACCTTCAAGATCACATAATGAGAAAGGAGCGGAAAGATAATAGCAACTGTCAAAACACTTACAATTGCGTATAGATATGGCATAAAGTAAGAGCATGCCTTCTTTTTCTTTTAAAAAACAAGAACCCTCAAAACCCCAACATTAACTGAAGGAGCTACCTTAATGAAAAGTTCCTGAGCTTTTCATGTCCAAATGAAAATAGGCACATAGCAGAAGTATTCCCAGATGAAGATGGGAGTTCAGGTATGTGCCTCCTTTTATTATCTCTAATGCCTACCTTTAGGCAAATAGAAGCACCTACACCCTAGATTTTGGGATTCATGCTAGGACCCAGGAAACTAAAATTAAGATGATGCACTATTAGATGATGTTGTAGGTGCTGGAGTCCTGTAATAAATCTGAATCCCTCTTCTAACAAATTTTTCTCTAGGACAATGTGTAAGCTCATGCCCCAAACCCAGCTTACTCCAAGTGTCCCTAGTTTTAAGCTGGGATAAGTTTTTAAGCTAGGAGATGGCTTCATCCAGTAAAAGGAGAATTACCTTAAGTATCAGGTCACCAACTCCCAAAGCAGTCTAGTCCACCTTGTGAAAAATAACACAGATGTCTATGTGTTGCATTGCCAACGTAGCCTAACAACAAGCCAAGGACACAAGCGCATGTGCTCAGAAACACACGTAAACAGTTTAAGCAGCATCACAAGATCAGTACGATTGAAGCATACTTTGTACGCTATTTAGATAGTTATCCTAAATATCTTCTGTCTCAAAGTCAAAAGTTTATGCTGTAATCTACGTTTTGACCAGGAACTGTTTGTAAGCATGTCCCCTTTTTCGTCCAGTAGCATTTAGTACCTTTGCAGGTTTGCTGAATAAGAATAATGATATTCTCCCACACAAAAATTTTAGTTTATCACCGTTTATCTAACACACTATTGTATTAACACAAAGGTACATTAAAAAGACCAAAAATATGGCACTATATTGCATCACAGCATCCTTCTACTACTCTATAGAGGACAAACAAAACAGTCTGCACAAACACTTTCTCCTATCAAAGCACACTGAAAATAAGATATGGTTGCCTGGCTAAAGTAGCTTGAGACCACTTCTGATATAATTTTGGATAACAGATGAGAAGAATGGGAGTTTTATTAATTTACTTTTATTATGCCATTGAGAGTACTGAGCAATCCTTTCACTAATACAGAACGGAAATTACTAACTACAATAATAAAAACAATCAACAGTGAATAAATGCCAACAAAGCAGTAAAGAGTATAGCACAAGAGTCTTGCAACAACAGAAAAGTCTACGTCCTATTCTACCCTTTCTGCAGTTTACACCAACAAGGCATGTCAAAAAATGGTAATAAAAGCTTCTTTACAATAGCAGTTTAAAACTGCAATACTAACTACAGGGTGTAATAAGATTGTTTTGAACAAATTCCGAATAGTATACTACCTGATTTGGCCAGCATTTAAGTTCAACTATTTGTACGATATAAAAATACCCTGCTTAAAAAAATGTCATTTCCTAATATCAATCACTTCAAACTGCACATCTAGGCTTAGAAATAAGAAAAAAGTCATTGCCAAATATAATGTATTCTTATGAACTCTTTTGTACGATGAAGGAATAAATTTGCTTTACCTGACTCAGTCTGTACATGATTTTAATGTTTATTTTCATCTTCTATGTCATTTAATGCAAAACACAAACCTTCTACATGAGTATTATCCTTGGATGTGATTCTGTCAAATTCAAACCCAGCCAAATAAAGCCTAGTCAGCAGCTGGATGAAGCAGTTTCCAGGAATGCCTGGAAAACTTTCGAATTGCCTCAGTCTGCACTATTCTTTCATCCCAAATCACATCTGAGCCAGTGCCTCTGGCACGAAGTTTAAGACTGCATGAAGTATGATCACAAGCAAAATGGTATTGCCTATTTCCAGAGATCATTGTATTTGTTACTAGTGTATCAGGCTTCCCCAAATAGGTTCTACAAAACAGGAAAACCTCAGCCCGGAGCAGCATTTTGGTACTACTTTAAATGCTGGTTATGAATATTTAACCTGTTGGAAAAACCCTACAAGACTAGCGCTCCTGTTTTATGTGGGGTGTGGGTTTTTTTCTGTTGGGGGGCGTGGGGGGGGGGGGTCTAGGCACCTGAGCAGCTAGTAATGTATTTCAGTATCTTAATTACTTTGCAGGGGCTTTAGCAATAAATGCTTATTATCAGGGGAGAATAAAATATGGTATGGATACTGAAGAATATGCATTATGGCTTTAAAAGCGACAAGGATTATAAAAAGCCCACACATACCCCAGTGAATTCTTACGAATGAAATGTTATCTTCTTCTGCCCCAGTCCTCTTTGGTCACATTACAGGATAATTTTGTATACACACCTACTTTTATCAAGATCATTAAAAGCACAAAGAACTCATTTAGTGGTCTTTTTTTTAAGTCACCCTGAACGCCAGTACAAAACCAGGCATAACAGCAAACATCCCAGCAAACTGCAAGAACCCTGCTGAGAACAGTTGAGCTCTCTCATACAAACAGTCTAAATCAGACAGTCCTCATAAATTTGATGCAGCTGGCTCAACTGCCCTTGTTTCAAAGAGATGCAAGAATAAATTACTAGGAAACATTTGCATTTTTATCTAAACTTGAAACATCATGCTAGGCTTCAGCTGAGCTCATGCTTAAACAGTAAAAGGTTAGGGAAATAATTATCATGCACCAATTAGCAGAAAATAGGAGTAAAAAAAAAAAATCAGGAAAGCTCACTACACTTGTAGCTGTTAAAAATATGCATATGCACCAAATGTTGCATACCTTACTGAAACAAATAAGTCAAAAAAAGAAAAAAAAAATCAAACATACTTGAAAAACAGTTTAATCTCTATGTATGAAGCTACTGTGGCGGCCCACTAGTATTCATCATGCAAGAAACATTTTCGTTAGAGGAAGACCTACAACATCTGTCAGCTTACATCAGTGTTTTAATTTCCCTCTCCAGGTTGGACGACTGCACACCTTCAAAAGCAAGTGCCCAGTTCCACGTGCACCAACACAGCCCAAAAAGTGGCCTCCAAATTCCTGCCACAGTGGGGATTAACGCTGACACAAACAAGCAATCCTGTTTAGGTAACTAGCAATACAAAAAAGCTATGTTGTTTTAAACACTGTTATTTATATCATGCCAGCTGTTTAAATTCAAGGCTATAGTACTGACTGTCGCTGCCTTTGCAACCTAGTACGAAAACTGCATTCTTCCAGCTTAATGTTTTCATAGCAACATATTTAAACAGTCCTTTAACAGCTATAAATGCTAATAAATCTTTGTCCAAGTTGTGATGCAAAAATAAAGATTTTTATCTATTTGTTGTAAAAATATGTAGCTGAGGCATCACAACTCAATTGTAAAATGAACTTCTAATACTAATTTGAAACTTATTATTTTGCAATGCCAAAAGCTCACAAAATGAAACAGATCTTTATACTCCGGGGAAAAAAAACAGTTTCTTCCATGCCTACGCTTAGCCAGCAACTACAAAGCATTCGGTGACCAGCTCTTCAGTCAAAGTGACAACTAACAAAGCAGAGAGCGAGCCAGGGCCAGAACGGGGTTTACCTTTGGGGGCCCTCTTCCTTGACTAATATGCCCGTCAGAGGCAGCTGGAGCAGCGAAGAACAAGCAGCTGACACCAAAAAGCACACTGCTAATTCCAGGCCAGCTCAAGGCATCTTAGAGGACCTTGTGCAAGACTCAGCCAACGCCCTTCCCAGCTGCAAGAGTGCAAATCAAGGCATCCTCCTCAGTAATGCAAAGCATGATTTTGGTCCCGGAAAGGATTTTACAGGCATTTTTGCGTTTTTAATTCTTGAGAAAAAATTAATCTGTGTAAAGTTAGCCCTACAAGTGGTTAACAAAACTGCTAAGTATCACTTCCTTCTTGCTGTCCACAGAAAAGGTTCTTGATTTTGAGTATCCTCGTAGGCTGAAACAGAAGTCATGTGTGCAAATCAGCCACATATTCAAATTCTCCCCTACCAAGAAATTTAAAATAGCCATAAGCCTAAAAGGGTAATAAATCCAAAGTCTCCTTTTGTGCTCTATAGCCTTAAATCCTTGTACATTCATTCAGCTTTCTTTAAACTATTTTTATAAGTATCCAAACGTCTTTTTTTGGGGGGGTGGGGGGAGGAGGGGGAAGGTAGAGGAGGGGGAGTTTAAACACAAAATATTAAGTAATTGAAGAGTTGAGCTAGTCAGAAACAGTTCATCAGTTTCCACAAGGACATAAGTATTTGAACAGATAAAAACAAAAAGTAATTCTTGCAAAGAACATAAGACTAGTCACTCATTCTCCCCAGCACAACGTCAGTTTGAATGCCTCTTCTCTTAACAGACAAGCTGAAAAAAGTCTCAGTACAGCCAAACCAAAGAGAAAAGTTGAAGATTTCAGAACTTTCCAGTGGTAGTTCTGCTTCATGCTGATAAAATATCAAGACAGATTATATAATGTTTGCAAGAAGAAATAGCTATATTCAAATTTATGAATTAAGCACCTCTCTCTCAAGGCGTAACACACCTGAGTTTCCTGTGTAGGTCTTTTCAACTTCTTGTCTCTCCAGACAGACTTACTTTTTATACACTTATTCAGCTTCCCCCAAAACATATTAAAGAAAAAAAGAAAAAGAAACAAAGAAAAAAAAAACCCACACACAACCCAAGATTGCTACAGCTAGATCTGCAGATCTTCACTGCACAATATGCCTAACAACTTACCTGCTCATCTTCATTAGTCTTCTAAAAAACCTAACAGCGTATCCAGCAGCATAAGTGTTTCTGCGTCAGCCTAGTAGCTCATCCAGCCCACAGTGCCATCTCCAACAGCGGCCGCAGGAGATGCTATTTAAAGCGAGCATGGCTGTTTGTGGTCCATACCCCTCCTGGCACCCCCAGCATCCTTTAGAGGGTGCATCTCTGCCTGTCCATTTACGAATCTGTGGTCTATAAATCTGCCTAATTTCTTTTTGAGCCTGTTGATCCTGTCCATCTCCATAACCTCCTGTGACAGCAAGCTTCAGGAGTGAAGAACAACTTTCTTCTACCTGTTTTAAACTGACCTCCTACTGGTTTCGGTGAGCACACCCTATTTCTTGTACTGTGGAATTGGTGAAGAACAGTTTCACAGACAGCTTATCTTCCAGGATGCTGCACCATTCCTTGATCATGATTCTCTGCACATCTGTAAATACTTCTTGAGACAGGAACACCAGAACACCGATGTGGATGCACCATGGCTACATAGGAGCAAAATGACAGCCCTGGTTTGTTCCCATTATCCTTCTAGCTAACACCCAACATCCTTTGGTTTTCTTTGCCTGCCACTGCACGTTGAACCAACAATCCCAGAGTTGTCAGTGATGACTCCAAAGTATCTTTCCTGAACTGCAACGATCAGCTTCAGGAGTTGCAGGTATTGTTTGATTTACCTTTACTAAAATGCATTACCTTACATTCATCTGCTCTGAAGCTCATCTTTTCGCCCACTCAGTTTTTGAAGTCCTTCTGAAGTTCCTCACCACTGCCATGGTATTTAATTTTAAACTCCAGGTCTCTGACAAACACGCTGAACCTGTATCACATCTACTTTATCCACATGCTTAATGACACCCTCCCAAAACTCCAACAGGTTTGTCAAGCAAGATTTTCCTTTACAGGAGCCATGCTCACTCTCTCTCCTGTTTATCCACCTATTCAATAATAATATTCTTTATAATAGATTCCAACCATACAGTCCTAGTTACTGAACGAAATGTAGTGCTCAGTGGATATTTTAACCTAACAAACGCAATCTCACAAGCTCCAGAAAGCCAATACTTACAATTACATATCTTAACAGCTAAGTAACTAGAGTCCGAAGAACCTGAAAGCAATGCATAAGGAATGAAAGGCTGCTGAGGCTTCTGAGAAGTGTCCACAAACAGTTTTCGGGCAACCTCACACAGGGCTACCTCATCTATCTACAATTACCTAACTACTTCAAGTAGTTAATTGTAGACAGTAGATGGTCCTACGCAAGCTTGCAAGAATTCAAACATAAAACGATATGCAGACCAGGACAGACACTGCTACAGTGTGACATCTCTAGCCTTTGCTAGAACATCTTTTTACCTGCATCTCAGTTGAATATAACAAAACCTATTTTTTGGATATTGATGTAATGGTTTCTTCAAGGCATAAATCTATTGAAAAAGAAAGACTCAGCGGCATCTATCTTCCCAAAGCAGGCCTCAAAAATGGTTCTCAAGAAAATAAATCTTGCATCCAATCCTCATAATCTGAAAATGTTCTGTTTGTAAAACACCGGATATCATATCCAAAGTCACTGACACTGAAGCTTACTGATATCCATTCAGTATAGTAGCTTGCCAGTGGGACAAAAATACAGCTTTCTTGAAATATATAATATCCCTATTTTGTTATCAAAATTTACAGTCTCGGTTCTGCCTTTCAAACCAAAATATTCCAACTCAATAGCTTTATCCCCACTATCTATTTTTGCTGTGAGCTCAGCAGGGTATTACTAGCGTAATAGCTGCATTTATTCAGTTACAAAGGGTCTTTGTCTCTGACTCAGGTACTTTTTGCTGTATTCTTTCCCACTTCAACAGGAAGGTCTTGCACAGCACAGCACTTAGTCTCGGTCTTTCTTTGCCTCCCAACTGCTACAGAAAATTCCTCTAACGCAGAACCACCCTATCTGAGGAGTCATAGTATCATACTATTCCCAAATTCAACCCCAGTTCTTAGCCCCTTTCTGATTGTCATATTTCAACTAATTCAGCACAACTGGGTCAAGAGTTAGGTCTTTCAATAAATGCTATTAGGAATCACCGTAACCAAAGAGCTGTTTACTACAGTCGCTACACGCTTCCAAACTGGAAAAGATTTGCCAGTTGAACATGATACTGGAAAGACACACATGCTGCTACATTGACCTCAGACTGTAGTAGAAGCAAAGTCTATAACACCTATAATTTAATGCTTCTGCTTTGTAACACTAACATCCATGTTCAGCTACAGCCTTCCCAATTCCGTGAGCCAGCTAATTCTACCAAATGCGTGCATCATACTAAAGGGACAACAGAACAGGAGAAAAAAGGTTTACAGTCTGAATCACTCCTAGTCTTCCACAAGACGCACGCACTAGGGCTAGGCTATAAATGTAAATGCCTAAGGATATGATGATCCACACTGTCACCAGCATCTTAAAGATAATGCCTTAAAGGAAGGCTATACTTAATGATGACTTAAAGAACTTAAATAAGCTAACCTTTATTTGATCCCTAACTAAATGCTCTGTTAATAAACAAGTGAGGTACCTGCAGTGATATAACTAAGTTTACTTGCATCAAGCACAGTCTTTATACAGTCAGCCTTTACCAGACGCCAAAAGTATTAAGCACGTTGCAGTAAAAATACACTCTTGGGCACAAATACAAGCACATGCTTCATCAACCACTTCATTATGGTTTTCCAGTGCAACAAAGATGAAATGTTTTAATCACACTGTCATAGGACGCAAAAGGAAAGCCAAGATAGAGACCTCCGAAGCACATACCTTCACTATGACAGTCTGATCCGAGATGCTACTCATCATCTCGTTGATGGACTTAAACAGCTGCAGCAATGATTCCCTGAAGTCTGCTTCTCCTTTGTTTTCATAAAGTCTGAAAAATAATTACACATGTCATAAGCACAGGCTAGCTAAAGATAGTAGCACAAAGTCTGTTCTTCTAGTGACAGATGACAACTCTTTGTATTACTTTAACAAAAAGAAATCCTAAAATTTCTACAAGTTTCTTCAATGAACCAGGACTTCTCTTTCATGGAAAAATAAGGAATGGAAAGAGGGACTGACAGAGGTTTGCCCAGCAGGAAAAAGGAGTTGATATTTTAAAACCTCCTATGTCCAATACCATGGCCAGTATTGTTCTTCAGAGGCTTTTGAGTCACCGCAAATCCCTCAGCGGTGACCCAATTCCCCACGCCAAAGCAGCAACAGGCTAGACTCTCCACTCTGTACAAGAGCTGGCAGACATCCAAGAGGAACAAGGCCAAAAAGCAGTCCCATTTGGAGGCCAGAAAGCAGCCAGACACAGACAAGTTGCCAGCAATCATTAAAATCCACCAGTGACATACAGGGAGTGACCTTACCAAATACCATGAAAGGAAGAAAAAAAAAAAAAAAAAGAAAAATATGCATCAACCATCTATTTCCTCAACAAACCCTCTTCTTCATGTCAAGAGAGGACTGAAGTTACAATGCCTTTCGCCTCTAATTTCTGGAGAGCTGACACCAACCTAGTCTACGTCTTGTTTCCCATACAGTCAGTGCAGGTACCTCTAAACCTAAAGACGGCAAGACGGTCCCTGTGCCATTAGGCAGCATTATCACAGAGCTGACCTGCCAGCAGGAACCTCCCAGCTTTAAGGGATCCCTTGGTCAGATACTTCCAGAGGGATCAAAGCTGCCCTGTGACTCCTGAGGAACACCAACTTGGAGAAAGATGAAACCAAGCTAAAAAACTTGGTCCACTAGTTCAATATGGTATATGACTGAATAG
The DNA here is from genome assembly GCF_036370855.1 of Dromaius novaehollandiae. Taxonomy (NCBI): domain Eukaryota; kingdom Metazoa; phylum Chordata; class Aves; order Casuariiformes; family Dromaiidae; genus Dromaius; species Dromaius novaehollandiae. The sequence continues at coordinate 46,586,601 of NC_088103.1, read as the reverse complement.
TTCTGAAACTCCTTTGAGCATTTTAAATGTGAAAATTTGAGTAAGTTTAAAATGTAGGGGGGGAAACCATAGGGGAGAATGATTCTCACTACAAATGGAAAGGGAGGGGAGAAGACCACTAGGCATGACTCACGTGTCTAAGGGCTGCCACAAGCATACTTCTTACAGACTATTCAATTTTACTAATTTCTGCAAAATGAAATTAAGCTACGCAGACTAAATACAGCCAAAAAGAAGGATCAGTGTTTAAAAGAAACACAGGAGAAACTGGCACGCGGGTCAAGTCTAAACAACTAGAATTTCTCCCTGCCTAACTCCATGCTTCTCCGTGTAGGCTTTAGCATCTCAAAAAGCCTCATCCAACAGCAACTCTGCTGCCTAAGCCCTCCTCTCCAAAACACAAGCGCCTCTCCCCGAGCTCATCTAAAAATGTCCCTTTCACATTTTGCACTATGAGCCATTAAAGCAGCTCTCAGTGCGAGGTTTTCCTCCATTTTCTTTTTTCACCTCTTTTTCTTCCATTTTCTTCTGTGAAACCCTATCAGAAGGGAGTCTTGAATGTGGCATACAGCATTGCTTTTCTAGCTCAAAAAGACCCACTATACATATACACTAATGTACATTCTTACTATATCCTCATATTTGAAAATAATCAAGGTGTATTTAGAGCTCATGACGGATCACCTATTATTACAGCAGGAAAGGGACATCTCTAAGTGAAACGTGGAGATCAGAATGTCCTTGCTGCTTTACACCCAAACTAATGCATATCATTTTTGGTGCCGTCTTCATAACCCTGTGGGAGCCACAGATATTTAAAAAAGCTACTTAACTAGTACACAGGGGAAATAAAGCTACAGCAAAATTATTAAATTGTGTTAGTTTGCTGGGCAAATTTCTATTCCCCATTTAAGCTAAGATTGGGGGCTATGCAGCACGAATTATTTCTTAACTCCCAATTTCGATAATGGATTTCAGTGTTCCCCTGAACAGATCGGAGGTGCAACCAATACCAATATAAGGAGTAACTAAACTTGACAGTCCAATAAATCAAGCTGCTTCGGACACAGACAAAAAGCTTTGCGTTTCAAAAAAGGAAAACTGTAATAAAAATAGACAAGTTAGTGACAGATGTGTTTCTGCTGCCAGTTATTTAACATTCATTTATTCAGTACACCTGGTAACACACAAAAAACACTATGAGAAAAACAGGATTACACCAAATAAACAGTTTTTGCTACTGCCTTCAAAAGTTTAAGGCAAAAAAGCAACATAATCATGGCAAAAGCAACATAACCAGTGGAAACATTTACTGAGTAAACCAAATAACTGAAAGATATTTCTAAAGTTCACTTACAGTAGTCTGCCTTTATAAACCTTGATCATCTCGAATTCCCAGACTAACTAGATTAACTAGGCTTCTACATATTTATCCAAAATTGAAGCTTGCCTAGCATCGCATTTCTAAAATGCTGCATACATTCAATCCCCTACTACATTACTATCTTAGAGTTTAAAATATGTAATCATCTTAAAAGATTGCGTGTTGACATTTTTCTGTAAAACACTAACAATAAGAATATTTCAGAACACTGCTACACTTCACATTATAATCATTTCAAACAATCACACCCCTTTGGCAGGATTTAAGTCTTACAGCAGAACAAATTGTGGTGTCATTCAACAGTGAGCAGCTTCTCTGATTAGAGCCTAGTCATTGAGAATTGTCTTCCCAATGCTAGAGCACTTTGAATTAGTGCTTAGCATGAAGAAATCCAATGGCCAATATTAAAGGGTCATTTTGTCTGTAAATCTAATCTGCAGCAAGAGATAATTATTTTTTTCTCTTTTAAAGTGATTTGTAGGACCAGCAATAATATAAGTGACATTCAGTATTTTATGAGTCTCACTGCAAGAATATTACAGAAATAAATTACTTTCTCTAATTTAGAGAAAGCTTGGTGAAGTTGGTAACTTCAGAGCTCTACATAAATCCCTTGTAATAAGTTTGTTACAGTCTGTAACAGTAAAAGAGTTGAATCTAAATTAAGACAAATGCATACTAAACTTGCCAATAACTTTTTTCGTATTTTGTGTACAAAATAGAGTACCAACTTCCAAATTAACTTAGAATAATTACTTAAATTTTATGGATAGACTCTCACTTCAGACAACACCGAATGAGTCACTGTATAGTTCACTACGCAGAAAACTGAGCGTGAAGTGGGAAAACAACCTACCCAAAGTCCCTCTGCTCCCCTCCCCAGAGCCGCTTCCACACTGAGGGACAAGAGCTTTCGTAAACACTCGAATGGTTTTCTGATTAAAAATAATAAATATCACCCTTCACAGAAGGATTTCTGCAGCCCTCCTTTCCACCCTCTCTCCTCCCCTCCAAAACGAAGGACAGAAGTTTCCTATCGCGAAGGCACAACTGTGCAAAACAGCACCCGACCTCCAACACCGTCTTCCTGCTCTGATCGGCGTGGGGGCCCCCGGGAAGCTCTGGAGGTTAGCTGTAAGAATACTTTTCTCTTTAAAGAGCAAATATGTCAAAGGCAGCATATAATATATGCCTTTTTTGCCCTACCTATCAGTCTATTTTACTCTCTTCCCTCTCCACGTCTAGGATCAGCAAACCACGGGTTTCCCCCAAGACCTACAAGCACCGTTTGTTCAGGGACGAATGTCATGTATCCCATCCTAAAAAGCTGTCCCTTTATTTTGCTGGAAATTTTTCAATACTTTCAGGCTTCCCAGAATTTTGCAGGGTTTTTTTGCAGGAAAGCCAGGAGCAAAGCTAGACCCGGATCTGAGATATCTCAGTCACAGTACCAGACAATACCACAAAATTATTAATAAAAGTTTCCCAAATAATGGCAAGCTTCAGTATTTGTTCACACACCTAACCTACAGAACTGCAACACATCTTGATTTTATTAGTACTATACGCTTAAGTGCTACTTAAAAGATTTATTTCTGTTAGATACACATTTCTTCTATTTACTATTTCCCATACCGCTAGGTTCATGATTAAGGAAATCTGGCTCTCTCAGGGAATATTTGTCTCCTGAAGTAAATACTAGCAGGTCAAGATGTCTCTAGAACAGTAAAACAGTGAACAATGTCTTCTATTTCCTACGCGACTCCATGGTTCATTCCACAGTGTGCTATGGAGCAGGAGTTTAGCTTTCACAAGCTTACAATGAGTGTTACTTACCCACAATTTTGACAGTTTTTACATAAAATTGCCATTCCAAATTTATTGCCCCCCCTCCTTTTTTTTTTTTTTTTTTTTTTTTTTTTTTTTTTTAATGACACAGGTCATCATTTTGCTCTTATTATAAGAGCAGCAAAGTGACTGATTGGCCTTCTTTACATATCAGCTTCCTGAAGTGAGTGAACACTGAGGTCAGGAAGTTATGAACCATATCCAAAACCAAACTTGGTTACCAAACCCACCAAAATACAGACTTAACACACCACACTGCTCCCTCCGTACACTTGTAATATGTGTATAAATCAGCTTGGAAAACCCGGGGAAAACAGTTGGAGACAACTGCTGGAAGACAGATGCTGGACCAAATACAGTGACTTGCTACACAATATTATTATAAACAAATAACCAGCACCAGCATGGTCATAACATGAACTTCTTCATTATAACCACATCAGCATAACAAAGTCAGAACTACTTCAATACTGTCAATTACCACTAAGGCAGAAGTCATACCCCAAATTACTGGAGGTTTCAGCATTCACCATACTTACTGATTGAACAATATCCTGGACCGTACTATAAACTTGAAGATATACTCCAAAGCTTTCATGGCTTTAAAAAGTTGATCAGTGATACCACACTTCTCAGCATTATCCACATATGTCTTTAAAACTTTAGTGAGTTTTCTGTTTAAAAGCAAACATACAAGTTACAAGTACGCTTACAATCAAGAATTTCAACTTTGATGGTTTTAAAGAAAACTTACACACCTAAGCAATACCCACCAAGTCACAAAATAATGCAACTAATGAATACTCATTACATTTTTGGTTTTGCTTATGAGTAGTTGCAACTTGGGAGAGTCCCTGGGACACTGCTCTTAACAACAAAAAAAAAAGCAAAGCCAAACAAAAACACTATTACATCATCCAATTTGAAGGCAATACAGCAAGTCTTGATAAGATTTATTTTATATTGGGTACTTAGGGATGTTCAGGTTAAATGGCTATTATAAAGATGCAGCAATTAATAATAATCAAAAAATTATTAAAAATAAATTAAATAATGAAACACAAACACCTTTCTAGAATTACAACACACACAACAGGATTTTCATCTTCAAACAAGGCCTGCCCTTTACATAGCTTTCCCAGGGATTTTAGGCTAGAAGTTGTGAAGTTTATTTTTCAAAATATGTGTAATAGTAGTTGGAAATTCTCTTATTCTGTATTTTAAAGATACCAAATTTGGAAGTGATGCCCTTCTAAAAATAATACCACTTCCAATAACTTGCTTCCAGCAAGTATAAATCAGTTGTTATAATGCGACTATGAGCAGTTCTGTTGTAAGTCATTTTAACTACAGTGTATGCTCCAATATGCACATTAAAAGTAAGTACAACATTATCTACTGCTAATGGAAAATAATGTTGAGTAGACAGGTGTCCTGACAGACATGCATTTAACTTACTAGAAATAAAAAGGCTACAAATGTAAGTATACACTCTAGATAGAACTTCTCTTTAAATAAACAAACTTGTCCTAAATAAATAAATAAAAGAGGTAGAGGAGGCAGAGATCTCTCATACCTATGGTCACAAATCAAGCCAGAATGGTCAAATCTTCCATCACCCTCAAGCCCACCCCTGCAACTGCCTCGCTCCCTGTTTAGGGGAGGGAAGCCAGCTTTTTAACTGTTATTTCAAGAATTTTTAATATGAAAAAATGTTCATAAATCAAATCATCACTTCCTTCAAAATAACAAAAATCAAGACTTTTACCTTGGTATCGATGGAAGGTTTTATTATTTCAGAAGAGAAAGATATACTATGCCTAGTCTTCCTCAAAAAGCTTCCTGTCTCTAAGATACATGGGCACATTCCTACTTGAACTACACAACTAAGTAACCAAATATTATTATCTGGGGGAGAAAAAAAAGCCACATTAAACTCCTATTGGGGGGGAAAAAAAAGTTTTCAAATTTACGTGTAGGCTAATGTAGCACTGAAATGCTTCTTAATGTAGGTTTCCAAGACAGGATTGAAATGTTGAAATTTTCTGTCAGCAATCAGTCCAATGATAAATACCTGAAGAATAAGCATAATTACTGCATTAGCCTCAGAAAAATCTTTAAATCTGCACATTCACCAATCTTCATTTTCAGATAAGCATTAAAAACAGAGGTGGAGACTTTGGTTTTTGGTTATCCTCCCAATATTTTAATATTTTATTTTCCTGTGAAAACTTTCTTTTCTTAACAGAGAAAGTTTTTCTTGACGTGTGCACACAGTTTTACAAGTGTCCCACACTCAGCTCTTTATCCACTAAAATATATGGACTTCATTGTTTCCATCCTTACTGGGAGGATGACTATGATGTGATCCAAACACTCTTGGATCTCAAGTCCAACTGAAATTTTAAATATATCAAACCATCTTCCATGCATTTTTAAGCTAAATTAATAAAAACAGATCTTATTAGTTATAACCTTCATTCTAGCATTTACACCATCTATGTTTTATTGATTCGTCAAGTCATTATAGTATCTACAGTTTAGCCCATCCGCAAGAAAACAAACTTACCAAAGCATCAAACACTAACGTGTCAAACGTCTCACTCTCCGAGTTCTCCATCATTATGTTAAAAAGTGCATCCAATGTATCTTGAAGGAACTACAAATAAATACTCAAGTCATCATATTTTAGGGAAAAAATGAAATTCAAATTTTACATATACCTAGAGACAAGTTTGCTTTCATTTATACTTTACACAGTACAAACAGTATAAACATTTTAAAAGTTAGCTGGAAAAAGGAATATGTAATTTTTTTTTCAGTGAATTACTTTTTAGTTGAGTATCTATACATCATTACCACTCCAAAAAAAAATACCCAAACAAACAAAACCACAACCTCAAGGAAAAAAAAAAGAGTCAGAAATCACACTTGGTACCTGAACAAAAAGTTTAATTTAGCAAATGAACAAAAATATTCCAAGATTCAGTATCAATGTACAGTTAAACAGGATCATGCAGTTTTTGAAAACTGATGTTTCAGAGCACAGAACAGACAAGCAACTCAGTCTCATGCCAAATAAATCAAGTCATCCTCAGTAGTTTTCAGCTGAACAATACCAAATGCACAGCATGTAGCATTTCATGACTACACAGACTCAGATCCACAATTTCAAATAACAGCATCCATGCAGGCATGGAAAAAATAAGTAACTAACTAACTACATAAAACAAACACACACAACCTTCTGCCCCAGCTCAAAACCTACAGGCCTCTATCACTGTAACAGAGAAGACTCTTCACTAGCCAGTTGGCTGGATACCCTGATCTGTGAGACATGAAAGTAAAAGCAGATTAGTGCCAGGGGACCCAAGTTAAGCAGAGTGATAAAAGCTATTTTATGCATATATAACTACAGTATTTCTTCCCAGGGAGAGCAAGTAGCACATGCAGAGACTGAAGATGCTCATTAATACCATTGGTTTTACCAGCCAAGAATTCCATACGTGGGCCTTTTCTTCTGTCAGATGACAAAACAACATGGGCTCCTCCAAGGCAGGATGAGGATGGATCACTGCCACAATCTGGGTTGGTTTGGGTTTAGGGAGAAGGGGTTCAATGCATATTGTCCTAGTAAGTTTATTGGTCTCAAATGAAGTAAGTGTTTTTTGTCTTGTAGACTAGACAAGGTAGGGTTGGGGAGGAATGTCTGAACAAGCACTAGGCAAATGCTTCCAGAGACTGCAACCACACAGGGAAATTATATACATTGTGGGAGTGAGGGAAAAAAACAGCTTAAACTCCCACCTTCCTCCTTGAAAACATTTTGTATACACAAAGAGTCTGCTAGACCAAATGTGATTATGTGGACTATTTACTAAATTCAGAGTTCAGTCTCATGAATTAACCTTCATTTAGCAGCTCACTAAACACTGCTGAATGTCAAACAGTCCTCAAAACAAGTAAATGTGGAGCCACAGTCCATGCTACTAATATTTGAAGATGAAAAGTGGAGATGCCAAAAGGCTTGCAGCCAAGCTTTCACACCAATAGACTACAATTCTGTAGGAGAACCAACTTGCAACTTCACTATAGGATTGAGGGAAGAAAAAAAAGTGACAAACATCTTACCATCCCATTCATTTAATGAAAGGGTATCTGGGACACATGGAAGTTTATACTAAGCACATCTAAGCATTAACTTGCATAAGAAAGGAGTAAAGCATAGTTCTGAGCTTTTACAGGAGAAATTTCTACCTTGGTTTGAAGAGAAGTGCTGGCAGTTCCCAAAACACTGCCTGGCAAAGTCCCCTTCACAAGGGCAACAGCCCGTGTCGTGCTCGTGCCATGACTAATCAAGTCTTTATATCACATTTGGCCATCATACATAGACTTCCAATGGCAGAGTTCATGTTACGTGGAAAGTTTCAAGTTTGTTTACCAGGACCTCATGTAACAGCTAGAATACTCTGAAGTGTACAGGCCATTGAAGTGACCTGTGCTTATTGCTTCTTGTTGTCAAGAGTCACAGGAAAACATTTCTCAGGAAAGGAGCTGACTACTAGTCGGACTAATAGTCGGACTATTAATTTATATTATCAAACGTCATAGATCATATGCACAAATGTTATTAAAGTCAGAGCCTCCATTAAAGGAAGATTAAATTTAGAGTTTCATATACCACTGAAGTAATCAGGGCAAGTATCTTTGTCTGATCTCTTCTTAGTCATAAATGAACACCAGTACACAGAAGTATTTTACTGGAGTTTAAAAAACAGAAGTAATTTAAAAGAAAAATTGAATATGTTTTATTAAAATATGTGCTTTTCATTATATACACAGCCTGTATCATGTATTGTTTAAAAACATGAAGGATGAAGAGCTGAAAGAACAGAAAGGAACAGTTACAAAGTAGATAGTACTAACGTGCGGAATAGAAAAATCTTCTGAATATTACTGTAACAGATGGATAAAGTAAACACTGGTCTTCTAAATAAAAAAAATTAATGAAAATAGTGAAAAGAGCAATATTAAATGTTCACTCTTTTGCTGTGAGCATAAATTAACTTTTGCTCAGGCTCCTATGTAAAAGAATGAATAGGGAGAAGCAAGCCCAATATTTCAGGAGTTCTGCTACACAGATGGAAAAATGGGAATGTAGGCAGTTGGAGAATTCATTCTAACACTGTCTTTAACTAAACCTTGTCTGTGCTGCATGCTGTTGACGTTTCTAAAATCATCGATATCTGCCAAGCAGTAATCTGCTGTATACTCTTTGATGTCATTTGAAGACCAGTGAAAATTACAAACGACAGTACTACGACAATACTTGTCAGAAGTGTCAGTGTCACATTTCTAGCTATCAAATGATCCACAACAAAACAACAATAAACAGAACCTTCCTGAAAAACAAGTCATATGCAAGATGCTATTTTCACCTCACTATTAATAAAGAACAGTGTCAGTGGTCTCAGATGTTTTAAGTTCCTTCAAGATGAAGCATTCATTACGCTTCTATTAACCAAATTAAAATCCAAATCAAGTCAAAAAAACCTACAGGCCCTTAAGGGTCATCTATCCCCAATACATTACATCTTTTGACACATTATTAGATTTAATTCAGTACAACACATTCAAAGTCTCAGCCTACTCTTTTCCACAAATAAGTCTGCCTTTATGTAGGTCACCACAATCACTCAGTGGCCTTATGGCCTTGGCAAATGTAAACAATTTGGCTCAGCTAAACCTTTTTCAGGAGATACAATTTAAAAAAAATATCAGTAGCATACATTAAGATGTATGCATTCCACATCCATATATGAAAAATGCATTTAACATCCTGTAATAATTTTAAGATGTTTTAACCTTACAAAGGCAAACACTCTTTACCACTGTGTATTTATATATTAAAAAAAAAAAAAATCTATGGAAGTGCTAAAAGCACCCCGTATTTTTACAAATTTGCATTGTACATCTGTTCAACAGTACTCAACAGCAGAAGTGTTCTTTGAGGGGGGAGAGGGAGATTAGTGTACTGAAGGCTGAGAGATACCTGGTCACAGTTGCACATGAATGTATGCAGGGAGCTGTGGGGAGGAGAGAATACTTTGAAATACAGGATTCAGCAAAATTACAACGTCAAATTTATTTTTAAAGAAGTTAATTTATTACCTTAACCACTTCACCACCATCAACTTTCATTAACTGCTTCAAATTCTGCTGCAACAGATTTGTATTAGATCGCCACTTCAGAAGTCCCAAGAGATCAACTAGGAGTAAGAAAAATAATCATCATATGCAGGATAGTTACTTTCGCTCACACACCAGAACTGCACTCAGGACAAATAAAACCTTTACTTGCCATTTTTACTGGTCAATAACACATCTCTATTATGCATCTTACACTGCAGAAACCAAGTACAATATTTCTATCATGAAAGAATTTTGAAAGGCTTTCAAAAAAGCCGACTGCTTTTGGCATGTCAGCATTAAAATCTAGGCCAAGGAAGTCCGATCCTTCAGTTTTAATTTTGTTGTACACAATGGTTGTGTTTAGAAAAAGATGCCAAAATGAAATTATTCAGCTACCAACACAGTGGTATCTACAGGGCTGTGATTCTTTGAGCATTCATGTTTTTAGCTTTTGCTCTCGCTGAATAAAGTGAAAGCAAAATAAGAGAAAATGCAAGGCAAACCGTTGCAAGCTAAGCTAATTCAGTGGAAAGCTGTCTGCTTAATAACTCATCATGTCCAGATTCCTTGAGCGCTTCCAAGTGCTAGACACCCAGGACACAAATCAGATCAGATCATGAAACAAATCAACTGACAGTGGTCCTGCCCCCAACTTATAAATCCCACTGCTAAGATCGTGTCACTTCATCATTCAATGGTGAATAAGGAAACAGAAAAAATAAGCTCTCCCTCTTTTATTAGTCCTGAAAGAAACAGAGCACCATTTTGCAGTATCCTTTAAGGACAACCTCCCACGTGCCAACTGGCAATTGTGTTTCATCTGCAAATAAGCATGCCAGTAAATATTAACACCACCAGAATACCAGTAAGTTATACCCCTGCTAGCATTATTTGAGATGCTACATGAAATGCAAGCAAACTCAAAACCCCAAGCTCGCCCTGCCTGAGCCGATCTAACATCAAGGAAACATTTCTCCCAGCCTCATTAAAGGTCTACTTTCAGCACAACACACACTTTCTCTGCAAGTAATCCTCAGCAGAAGAGCCCAAAGAGAGAAAAGAGGTTTTAAAGATTGCCTTTAATTTAGCCACTAGATTATTAGTGCACACTACCATTCCCCCCCACCCACAAAAATATGGTTAATACCTATCTGAACTCTGCCCAGTGTAACTCCTATCAGTAATGACAAATGCCTTCCCCCGACCAACCACCCTCATGTGTTTTATTCAAACATTCAAAGCAATCAAATGCTTACAGAGACCTGCAACTGCAGAGGTGTGTTTACTCTATGAATGATATAGAGAGCCAGCACAGCTGCTGTACGTTCCCCAGAATCTTTGGTTCGACAGAAGAAATAAGATTACTTTGAGAGGAATGGGCTGCAGTTCTCCATGGGATAATTCCCCCTCTGAGCAGTCCTCAAATCAAAACAAGCCGCCTTCATCATCTTTGTACCTTATTCGGACCAAGGTAACTTGTGATTGTATAGTGATACCTGATAGAGATGAAGGTTTTATTTTATTTAACAAGAAAAACAAGCGGTCCAACCTCCTGATTATGCTCTTCGCTCCTTCACCTGTGTTCATGCAGAGGTTTCCATATGCAGATGGCTTAAAGTTTTCTCAAAACTCAGGTGCTGAATTCAAGTCAGATAGTGTTTCCACTCTAATTCCGGTATCTTTTCTTTGAAGTAACCTTTCCTCTTGATTTTAAACATTTGCTTTTCTTCATGAGTTGTTTTATTTTAATTTTGTATTCACATCACCTTCATCTTTATGCCACTGTAGCACCTGAATTCATCATGTCATATATACCCTGCCTTATTCTTTACTTATTAATTGTATGATTGAATGATTAAGCAAAATTCTTCTAAACTGTTCTCCGAAAGCCTGGTCTCCTTGGTTCCTTGAAGTCTTGTGATTTCCCAGCTCATGCCTCTGGATCAGTAACAGTCACTATTATCTAGAGGTTTAACAGCCCTTCAGGCAGAAAAGGAAACTTAGAAATGCTTTTAGTAAGCGTTACACACACTCTGGATGCTTCACAAGAGCAAACACGTAGGTAAATCACTAGACAGCTCTCTGGTTATTGGTGTTCAGAGAAAATTTTCAGCAAGACCATTAATGTATTTCCAGTCCTAGCCTTATCACCCTAATAATAAAAGGACATCCATCCTGATGGTCTCACAACAGGCATTGATAAGATACACTAGCCACAGGCAGTTCGTGTAGAAGGGGATGTCGCTTTTGATGCCATTCTGCTCCTCCTTCTGTATTTGCTGGTATATCCAACTTCTAACTGACAGAACAAGACGACTCAAACACCAGAACTCCTCGGCCTATGCCGGAGTAAACAAGACCTCAGTTTGTCACAACTCAGTGAGGCCACTCAGAAGAACGAAAGCAAAATTACACATCTACACACACCCCTGACCTGGCCATGACATCATGAACTGGTCCAAAACAGACCTTGCTATCCCACTCACCTCAAGAACAGAAGGTCCAACGTTTCTTCCTGCAGACAAACAGATCTACTGAGATGTTACGGGATATCCCCTTGCAGTTGGGAACATATGGGATCAAGTCTCATTTCCAGCCTAAAATAAACCACCTTGGGGTGACCGCTAATGTGGTCAGAACCCCCAACATGTCAGCAGTGGCAAAGCAAGCATGCAGTAAAGAGACAGCCGGACCCCTAGAGAAGACAGGGGACCCAATGCTGCTATGCCTGTTAAGACACTACATGACAGTGGTGCTCTTGATCATTACCTGAACACGGAGGTCTCTATCGTTTGATGCAAGCTTCACACTGCCTTAAGTTCCAGAGGTTTAAGATAAAGACTCCACTACCTTGCATAAAAATATACTTGGTGTTTACATCACAGTGTTTCTTCAGCCCATAAAGGATCTACCTGTTAAGAAGTCTTGAAAGCAGAATAAAGAGAGGTATATACTGACCGAGTCCTCCAGATATGGCAAGAACATTCTCTTCTGCCTCAGCTGACAAGGGAGGACAATCTCATCATGAGTTAAAAGTGATGCTGAAGAGCATGTTTGCATGCAAAGAGCTGATTTCCTTCCTCATTCATCAGGTTGGTGGGGGAAGTGTGTTTTTGGGTTGGCTGGTTTGGTTTGGGGTTTTTTGTTTGGTTTTTTTTTTGGGGGGGGGGAAGGGGTTAATTCTTCTCTTGAGCTTACATTGCTGCTCTTACTCAAAATGAATTGCAAAACCTAAGAAAAGGCCAGGAGACAATTTATTGCTACTAATGCATTCTGCCATGAATCACTAACACCTGTTCAAATGTTAACTAAGTAAATACCTCAAAATCATGTTCTCTCAAAGAAACTAGCTAAAGTCTCATCAGTGCCAAATTTTACTATTTAGGAGACCTTTCAGACGCAAAGGACACAAGGTACTAATAGAAAAGCAACATTTATAGGTTACTGTTCTTAAAGAATGGAAATCAAGTGAGTATCCAAAGAACCTATACACAGAAGGACAGTCTGCAACAACAAATGCAATGCAGAAAAATCTGCATGATTTGCTAACTTTCAAAATTACAAAAAATAAGCTTTTATAGCCAATTCTAAAATGCTTACCAAGGGTGAAACAAATATTGTAGGTGGACAAATATTGTAGGTGGGCCAAAACATAACTTTCTCCTTTTGATAACCATTTTGGTAAATGAACATAATCATGATTTTTTTGTCGTTAAAAAAATTTAAAGTAACAATATTAGCTAACAATTCAACAGGAGTAAAAATCAGCTTCAGAAACTACAATCTGAACAGCACTGCCAATTTTTAGGTGAAAAATGAGATCTGTAGGAGTTTAATAGTATACTTTTTATCCCCTTTCTACATTGCCTAAGAATAAGTGGTGATCTTGTTTAGTAACATCCTAATACTTTGAAAGATTCACCTCTAGGAAGTTTCACAGACAATGTAATTATCAGTAACGTTAAATAAAGACCAAAAGTCCAAAGCAAATTTTATGCTAATTACACACAAAAACTTTCTCTCAGTCTTAATTTTAGTAATATATCTTCTGTGAAAGCAAAGTCGATATATTGACCACTATGAAATATTTCTAAATACTAATAAGCATTAGGAAACGCTGGGGAAAAACCTCTAATAATCTCAGTGACAAACAAAAAGCAGTAAGCAGCTCAGTTCCACGTGCTGGGTTCTGTGTTGTACCAAAGCACAAAATCACTGCTTTATTGTGAAGATACGATTCCATATTTGCAATGGAATTCCAAAACTACTTCTGAATTTTTGCTAAGCATCCTCTCGGGCTACAAGACTGCCAGACTGCAGTGAATCTGATGTGCTCTGAATACGAAATACCTAGAATGTGCTTTAATAGAGATATCGCTGAAAAGACTGCAGTAAAACTGTGAGGTGACTAGGAAGTCGTATGAGCCGAGTAAGCATCCTCCCTGGACAGGGCTGAACAAAGCAGCCATCAAGCCGCCAGTCCCAGCAGCTACCCCCTGCTCCCATCCCTCCGCACCCAGAGCCTCGACAGCCGACGCGCTCGGCTGCTCCGTCTGTCCAGAGCCCCCGTTTTTCGTGAGTCACCAAGGAGCGATCCCTTTCCCTCGAATGACTCACTCGCCTCTGAATGACCCACCCACACTCCCGAGTCTCCTTCTGGTGCAGCGAGGAGAACAACGGATCGCTCCATGGCAACTAAGCACAGAAAGGAAAGAGAGGGCGCAGGCTGGCTATGTGAAATATTTGCCTTGGTGGCTGCCATGAGCTCTCGTTTCTACAGGCTTTAGATGCAGGCAGCCAGCTGACAAAGATGAAAAATGTATGTAAGGCAGTTTTTGAAAGGAACAAAATACGTCAACCCCAATCCTAGTGCTCTGCGCTGGGTAGAGGCCCCCTCTAAATCCTCCTGTCCTCTCCTGTTCACATATCTTCTGCCAAACACGAGAAGATGGCAAAGCTTTCTTTAGGCCACACAGAAAATACAGAATATCGCACCTTGTAAATCTCACAAAACAGCTTATTTGGGACCACAGCCATGACATTATCTACTCCTGGGAGGGAGCACACGAGGGAACACCACTCATTTCCCTTAGTGCTACTCACATCCACACAAGTAAAATGCTGCCAAGCAGGTGTTCAGTATATTTCAGCACAAGTCTCAACTACACGGCAAACTGAAGAAGCCTAGGTTAAATGGGTATGGAAACGCTCTGCTATCATACAGACATAAACCGTTCTGAAGCAAAAGAAAGCACACAGGCAGCGCACAGGTCGGATACCACACTCTCGGCACATGCTTGTGTCATGTCCAGACAATTCATCCAACACTCCATATCGCACAACCAACAAGTCCACGCAGGTGAAGGAGGAGAGAAAAGGGAAAAAGTCAACACACACATCTCCTCTCAAATTGCAAGGAACAGAAGCTCAGCAGTTCTATGAACTTACCATTCTGGGTCAGTTTTGTTGAACAAACTAGAGTAGAAATCTGGAAGGAGTCTTTGCTGATGGTGCAGCTTCCAAGGTTCTGCATACTCTTCCCTGTAGCAGAGTGTCCCTTTTCTTCCAATTCTATTTTAGTGGATGGCAGACTTAAATACGTAGAGGCATCCTCCAGCTTCTTTGCTTCTGCCTGCAGCAGTGTTTTAAGTGCAATACGAAACGTAATTAAGAAAAACTAGAAAAAAGCCCTGGTAATAATAAAACTTTGATTTTACACTGTATTTTCTTAGGTTTGCTCCAGAAGTGGACGTATCCAGGAGGTCTTTAAGGGTACAAATTCATCACTAACCTATCTACACCTTGGAGTCAAGATGTGACATTTAGAGGGCTGAAGAAGCAACTCTTCTCCACATAAGTACTTAAGTAAGATGCAGTGACAAGCCTTGGAAATTCAACCATTAAAGCATCCCCAGAAAATCACATTCAAGGTTTAACCATCAATTTGCCAGATAAGCCAACTGCATAAGAATTGGTATTTAGCTGCTTGATCTAATATAATATTCTATAATATATTTTTCTGCACAGTTACAATGAAATTCATGCATAACAAAGTAATTCACTAAAAGTAAATAATGCTCACACTCCTCTGGCTATCATGGAAAGACTAAAGTATCTCAAAATTCTACCTTATAAACTATAAGGTCATGTTCTCCATCTCTCAAAGTTGTTCCATCATATCTCATGAGCTTCACAAATGCTAGGGCAAATATTTTCTCAGATTTATCTTTGGCTGTTAAAAATAAACAAAAACGTAGTTAAGTATTTAGTACACACACTCCACCTAAATCTCAAAAAAAATGGATACCGTGTAAGTGCATGACCACGGTAAAGATTCTCAAATGGAGAAAAAGGTATAAGAAATTAGGAGAGGATCTTTTATACGTAAGATAAAACCAAAAATTTGAAAAATAAATGCATAAGAACCTGACCACACCAATAGTAGCTTAACCAATGCTTAATATGTCTAAAATCTGTTTATTGAGAGAGCTTAATTGAGGCAACTTGAAAAAAGGAAAAAAAACTGATGCAATTTTAATGCCCACGTCTTTCAGACTTAAAAGAATGGCAGTGCTTTGTAACTAGAACAATGATTTAAAGACCAGCAATGAAGACCTCATCTGGGCTCTGTCATTCAGAGTGGGAACCCGAGAGCCAAAACAGGAATTTGATCCATACCTATGGCTGGAGTGCTTAAGCTTGCAAAAGCTGACCCACTGCACAGCCAAGTTAAAAAAAAAAGGCAATGGGGTAAACAGAAACCACAAAGTACAATGAGAAATAAAAGCAGAAGGAAAGTACAATCGACTTGAGATAGTCCAAGAAGCCTATGAGAAAGCACTGTGACCCAAAGGCACAGTCTATAATGAATATTTAATTGTAACCAACCTAAACTATTGCATCATTTTAAATTTGTCTTACTCTAGTAATTTGTAGTCCACAGCCATAACTATGACACTCATTATCTGTACATATTTTAATGGAATGAGAGCTGCTAGTATAAGCAAAGTAAATCATTTATTAATGACTGATTTAGAAAACATAAAGCTTTAATTAAATAACTACTATGGAAGAACACAGCACACATGCATGGAAAATATTACAAACCTTAAAAATCATGCAGTGGACATCTGATTAATACTTATTCTGCAGCAAAAAGTTTTGCTGCAGATTTTGAAAGGCATTCATACCAAGCAAGACAATCGCAATGTAATGGCTATGTGGAATGAACATTATCACAACCAACGTAAGACTCCCAAATACTACTAATAAAACAACTGTTAAAAAAAAAAAACCTAGCTGTCTTGGTTTGATTCTCAGCAACTCAAAAGATCTCAGCTACCTCCCACATTACAAGAAAGTCAAGGTGAACCACAAGCTCTCAAATATCTTTTAGATCAAAATTACTTCAAAACAAACCACAAGTCAATGTCACAACCAGAAGCGGAAACCAAGTTTCTCGATAGCCAGGGCAGCAACTATTGATGTTAAGCCTGCTGTAGCCTCTCTTTAGCAGTTCCATTTTGCACACAGTACTGTTAGATTTCTTTACTACTGCTCTACTCATCCTACCTCTCGGATATGCAATACCACAGCCCTTTCAGTTGCTAACGGAAAGGCTTTATTCACTAGCCCTTTTATTTGACTTGGAGAACTAACTGTGCAGGAAAGGAAAAAGATGATGCCAGGAAAGGAAAAAGATGAGGCCAAAGGTTGAGAGTGAGGAGGAAGTTGCAAAGGAAAAAGAAGTTCAGATCTTAATATAAAATAAGCAGGAAAAATACACATCATCCCCACACTAAAAACAATTACAATAGTCTGCTACAACTAGGAACTTTATGCTCATTTCTGCGGACTTTAGCACTGGACACTGACAAGAATCGTGATGAAAAGGCTGAATTACTTACAGTCCTGTGATGATCTATGACGGAACGTGAACCTTAAGTGACTGCGGTTCACATCTTCAATAGGGATTGCAACCTTCACGTATTGGGAAAAGGGGAAACAAAGGAGGAAAAAAAGCACTGAATACTGTATCTTCAAACAGCTTCTACCACTATCAAATTTCATCTAGATGCTTTGAAAGTCAGTCCTGCATCTTCAACTACTATTTTAGCTTTCTCATGCTTTTCAGTAAGAGGCTTGGCTCTTTCCAAAGACTTAGTGATAAGGACCAGCCTCAATTTTGCATGTAAGACCTTGAGAGGTCATGATTTCCCCAGGAAAATAAATAAATAAATAAAATCACTATTCTTGCACCCAAGAAACAGAAGGAAAGAAGCAAACCTGCTAAGTTCCCCAGCAAGATCTGTAGATACCCCAGGTCACATGGATGTGCCACCTGATCCACACATAACTACTGATGACAACAGTCTAGAGAAACTCGCACCAATTCAGGTCAATTACTAACTGCCATCTTTTTTTATTATTATTATTGTTTTCTTTTCTCACCTTGCCCTCTATGCTATTGAAGGCCATTAACTTCCAAAAAAAAATTTTTTGGGGGGGGGGGGGAACAAAACAAAAAACAAAACAAAACACAGACATAACCAACACTCCCAACCTTCTCCCCCCAGTATTTGGCTAGAGCAATCCTATTTTCTTAACTGCTTTCAGATTGTGGGCTGCCTGCTGCTCCTCAGCTCCACACCTAGGTTTCTGTGACCTTCTGGCTCCACGTGCAGTAAGAGGACCTTTGGTCTTGAAAGGCCAGCATGCAGGGGTGGGTAGAAGGAATAGCTATAGGTCTTCTCAGTACAGAGACATTGCTTCCACAGATTACAGCTAGACATTATATATTTCGGAAGCTAACATCAGCCTCACGTATTAAAACCAGGCACTTAAGCTAAAGTGTTACTAGGCTGAGCAAATTTAGCAAGCTTAAAGCACAATGAGCCAGATCCCAAAACACCGAGTTCACCACAGTGGCAATTATGTTTTAACCTTAAATATCCTGCTTCTGTACATCAGTGTCTTGGAAATAAAGTAAATCCACTCCTAAACAGATGTCTGAATGCCCCCATAACAGTCGTCTTGATCAAAAGGATGAAATTCTTTATACAATAAAAGTCAAATCTATTTTCTAGCAGTTTCTGAATGCCTTCCTTAGTTACCTACTCCTTTTATCCTACTAAACATGGTCACAATCATTAATATCCCTAGTTTTGTGTTTCAAGACCTTCCACTGAAATCTATATTCATTTCACATTAACCCAGGAAAGTTAATGTAACATTATATACCTTTACAGTCTCAAACCAGCGAGGCTGCTTTACTTGGTAGTATATTACTGACTTGTACTCTGAGATGGCTTCATCACCCGCACCAGGAAAAATAACACTCTTGAAAACAAAAACAAAAGAGAAAGGGTTTACACCTGTCTCAAACTCTACTTTTTCACTAAAAAAAGAAAGTTAGCAAGCAGGTCAAAGGATGACCCACGCTCAGAGCTCCTCTTACAATGAGTATCAAACAGCATATATTAATATCACAAAATGTATTTAGTTATGACAAATTATAAAACTTTGTTGCAAATCAAAGTAAATCAAAGTAAGCATTTATACTGACAAACATCTAGAAAGATGTCAAAAAGGCTCAAACTGATGAATATTAGAAGTTCAAAGAAAAAAAACACCCACACAACAACCCCACAGATGACAGCTTGGTTAATACCTCTAATCTTTTGCCATCTTCATCATAAACGGACACTGTAACTTCTACATTCTTCGCTGTTGTTTTACTGCCTTTGTCAAAGTCGCCCTGAACCAATGTTACATAGATATCATTACGAACATCACCTAAAAGAAAAACGAGGACAAAGTTCTTCCCAATTGTCACAGACTGCACTTGCTAGTTTGTGAAACCAACAACACGCAGAACCAATGACCACGACATTTTAAGGATAATCACACACATATACAGCAAAACATTAAAAAGCCACATCATCTTGAACATGCAAGACTAAAAGTAGTGAAAAAAGGGTATGTTTAGCTAGAACTGGGCTAAGATTTCTAAGATGCGATCTATAAAAGCATAGTGCACCAAGATGAATCAAAAAAACCAGAAATGTTTCTGAAGTGGAAGAATGTCATGTCATTATTAACAGTAAATACTCTATTACTCCAAAAACATCTCACCAGACTTCCATTTTCTTTTTTATCATTACTAATTTTAACTCTGTATTACCCTGAAAGGATGAATTTCAATATTGTCATTAATTTATCCCCAAAAACTGATACCTTAAATTTTTTTATTTAAAAAAAAAAAAAAAAAAAAAAGAGTTAACAGTTTACAGATGTCTGTTTAATTTTTAAAGTTGGAGATGGTTTGACAGTTTCACTGCTTGGGGCAATGCAAGGAGGGGTTATATTTAGCTTTATGTCTTAAAACTCTCTTACTACAAGATTATTCAATTGAAATGTTGAAAGCATAGAAACAGGTGATTTTCAGTAATTTCATGAGACAGATGATCTACGTGCCACATACCACAACAAGCAGAGATGTTGAGGCACTTGCACCACATTGGATATATTTGAAAACAAGAGAAATGCAGTTAGCCACTATAGGCAGGGCTGGAACTCAGGAATTTTTCTGGAAGTATCTGATGGATAAAGTTGCTTTTGTTTTGAGAAGTACTAAGTTGTTTTTTGTAAATAAACACCAGAATTGAATATCTACAAAAAAATACATATGTATATATATATACATATATATATATACACACACACACACATGGCTTTCTTTCAAACATATTATCCAAATCCAGCACAACTTTAAGACACTTGCATATCTCTGAATCAAGCTATTTCCTCCAAACATCTCATCTACTTTCTGGTTTTGCTTCATTGCAGAAGATGCATTTTACATATGTCCTTGCTAAGCAAATAACATGAGGTAGACTAAATGAGACTAGATCCTTTGATGCTGTATTTCCAACGTACATCATACTTTGGTTGTTTTTTTCCCCACCCGCACCAGAGCTTCCGTATGTACAAGTATTTAAAGAAGGTTAAAAGCTAACAAAGCAAAGTTAATTCAACACAATGGCTCCCTGCTCTTGGGCACACAACTCACACACTTGCAAAGAACACTGAATCCATTTAATTCTTCACTCAAACATACATTTTACTTCATTCCTTTCTGAACTTTTGCCAATAGCGAAGAAGATTCAGCCACAGCATAGGCAAAACTTTAAAAACAGGTAACAAATGAAATATACACTTACTGAAACTTAACCACGTGCACTAACACAGTCAACACAATGTTCTTGTGGATTTAACTTTAAAACCTTCCTTTTTTAAGGAAGCAATCAAAAATAAAAATATTTTAGTGACAAAACAAAGCTGTTGAAAGTATATAATTCAGATCACCACCTTTATTTTAGCTTACATGAAAACATTATTCTTACTAGGATCCCAATACAGTAGTTTATACTTACCAGGCATAATTATCTCAGGAAACCCCATTTTCCGAGCCACAGCTGTGGACCTATCCACCAAGTGTGGAAATTCTTTTCTAATCTGATGAATATCTCCTGGAAGAAGTTTCAAAGTCACCCACAGACCTGTTGTGTAAAGAACACAATTGTTAAACTTGTGGGTTTTTCTAGTTATTATAGAAAAATACTTACAAATATTTTTACCTTACAAAAATTACACTTTACAACATTCAAAGTATGCATTTAAGACAGACCTCTAAATAAAAATAGAGCTCTTCAAACAGAAATATGAGTAGAGTACACTTCACTATAGTTTGATTATATCAGACTTTTTTGGGGGAAAAAAAATCCACACCTTGAAGCTGATGGGCTACTTAAAAGAAACAGAGAAGCTGGAAACCTGTGCAAGATAAGGAGTCATGCCTTTGTAGTGTGCACTTTCCAGCAGTACCATCTAGGAGGCTTCTTGGCAAGACAGAGTCAGGTCACACTTCTGAAACAGCATGTTCTAACGCAGATGCAGGCAGGCTCCTGTGCACAGGCTTACTAAAGCCAAAGATTTCAGTAAGAGCCTAAAGGCTTCACTGTATCAGGTCTTCATTCAGAGGAAAAACAGGTTGGCGGATCATACAAACTGGAAAAAGGAAGCTGAAATCTTTGGACATCGGCTGGACCCCCTGAAGCTGTATGAAAAACATAAGCAAGCCTATAGTGCCTTTTAGATGAAGCTGGAGGGGAACTAGGACTCCCTCTTCCTCGCAGCATTTTGAAAAATAGGCTCTCTTATCACTGAAGTCTTACACGAAGGGTTTTGTAGAAATATGGTTATTAAGCCATTAATAGGATTGCCTCCAGCTTGTATCTACCCTCCGAAATCCTCAGGAGCTCTTTCTAATGAAATGTTTTATCTTCCACAAGAGAAAAAAACAGAAGTGGCAACATCGGTTAGAATGGAAGAACCGAAGAAATATTACAACAAACCAATATCAAGCTACCAATAAAGACAGCACCAACAGTTGATATGTACCCTGAACTGACTCATCACTCCCCGCCATAAGTTGTTTTTACTGCACTAAATTCAAAGAAGCAGATTTACCCCTACAGCAGATTTGCACAGTTTACACTTTTCACTTTACCATCAGAAAGTGCCACTGCTTGCCAGCTAACATCAGGCATGCTTGTCACAGAAAGAGATACAGAAACAAAAGAGTGAGTTCTTACACAGTTGGTAAAGTTGACTGGCAATTAAGTTTAAGCATGAAAATTACAGCAGCAATTTTCAGGAAAAAGTCCTAAAATAAAATCTATGAAAATAAAAAAAAAAAAAGTCTTCATCATCATCCAAATTGTGGGTTATCCCGTTACACACACAATTAACTAGGCATTCATTTTGTATACATTTGGCAGCTAACATTCTTTTCTATTAAAATATCTTATAAAAGGCTGTAAAAGCTGACTTGTTGCCAGAGGCAGCCCCAACAGCTGCTATGTCATTAAATAGTAACCGTACCTACAATGACTGGCTAAGCAACTATGCTTCATCCTTTTTGTTTGGTCGATTTTTTTTTTTTTTAGGCAAAGAATTTGAAATGAATCAAAAAAGTCTCACCGCGTTTCCTCCCTTACAATACACATCAGTGGCAGCTGAAAATAGGAAAAAAGAGTATGTCTAGATTTTCCCATTTAGCTAATAGATAATTTAAGGAATCAACAATTTATTAAGATTTTTTTTTATTTACTATAAGTTACTAAAAATCAACACTAAAAGGAGATGGTTTTCCTTTTATCTATTGTTCAGATACCCCTACAAACACCACAGATACTCACAGGTGAAGTGCTAACTGGAAATTCTGCGTTTGCATGCCTAATGGCACGTTAATCCAGACCAAAAAGAGACTGAAGCCAGTACAGTGTTAACTAGGATACAATTCCCTTTAACTGGGAGGCCTATCACAGGCAAGAAGTGTTGTATGCAAAAAACAGACTTTGGAAGCAAACTCAATTTCATGTCAGCAGAGCGTACACTGAATTATGAACAGTGACGTTAACAGCCTGTAAGACAAGGCAATCAACGGGGTTGTCTTGTTCTGCGGCTGTCCTTACCACCTCACAGCACAAACCGGTATCAGCTCTGACGAGAGTAATTCCCTCGTCTTCTTGACAGAGAGGCAACTGCTGTGAATGCGGTTGCTAATAGGAAAAATAAGGAGAAAAAGCAGGAAGGCAAAGAGCGCTTCTTCCTTCAACATGAGGAGACCAATGTCCCAAGCTGAAGGGCATGAGAGCCCATCTCCTTGACCACTGTTTCAAATAAAGAAATATACTACGTGGGGAAGGTAGAAATATAAAGTTGTCCAAGTTACAGACACCGCAAAGACAGACAACTTCAGCTAAGTTAACACTGGAAGGTGGGAGAAAAAAAATGGAGGGGGGAAATAGCAGAAAGGAACAAAGGAGATGGGAAAGAGTGGAAAGAAAGAGCGCAAGTACGTTTTCTGGGACTAAAGAAGAGCAAACAAGGGAAATTAATATTATGCACCCTGGAAACCAAATTAAAGTAATCACATGTTGCAATTCAAGCAGTAAGAAGTTTTCCATATGCCAGTTTATATAAAGAACAGTACATACCCTGACCCTTGTGGTTAACTTCTTTAGCAGCAATCACTTTGTTTATAACAGTCTGAAGGAAATCATTCTCCCCTGCCACCCTGGGTGAAAAACGGGATGATATGTTCAGCTGCTTGTGTCGAATGGCGTCATCCAACGCTAGCCTGGAGGATGCACATGACGACCAACACCAGGAAACAAAGGGTCACAGAAAACCAGAAGTCACAGTAACAAGGGAACACAAAAGATCATATCATAGTTGTGACAAAGAGTTTTGATTAGTCAACGCAAGACAAAGGACAGGAAAGGTAACAAGAAAGACACAGGAAGATCATTAATCAGAAAAATGCTGATCTACTAAAGAGAAGTACAGCAAACTCATGTTGCTGCTTCTGCCTTCAGGAACACGCATGCACAGGTCCCAGTAATACTGCATCAGCATAGCAAGGATGTCTCCCACCTGAGAATCCCCTGTTAAGCAGGGAAAACCCATACAGGCAGGTTTTCTACAATAGATACATAGCAGACTGGCCCTGAAAAACCATCAGGGTCACTTCTACAATTATAAACTAAGCAGCAGTGCATACTGTTTGAAGGAAAAGCTACTAAAAATTTCACAGAAATGGCATAGGACAAGAAAAGCAGATAACCCAAACATTTTGTTAAATTTGATGAATAAATGAAAAGATGAAGTCTATAAATAAAAAGCAGCATTAAGTGTCATTTAAATAATCTCGCCAAGTGCTTTTGACAGCCATTGTGTTGGTGGCTAGTGAATGAATACAAACAAACAAAGATATGGAAACAGAATCGCATGTGGTACAACAGAAGCAAAGCATGAAATGGGGAAGAAAAATGTGGCTCGTATATATAGCCTAAGTCTACATTAGAAATAATGACACCAGTATTCATTGCATGTTTGCACATTACTCATACTGTTTGGTATACACTTCTCCCTGAAAGATATTTTAATTTATTATAGCAAAAAATTACATTGTACCTCTTTTCAAAAAGCTGATTTATATACACAGAAAAAATAAATCAGTTTTAATGGAGCAGAAAACTAGATGCTCCATTAGCATCCAGTCTGATTCAAAGATTCATTTTCATCACATACTTCCGCACTAAAAAATTAGCTTGCTATTGTTTACCATACAATAAACAAATATGAAAGCTCTCTTCCCCAAATGCCTCCGTTTCCCTTTAAAAATAACATTAAACTTCTAATTGTCACATTGTTTAACACCCTCTGTACCACTCCATTGACACTGTCATACACGAATGAAGTGGTTTCCGACATCAGGCATACATCACCTCCGCTCCCTACGGCGCCTGCAGACCTTACAGCTCTCTCAGTATCCCTACAGGCTCTTGCAAACTGTAAGACGTCTTGAACTAGAACTATTTTCTAAAGTAAAATTAATTCGATATTAAATTATTCCAACCTTTTTTTTTTTTAATGTTAAAACCCTCCAGATATCCATTAGTACATTAATGAGAGACCTTAGTTAATGTAACTTTATCTTTTACTGTTTTGAAGAGATGGCAGTCTATTATTCATGCAACGGTAAAACTAAACAGTCACATTTTATGCACATGCATTCAAATTATCCCTTCTGCCTTCCCCCACTTGACAGAAAAAACCCTATGAACTACAGATGGAACTGAATATTGCTACAGTCTCCTTAGTTAATAAGCTTTTATATATAAAATACTTCTTTCAAAATTAAGAATACTTATGCATATATCTACATATTCACAAAAATTCAGACTATTTAACCTGTACTTCTTAGCATGATTTTGTGGCTTGAAGTCCAAATTGATCGTACTTGAAATACTGATATCAGTACTTATTTTACTTTACAGGGACACCGTGACTAAGTTTCACATAATGCACTAAATATTTTACTTTTTTCTTCTCTCTCTCTCTTCCCCCACCCCCAAAAAAACCTCTACATTTATTATTAGCTAATTCAATTACTGTTAAAGTCACTAAACAGTGTGGATACAACTCTTATCATTCTGTATTCTGGCCAATACTTCTGAGAGATCAAAACAAGCAAACAAAGAAAAGAAAACCCACGCTTCATGTCAGCAGTCTTGGAGTTGGTACAGGAATGTATGCAGTTTTGGGTGACTACAAATAAGACCAGGTCAACCTAAGGGACTGGACTTTGTTTCTGTACAGCAACTATAACAGGTATGTGCAGTGGACAAATCTTCTCCCTCATCACCCAGCCAAAATACTTCAGGTTTCTGGTAAAAGTCTCCTATGATAAAGTTGAAGAACAGACTCCAGTCATTCTTCACATTTTTAAATCTTCGCTTGTATGCAGTTACTGTGGCCCCTACCACGAAATTTTATCAGCTACCAAGAAAAGGGTAAGTGTTATCATTAACTCATTCCACAGAAATAATCAGTAATGGACACTGGCAACGCTGCTGATCATTAGCAATCTCAGCCAGATTTGAACAAGCAGTATAACTATTTTAAGTAGGTCCTCTTACACATTACCTCCCTGACATCTTTAAACAAAAAGAAACAAGAAAACAAAACAGAGAATGCATGTTTTAAACTCAGGCCTTAAAAAACATAATTTTCTGGAGCTATCACTATTATAAATAATGGGAAAATACCATGAAGAAATATTAGTAAGTACTGCACAAGATAAAATTTCCAACAGAAATAAGTTATTAACTTCAGGGTATCTACGGAACACTTGTATCAATCCAAAGATTAACTTCAGAAGCTGATTTTATAACACTTCTGCTCATGCCTTGAGCTACTCCCTACTTACGGTTGAAATGGTATGAAGTGTTGCTTGTCCTCATCATCAACTTTTCCATTAATTATGTCAGTAACATCCATTACTGAAAACAAGAACAAAGTGTACGGAATTAAACGATCAACACAGGAAGAACGGTTTTGAATACACTGGCATACACTGGGGACTGGAAAACAGTAACTCCATCTCTATTACAAGTCACTTGCAAAAGTGCAATTTCAGAATCAGAGAGTAGAACAACGTTTAGTTTCAAATAAACACTAAACATCCAAAGAAACAGAACTGACTTATTTAACATGAATAAGAATTTTTGTTAGTTCTAGTTTTGTATCTTCAAATTCTTGCCTATTCAGAACCACCACAAGGACTTGCACCTTGCTAGCTTTGTAGTCTCTAGCCAACTGCAATTCCTGAAAGCTACAGGAAATTCTAGGAGAATGATAAGTCTGATTAAACCACGAACAAATTTGAATTTATACAATCCTACAGGAGATTCTCTCACACAACTTTCTGTGTAACCACAAAATGCAACATAGACAGATCTAACACACACAAAAAAAATTACCTGCTACTCCAAAAGGCCGCCGTAGCCCAGAGGTTAGTTTTCTCGTATTGTTGTCCCTCAGTTCCATTCTGCCCACTCTCACAATTTGACAGACAAAACTGATTTTCTCTCTTTTCAGGTCTTTGCTGCCAAGGTCCTAGGAAATATTAGTTCCTTCAGATTACTTTAGACTAACTGAAATTCAAGTTCTATTTTAGAAGACAGAAGAAGTTTGTTGCTTAGAATTTGCTTTTGTCATATTAGCCTCTAGCACCAGAGCAAATTATTCTCACAGTAAAAGAACTTTCATAACAGTACTTAAAGTCTCATCTTGAATTCTGTGCAAATTAATTGCTTTGGAAGCCAAATCATTTCTAATAAGTCATTTCTAATAAGTTAAAACTTCACAAATACCGAAGAGGAGAAACTTAGGTGTTTAGCATTTTTAGGAGTCACTTATGAGAAATGTCTCGCACTAATCTTCGCCAGGACCATACCCTGCAGAGGTAATTCCACACTTTTAAGTACAAATCATTAAATTCCTCAATTATTCACAAGATACGAAACAAGTTCTTCCAACTTTGTAAACTTCACCAACCCCGTGCACTTACAGTGAACACTGCTCGAAGGTTATGCAATCTGTCTATATCTTTGGGGAGTCCAGAGCTTGACCACCGCACCAAGTAGTTTTCACTGAAAGAACAATGTTTTGAGAACTTTTTGCTTAAACAGCTTCCTTTAACATAAACATATAAAATCAACTTCGGGATTTACAGAAGACTGTTCTAAACCCAATCTCTATCCTAAGCAAATGAATATTTATTTAGTAGACAGCTGCTATTTTACTTATTGCATATAATTTATAAAAGAAAGCAGTTCTCCAGCAACAAGCACAGGAATTTCTTTAAGGGAGGGAGGAATCTAGTAATCTAACTCAGATTACTGTCAAGGCTGCAGTGGGTGAGTGCACAAAGCCTTGCAGGTGTGTTCGTGTCTCACTTAAGCTCTGCACTTAAAGACACAAAGCGACAAGGAACGGTGTGACTCTGAGATGCTCCCCAGCTGGAGGGACTTGCCCAATGCTGTGCTGAGCAAGACACTGAAGGGCTGCTGCATTGTAGCTTCCCAGATCACCTCGTCCTACGCATTTCAAAGAAATTTAACCCTAAGCCCCCTCATCCTGCAAAACTACCTTACTACTAAAACGGATTAAGTGCAGACTAGGGAGTACACGCAGTGCAAGAGATGGAAGACACTAACCTGATAAATTTTGATTCCAGTGGATCATAGAGAGACATAAGGACTTCAGCATCTTCTCCTATTTTGCAAACTACATTTTTCAAATTTACAAATAAAGCAAACGAAGGAGTGGCAGCAAACTTGGCTTGTCTGTTGATATCAATATTCTGTTTTTGAGACTGTAATTCAAGAACAGAAGAAACTTTTAAATTTAACTTTGTCTAACGAATCTCCAACCATTATAAAACATTTTTCCTAAAACCTTTCAGCCAGATGAAAAAGCAGGGGCTGTCTGTTGAGTGTCTGCTCCAGTCATCTTCGTTTATATTAGATTCAGAAAAAGCAGTCTGTCCTAAGTCCTATCATGAAGTCCCATACCATCAGCAAAAAGAGACTTATTCACTTATTTTAAAAAAAAAGAAAAAAAAAAAAACACTAAACAAATGGAGCAAAACACAGAACCTCAGAAATACCTGATAAAAAAGGAAGATCATTCTTTGCTGTCTCTGCTATTTTTAAGGCAGCTGCAGAGTACTGGGAGAGAGGGGAGAGAGCACAGTGCTAGCTCTACAGTTTCTACAGGTTATTGCACCTCATCCTTTACCTAAAACTTCCATGAACTATTTTATCTAGGTGGAAGGGAGGAACATACATGGGACAAAAGAAAGGGGAGGGAGCAAGAGCAGATGATAGAGGCAGGAGAAGACCAAGAAACCAAGATGCTGCCCAGAGAGCAGAGACTAGGTGCCAAGAGAGCTCCCCACTGCACAGAGCCACCGAGCTCGGTCCGTGTCTCTCCCTTCAGGGAGAGCCATCGCTCCAGGGAGCGTGCAAAATAGCAAAAGGCTCCTCTGTCCTCAACGAAAATCCACGGAAATAGCCCAAATTCCCTTCCGGCCAAGAGTACCAAGCTGCAAAACCTGAAGCTTGGACACCCGCAGGTTTTCTAAGCTCCTGCACATCAGCTGGTGTGCAAAAAACACTACAACCCTACCCTTAAAATACCGTAAGTGGTGCAGAGAGAAGAGACAGGACAATAAACCTATGTTCTGCCTATTGTACTTTTTATATTTGTGGGAGACTACAAAAGAAGAAAGCATTTTCAGGGAAACAAAAGGAAAGCAGGGGTACAACTGCCGAAACTGTTTGAGGCAGGGACACAGAAAAAACTTTGAATGCAAAAATGTATTAGTTTAATATGTAAGTAGAGATTAAATGGGATTGAACTAGTGTATTTTCACACCAAGTTTGTTATGGGCTGTGAGCCTGTCTATGGCCCACTACAACTCAGCAGGACACAGTAATTCAGTTGCACTGGTGGACTCACGAGCCATTCCTCAGGAATATCGCGTTCCTGACACTGG
Source organism: Dromaius novaehollandiae (assembly GCF_036370855.1). Taxonomy (NCBI): domain Eukaryota; kingdom Metazoa; phylum Chordata; class Aves; order Casuariiformes; family Dromaiidae; genus Dromaius; species Dromaius novaehollandiae. Next base: position 46,557,202 of record NC_088103.1, on the reverse strand, counting down.
GAGCATTCTTTACAACATAAGCCTTTTTTCTTTTAAAAAAATAAAATTTGAATTGCAAAGAAGCTGACTGCTTAAATCTGGGAGAGTCTTTAAATTTGCTCACTGTAATTCGACAAAGAAGTTTTCAGGACTGGCATACCAAAAAAATCGCAAAAACATGACGAGCACAGTATTCTACTTGAGTCTCAAAAATAACCCCTCACCACAACCTAAGACACAAATTTGCTACATAGACAGTAGTCTCTGCACCTCGCATATTAACACACAAACATAGCTGATTCATTAATACAACGTATTGATACGTAACTGTAAATTCTAATAAGCATTCCTTTAAAGGAAGAAAAAAAAAGGTAATCAAACAGCCCAAGACATGCAAGTACTCACAGATCTTAAGCCTGACAGCTCTTCATAAACATAGCAACTCTTTCAATCCTAACTCTTGCAATAGCGATCGATTAGTTTACAAGAGCTATGTTTCAAAGAATAGCTACAGGGGCATAGTGTATCTTACCTTTTCCTCCAGCAGTCTCTCTTCAACTTGCTTGGAAGCTATTTCATGTGCTCTGAAAAGGCTAATTGTGCTGGTCTGCTCTGGGTCCAGAATATTGCCATCTTCATCTCTAACAACCAGGTCTAAATCAAGAATTCTATAGAAAAACATAAAACATACTTGTGAATCAACAATGCTCAAGCAATGCTCATGCTGGGGAAAAAAAGGCCAAGTGTTTAATGTGAAATTCATGCACACCTGATATGGGCTAGAAAAAGTTACCATAAAACAACTTAACACACTATCAACCCATGAGATACCCATCCCTGACTGGAAGTCACATTTCCCCACAGCACACACAGAACTGATGTAAATGGATATTCCTCATCCGTTTCGGAGGAAAACCAGAAAGCCTAATTTAAATAGTGGAAAAGCTGGAGAAGCAATTTCTTAAACAACTAAACTTGCAAGAAATGTTGTCTTCTCCTCCGGTTCATTTAACAGTTTGAACAAACATCTATAGTCACACCACATGCAAATTGGTCAGTTCAAATCTGCGTCCCGTTTCACAGCCTCCTCCTGAACAGGCATATTCATGTTTCCCAAAAATCCACAAAGTACAAGAACACACAAGATGTTTCTCTAAGGCAGAAGCGAGATTTCTGTCAGCGTGGTGTTAACATCATTATTTCCACAGAAAGGAGGGTTTCCACCGTAATCAAATCCACTCATAATCAAGTCCAAGAATATAATCAAGTCCAATCTTCCACATTTTTCCATTTTAATACTGCATTGTCAGCAGATAAAAGATTCAAGCTTAGGCTGATCTGTATTTCTCTACCTAACTTACCTAAGACTGATCTCCAACTCCCTTTCAATACATATGGTCCCAAAAGTTATCATCTTCTAATTCCGTAGTCACCTCTCATGATAGTGCTGCTGAAACTTAGTCTTTGAAGTGTTTTATCATTGAGCTTAACTCAAACTTGCAGGATGTAATACACCACATGGAGGTTCATAGTTTACCTGAGAGTAAACCCCCTTCGGACATGACTTTCAATCACTTGAAAAGAGTAACACGAGCTTTAGCAGATGGAGACGTTCATGTACTGAGAGGATCACTCCTTGCCACTCCCTAACAAGAGGGAAACCTGGAGGTCTGAGACAAAGCCTTGAGTAGGGTCAGTACAGAAAACTCTTCAGTTGCAATGCATTAATTCAAAGGTGGACGAGCATCACTCAGACAAGTCCCAGAGGGCTGCAGCAGCCTGTTAAGAAACACCTCCTCAGCTCTGCTCTGTAACCAGACCTGGTCATCACAAAACTCCTAAGCATCCCTGGGCCATCAAGCTCAGAAAAACATTCTAGTGAGAAAGTGGTTTCATCACTGAAGCCAAAGAGAAAAGCAGGCAAAATCTTCTCGCTCCCTATTACTGGTTTTTGGACAGCAGCCAGAGCAGGGGATCCAGCTACTGGCTACCGGTATCACAGCTGTGTGGCCTGGATGAACAAAAGCAGAGTCCTTCTGCAGAAGACGTGCAGCTGGACCAGATGAAGAGACACTCGGAAAATGACTCAGCCTACTACGCACAAACAGGACAAGAACGTTTGCACAGATCGCCAAGTGAGTAGGATCAAGCACTCCTTTGATTCCTTTGTTTCATCCTTTCACATACAAGTGACACGGGGCGGGGGGGAAGGGGGAGGGAATGAAGTTTTTCTTAAATGTCCAGTTTGTTTGCAGTTTTGTTGCAACTGAAAAAGAAATATGTTTTCATAACAAAATTATTTGATTCAATTTCAGATGCACATTAGAAGTAAAAATAAGACTGCTTTTATTTCATCAGGTATTCCAACAATATGCAATGAAATTGTTGCCTTTATTTATAGGAAAACCATATTTACAAATCAGTAATTCACAAAACAGGAAAAGTTAGGATTCTAATTAGATCAGCAAATATTTATGAAATGCATAACGAATTCTTTCTGTCCAGATATTGAAATCATCACTCGCATTCATTTTAGACAAGAGTGAATATATGACTACATTAGAAAGATGTAGCATCTTTTTAGTTGTGAATATTTACTCAGAAGTTCAAATTCAGTTCTCTCCCATATTCTACAGAGAATGTTCTGATCACTTAATTAGTCCATCAGAACAGTATGAATATAAAACACAGCACAAGATGTTCTATTGTATTTGAACACTGAGCATCTGGAGGTTATTCAGAGTAACTTTAACCAACTCCTTAGCCAGATGGTAAAATACAGTAGCCAAACAAATAATATCAATAACATCTGGTTAATTGTCTGCTGGGGTACAGCAGTCCATATCTTAGATTATAAATGCTGAATTACTTACTGAATGGAGTTACTGGGTTTTATTTTTGATTTTTTTTTTTTTTAATTACAGCTTTTGCAGATAAAATACATTAACAGAAATATTGCAAGCTGGGCAGTTCTTAAGAAATAAAGCACAAATAGCTCAAATCTGATGAATTATTTACATCACAAGGGCATTTAAAGATTGGTTTGCTGAATAATTTCAGTCCCCAGGTGCACAGTACTACAGTGCTCTCTTTCAGTATTCAAAACACTTTTTCAAACAATTTCCTGATTTCTTTGAGAGAAGGGTATGATTCCCCACTTTTAATTGAAAGGGAAAGTCATAATCATATAGACAACTTGTAACCTACAACTTGTATTTTTTAAAAATACACTTTGCTTCAATCCAGATGCCTGTTTGGATGTTATCCGATAATCGAGAGTTAACACATTTAATTTACTGACATATCTGATGTATGCAACCTATATTATTGTAATTTTTTTTAAAGACTTCACAATTTCCACTGTCATCTTGACTAGATATTTCCTTTTATTAAATCTGTTTGGTAATCTTCTGGCACAAGCTGCATACGACATAAGCAGAGAAACAGTGATTTAAACTCTGTTTCTGAGCCAAATCCTTCAACATCACATTACAGCATAAGTAACTTCAGGGCACACACAGCTGGTGGTTTTGAGAAGGCAACAACAGTTACACGCTACAGAAGCGAGTAGAGTTTAAATTACAGCTTGAACGGAGGCAATACTTACACTTTTCAACCGACCTTAAAAATCACAGCTTTATTCCGATATCGAATTGATAAAGTCATCAAGCAAGTGACAATAATATATGAATTCTACTTTGTATATTATAATTTTACTCCATTTAGAAGATGTTATATTCAATTTCCCTCTTCCTTCATCTTGCTATTAAAACACTGTTAATATAGTACTATTACAACTGCATAAGTACAGGAGTAAAAGAATCCTGTAAGATGTACTTGATAGCTAATATGCAATACCAAGCTGATTTGTTTTTAAATGGAAACACTTGTAATATATTGTTCACAAACCTGTTTCCATAATCAATTTTGGCAGTCACTTTCTTTTTCAGTTCCTTGAGCTCATCTTGTGGTAACGTTCCAGAGAGTATTTGAGATCGCCATTCAATAAGATCATATATCATGTGCCGTACACTACGAAACATCTCTCTGTTATCTTGCTGTTTGGAAGAGGGGAAAAAAAACACGTAGAGTTAGTTATAAAGTCTACTGAGCATCTTTTAAGTAGATACAGTATATTAAAATCATAAAACAGGAGTTTCAAAGGGTTAAAATCTACAGTTAGCTCTAAAACAAGAGTCAAACTTTCCCTAGTACAGAACATCAAATATAAGGTATGTAAATAAATGTAAATGCTTATGTTACCTTAAAACCTGGATCATAATCTATTTAGAACAAGCTTCCAAGGTAAAAGACATCTTTTTTTGGTTTATATAGCAGTTTTATCCAAGGATCCACTAGACTGAGTTGAACAGGACTAAAAACGGTGAACTAACAGCAAGAGGCTTAGGTTCTGCCATATCCCACGTGCATCATACCTGCTTGAGAGTCTTTTTTCTAGTTAAAGCTTCAAAATAATACTTTAAAATTCCTCAGTATCTTAAAAGTCCACAGGTAACAACACCTGCAGAAGGATGGAAAAAAATAGGAAAGCAAAAACCTCACAGAAAGTCAGATACCTTAACCGTTTATAAGGCCTGGAACTACAGCTCTGAAGTAGCACACAGCAGCACACACAAACTTTCTTCAGCAACGCACAGCTAAGCTAGGACGCAGAGCGACAAAGTTCCATACTTATAACAGAAGAAGCATCTTTTCCAGAACATTTCAATTATGTACACGTATGCACATCCATATATACACACACACTGTAAAACCAAAGATTAACTCCTTAACCACAAAACAGGATTAGACACATTGGCTTAAACAGTGGCCCCAGCTTTAGCGCGGCACATGAACAACCCTGTGCACAATGGAAATTGCAGAACAACAGTCTTCTTTTTGGTTGGGAAAGACACCTACAGACAAAGAAACTGAGGCTCTGAGTGCTTGGTCTCGCCCAGATACACTCTCCTACTGCCTTCCTAACTCTCAGATTCCAGCTAAGCCATTAGTCCAACTCACTCCAGAAGAGACTACATCTTCCCAAGCATCCTACATCAACGAACTATTCAGGCTACGCACAGCTGTCTTCATTTGAACTATACCCAGGCCTTATTTGACCAAAAGCAATTGGAATTACTAAATAATTAAAATAGAGTTACAATTCTCTGCTATACATACAGACAACAAAACTGCACAAGGTGCAGAAGAAGAACACAGTAACACAGAGGCACGGGGAAAAATACCAGACTGTGAAACGTAAAGACTGCAGTCTGTTCAGATTATCAAGCAGCTGACTTGATTACAGCGTGTGAGAACCTTCACAGAGAGAAAATACCAGTTATTAAAAGCTCTTTAATGTGGCAGAGAAAGACACAACAGGCACCTATGCCTGGAAGCTAAAGGCAGACAAATTCCCCTAAGAAAGAGGTTCACCATTTTCTATGCTGCAGGCAATTACAAACCAGTAAGATGAAGAACATGGCACTTCCTTTATTATCTGCAAATCAAAACTAGGTACCTACTCATTACTCAGACAAATTATGGACTGAACACTGGGATAACTGCGGAAGCGGAATGATTTCTGATATGAAAGCATGGGGATCACGTGGCTTTGGATGATTTCTGAAGTCTGTAAATGGACCGATTTGAACGAAGCCTGTTACCTCCAGGCAACCAAATCCCCCTTGAAAAGGCAATCCCCGTGCAACAAGTCTCCTTTTGGCAATGGACCATATGCAGTTAACTTGTACAGATACCCTGGAGATACAAACTACAAACAAGCTCACCAAGTGATCAACCTACTCGTATTGAGAGCACGACAGGGACTGGCACACTTTCCTTCCCCAAACCGAGACCGCTGGTGGCATCACACACTATCTGCTCTCAAATTCGAAGTTATTAACAGCGCACAGCAGCACCGTTTAGCTGCTTGTTTCTTTATAGAAGCAAATACACAATACAAATGAGATACCACGTGTTAACGGTTAGAACAAAATGATTCCTATATTACGGGAATTTTGTAATTTCATAAAAAATTACTGCTACAAGAAAACACACAAAAATTGGTAAGAAAACTTCCAACAATGTCTTACCGTCCCTCCTTTCTTATCGTACGTGCATAGCAACCCAGTTTTGTGCAGTTGTATAAGTGATATTTCTCTGACATTAAGAAATATCACCTTTCATACTCAGAGTAATCCCAAGAACGACACTGGGTCAAACCGCGATCCTCATTGTTCGCAGTAACACAGAGCGGTGAAACCCAGGGTAAACGCAGATAATGTTTGGTAAACACTATACTGACCGAATTGGCAAACAACTGAATCTACTCAACTCTAGTTTTCCACTGTCCCACACTCCAAGTAGGAATTACTGAAGAAAATATCAGGGATCTTACTCAAAAAATCCCTTACTTTGGCTCTCTTTGCTTACCTAGTTCCAGTTCTTCTATATTTTTGCCTTCTGCAGATTCTGTTCCTCCAAGGGTGCTTCTACCTCCATTTATTTCTTCCCTGCTCCTCAATGTATCAGCTCTCTAGTATTATGCCACATTGAAACTCCACCTCCCTCTGTCTCTCTTCATACAATGTATTATCCATCATCTACTTCAACACTACATTATTTTAATATACTATGTTTTTAGCACTCTTTACTGTATTTTCACAGATGCAATTCAAAGCCATGTAAGTTCACAGGAAACTTTTCACTGGCTGCAATGGATACTGCATCAGCTGCTCAGCAATTCTGGTTTCTATCCACCTTTAAATATCTTTTTAAAGTAAACCAGGCATAAACCAGGCACAGAAAAAAGTAAATTTTCATTTCCTTGCTATCTCTAGTTTTTCCACATGTCTAGAGTAATAGCCTCCTCTCCCACATTCTCAGCAACACACTTTTGTAAAACATTCATTCTACATGACATAACTACTTTTACGGTAGAAGCAAAATTTCAGACATGCTTAAGAGATAGGGATTTTGCATTAAACCCTATTTTAACAAAATAATATGAATGTGAGACTGTTTTCCTTCATTGTGTAAGAGCACAATGAAAGCATAAGAAGTCTCAGCTAGGGTACCTTGCATTTGAACTGCATTTTAACATTTGAACAATATTTAAACCATACTTATGAGTATTTTCATCTGTGTACTTTCATGACTATTGTATTTTTCTATTACCCCAACAATGTAAATGTTTATTACTCAAAAATTCTAGGACTATATTCTTATCTAGGAGGAGCACATGTAAAAATACAGCTTTGAATTTTACAAGCTTTTGTAGACATCAGCTAGAGACGTTAACACATGCCTACTTAAACTTAAGTATATGAAAATAATTGGCATTAAATTCAAGCAAGGTCAGGATAAATTTAAAACAATCAACTTTAAGTACAAGAATACTGCCAGATAAAGATCCATACTGATGCATTTTCAAAGACTGAGGTTTCAACCCACAAGTTTGACATTGGAAATTCAAGTTTCTCATAATGTAGAGTGACAGGCTTGAGAACTGTCTTCAGAACTGACTTTTCTTCATTTAATACATTCATCCACAGACTTAGAAAGACCTAAAATATCTTTTAAAGCCAATGTATTCTGGATAATCTGCAAGCTGCAGTACCCCATGAAAAAGGATTTTCAGTCAAGCCAGTCCTAACTACTCAAAAAAATTACTGCTAGATCAAGGTATCACTCTACAGAAACCTGATTCTGCATAAGAAATACACAGTATTTGAGAAGACACCCAAAAGAAGCAGTTGGGATTTGTGCCATGACCCAGAAGATGCTGAACAGCTTTACAACATTAGTTTTGAAGTAGCCTTCAGAAGCAGTAGAAAGGGAAGGTCATTAACAGATTCTTCCTACTTCCTATCTTAACCTTCAGATCATCACTCTTCACGCAAACCACGTAATACTGTAAATAGTTTTTCTACGTGAATACTTACAACATATAACTGCCGCCATATTATAGACCATTCCCGTAGCGTCGTGGTGACCTCCTGAATCAGCGGGAGCTCGTTGGGTATAACTGTTTCATGTTGCCTTAGAAGAACAAAAAAGTTAGGAATGATTTTGCCATCTTACCCAAAATTACTCAATTCAAAGAAGCAACTGTTCATTTCCAAAACCAATCCAATAACATGACTCAAAATAACATAACTTATGATAAATTTACAATTACAAAAATATACACCACAACACACAGAAGCAGTAATATATACCTGTTTCACGCGACTTAAAGGATACTTCAGTGGGCTGAGACTATGCCATTGAGCTCAAGCAATACCTCCCCATGCCATTTGTTACTGAAACACCAATTTTACAGGAAGCAATAAAGATGAAAGCCAGATATGCAGCACGTGCAACATCATGATAGCAAAGCAGTTTTTCAAACTATTGGTCTTAATAAAAAATATTCAAGCATGCAAGTCATTAACATTAACTATCTGTATGACTTGTTTCATACTTGGGTGGCACATAATTTTAAAACAACAGCAAGATCTTTTAATATCTCAGAAGCAGAGTACTTAAAGG